>NC_138445.1:18440067-18820067 GCF_040668555.2 Bombus flavifrons
CTAATCGGAATTAGACACAGATTTCACGAAGCAGCGGACTAGAAATGTTGTTACACAATTGCACACTTCTTTTCTTGCTCCCGTTTTCCGTCTCGTCTCGTTTCGTTTCGTTTCGTTTCGTTCCGTTTCGTGCGTTCCACTGTTCGAGTTCCCGACAATCACCGTGTTCCTTCCGCGGGAATGGTGCCCGCGATCGACTCTCGCTTAGGAGACACGTCCAAGAGAAACAGCTCGAAGGTGGGACCAAATCCGAAAGCCACCGAGAGAAAGACAGAGAGAGAGAGGCAGAGATATTCGGCTATGCCCAGCCTACGAGACAGGATCGGATTTTAGCGCGCTCCGCACGCGCTCCCGCGAGCCCAACTCGGCGGTTTCAACTTTTACTTTCAGCTCTTACACAACGCAGCCCGCTCTTGCTTGGTACGTAAGCGGCAACCAAGCACCGAGTCTCGCTCTTTGCTCTTCCGAAGCTTCTTCTTCTTCTTCTTTTCCTCCTTTCCACCTTCTTCTTTCTCCTTTCTCCACCTTTCCCTTCCTTTCTCTTCCTTTCGCTCGGATCCTTTCACGATTTCACAATTTCCCCAGCTGTCTCGGCTATCTCTCTCTTTATTTCTTCCTTTCTTTACCCCTTTCTCTCTTTCTCTTTCTTTCTCTCTCTCCCTCTCTCTCTCTCGCTTTCCCTGTGTCACAGTTCCAATTCCTGCGATTTTAAGTATCGTCGTATCGATGCCGACGATGCACAATCGCGATCCGCTTAAACCGTTGACATTCTTCCGAAATCCCCGAAAAGCTCGTTTAATATACGTCACCGGACTTGCCTAAAGAGCACGTGCGTCGACGAAAGCACGTGCGGATGAGCACGTGTCCGGTGTTTTCGTTCGGCAGGAACGCGCACTCGGATCGCACTGATAACGACGTGTTGTGCCACTCGTTTTCAGATACCACGATATAAAAAGCCGAAGAAAATTCACGGTGCGGACGATGTCCGATCGTGTCGACACAGTCCCATGGAAATCCGGTAGATAGGAGCAACCAGAGGCCACGTGGCCTCCCGACGAAGACTCGCGGCGAACGACGGCAACGATCACGACCACGACCACGACAACGACAACGACTACGACGACCACGACAACAATGACGACGACGATGATCGTGAGCACGATCACCGATAGAAACGAAACGTTAACAATGTCGTCGTTGACTTTCACGAAATTTGTCTCACTACACACGCGTTTCACACACGCACGTCATACACAGAAACGACACGTTCGATCGACACGATGTATGTTTTTCGCGCGTGATCTCTCTCTCTTTCTCACTTCGCCGGAGGACTTCTTCAGGGAGAGAGGGTCTCTTCCGGTCTCCGCGGTGTGTCTCACTGCTCCTCGCTCCGTCGTAACTTTTGCGCAAACCCGAGACCCTCTCTTACTCTCTGTGCTGTTCACGCTCTCTCACTCTTTCCTTCTTTCTCTTTTCCTCTTTCTCCCCCCTCTCGCTCTCTTTTCCCTCCCTCTCTCTCTCTCTTTTCCCCCTCTCTCTCTCTCTTACTCTCTCCCTTTCTCTCTGTCTCTCTAACTATCTGTCTATCTCTATCTCTACCTCTATCTCCGTTCTGCGTATGATACTTGGCTTTTTCTCTCTCTTTCTCTTTCTCTGGCTGGTCCTAGGTAAACGCGAAGAGAGGTAGACTGGGCAGTCGACGAGTGACTACGGTGGTGGTGGTGGTGGTGGTGGTGGTGGTGGTGGTGGTGGTGGTGGTGGTGGTGGTAGTAGTGATGGTAGTGGTGGTGGTTACGATGGTGGTGGTTGATGCGATCCGATAGTAGTGGTGGTACACGAATTCCGCTTGAAACGAGTGCGTATATACCGTCCACTGATCGGAGCGTGGCAGGACGGTGACAGTGACGATGATGGTAACGGTGGTAGTAGTGACTCTGCGGTGGTGGTGGTGGTGGTAGAGAAGAGGCCAGGTGGGCCCCGTGGCTTACAGACGAGCCCAGAAAGGGTTGAGGGTCCGAAAAGCACGGTTCTCTCTCTCTCGAGAACTCCCGGCGGAATACTCACGCTAGAGAGGAGGCCTCGCGAGCCTCGTGAGTTCGTTTGTAAAGAGACCGTAGTATTGGTTCCTCGTCGAGTGGCACCTCTTCTCTTCTCTCTTCCTCTCTTACTCGCTCTCCCTCTATCTATCTTTTTCCTACGCTTACTCTTTCCTCCCACCATTGCCCCACCACCTACCACCACCTTCCTCCACTCTCCCTTTCCCCACTGGTGCTCTCACTATTACATTACAAATAGCTCTCTTGCCTAGGCCTCGTTTGTGAGGTGTTGCTCCTTCCGTGCACATTTATGTTACTCAACATTGTGTGCAAGTACGCGCGCCACGATTCACGTGTGGAACCTGTGTGTTTGTGTTCCTCGATGCACATGCACGAACTGTCGTACGATAAGAGTACAGACTTCGTCTGTCTTCATTTCTTCCGTCTTCTTCTCTTCCTCTCTCTCTCTCCCTCCCGCCCCCCTCCCACTTCCCCTCTCGCCACCCACCCTGTCTCACTCCCTTCTACGTTCTTCTTTTCTCTTTCTCTGTTTTTCATCTTTTCTTTCTCGTTTCTCCGTCTAGACGAGCGCATATGTCCATATCGTTCGGTAGTGTGCACACGTACGAACGCACACGCGAAAATCGCAACCACTCTATACTCTTTATTCTCGTCCTCGTTGCTCGGATGCGGCCGAATAGCGAGTTTCTTTGTCACGATAATGGTGTAATACAAGGCTCCGCTCGTGCTCGTGCACGTAATACGTAAGAATGGAGCGAGAGAGCTTCGCAGACCCTTGCGCGCCTCTCCTTTTCTTTCCTTCTTTCGTTCTTTCGTTCTTTCTTTTACCCTTTCTTTTTTTTTTTTTTTTTCTTTCTTTCATTTCGTTTCATTTCCTTCCTCCTCTTCCCTACGACCCGAGCTCTCTCACCCCGTCTTTTGCGACCCAACATTTCCGTTCTTTCTGTGCGTCCTCCCGTGAGCCTTTTCCTCCTGTGTCCACCATGTCTATCTCTGTAATCTCTGTCCCGTTCCCTCTATTATTCTGTCTTTCTTTATCACCGGCTGAAACTTTATCTTTTGCTTTTCACTGCCCTCCCTCGATCCGTCCCACTCCCACTCTTTGTCTTTCCCGCTTCTTTTCTCACTCCGCCTCGATCCTCTGGTCTATGCGAACGAGCAAACGCGCTTGCGCGTCTTTTCAGTCTCTCGCGAACCGAGGAGATAGAACGTTATGTTTTCACCGCCTCCCTTCTTCCTTCCCCTTCCTCCTTCCTGTAAATCCCTCTCTAGGCTCCAGATCGCTCTCTCGTTTCTTTCGCCGACCTTCCAACCCGTAGCCTATTCTCCTCTCGTTCACCTATCACTCCCACGTGCTTTCTTCCCATTTAAAAACGTATGGCCCGCGACCGGCCGTTCCATCCAATCGGTTCGAGCGCGCGACCGTCGCGCGTACTCTTTTTCATCCGAAGAATTATGTCGTTGCTCTAGTTATGCATCGGAAACGCTTTCAGCCGTGATCGATAGTGAAATGCTTGAATGACTCGCTGGTAAACACCTACTGCTTCGAGCTTCCTCCGCGTTTACTTTGATTACGAGTTTAGCTCGTGACACGAGCATCTTTAACCGCTCTTATCGTCGGATTAACCGGTTCTGCTTATTTGTCCGTTTGTACACGGTCCGTTCCATGCTTCGATCGTTTACAAAAGACTTACTTGCTTACTATGCTGCAATTCGAATTTTTTAGAATGGTCCGATGGTCCATTCGCAGCTTTGCGCGGTAGTTGCTTCGAATCGATAATTACGCGTCACAAAGCATCGTAAAAGTTGCAAGGGAACTCTCGTTATTCCGAATCGGGTCTACGAAAAACGAGCGGAAGCTTTTCAGCGATGTTTTTTCATTCATTGTCGCGATTCGTGTCAGCCGTCTGTACGCCGCGCGTTTGTTTCATTAACGAAAGCTTTAGCTCGTGAACGTTTTACTTTTCATTGGGACTATTTATAAACATTCTTCGAAAGAATTTCATGGCCGACTGGTGTGGCTTGAATTCGAGTCGGTGCACCAGGTATGCGATTGTTTCATCGTTCCTCTTTCTCTAGTCAGATAGCAGGGGACAGGCGTACCCGCAGCTAATGCCATTCGTAGATTCGGTCAACGATGTGCACGCGTCCGGAGATTACGGCAGCGCAGCGGCTGGCTATACTTAGAGCGGTAGACGAATTTCGCTCGGGGGACGCTCCGAAAGGAGGTCGAGAAACAGCTGATGCGATATGTGTTGCGTTCAGCTCCTCGCCGCGATAAACTCTTCCTATGCTCTTTCTCGCCACGAAACATAGTCCGACCGTATTAACACGTTGACTGTCGGACGAATTTTGCATGTTTTACGTATTACGTGGGAACGTTGTCGCTTTTTTTAGCATCATACGTAAGATTTTGTAAGATGCGTATATAGTATGTCCGATTTAAATATATATATACGCGTTATATTCTTAAGTATCGAAAATGCAAGAGAATATTTTATACGAAAGTCGGTGTTTCTTTCATGGAAGAAACTCAACGCTATTACTACCGACTAATACGTAGCTACTTGTACGTGTATGTAATATACAGTCGGTTGAAATTAAAACGATACGAAACTATCCAAGTATATGTGATTATGTTCCTATCTCGATAACAATAAACGCTAATATTAATAAAAAGACTTGCATGCTTTCTAACCGGGTAAAAAAAGATCTGGTACCGGTCATTTTGATTTGGTAGCCTTGTTGTTCGTATAACATTTTGATTTTTATTTTCATTGTTATTACATTATATACATGTTGTTTTAATAACGACGTAATTTTTTTAAACGGTGCAGTTGTTACTGTCGTCACTTTATTATACATTTCGAGATGAATTCGACAATATACATCACGAGTACATTGCAACGTTAATTTGTGAAAAATTACCAACAAATACGTAAGTAAGTTTGTATCTTTTAGTCGTGCCATGTGTGCCTACGTTACGAGAAACAATCGAGTCGAATGCTTTTGTTTAAAGGAGTGATTTACATTAGCGTGTTCCTACATATATGTAATACCGCGTGTACCCTCGATCCAGGGGTATACAGACTACAACAACCAACATTGTTTCAGCATTTTCTAGAGCATTTGGTACTTGGCGTCAGCGTAATTACGAATATTGAAAACTGTACGAATAGACTGCTTATTTAATTTAAATCATCGATGACCTCCATGGTGCCCCTGGTAGATCTATCGTTAATCACGAGTAAGTCGTATGACATACGTGTTAATTCGATTTCTTCGATCGAATAAAGTACTTGCGGCTATAACAAAAAGCAAAGATCGAGGGAGCCTTGAAATAAAATAATCGGAGCCGGAATAACGTGAAAATGTCAGTACGTTGCTTTGTTCGAGTTGTACGAACTGCCGTCGGCCTCGTTCGATTTATTTCGTGATTTAATAGTAAGTGCTGGAAGACGTTGAACAGGCCCGTTACCGTGTTCCACCTGCGTTAAAAATGTCATCCTCTCGCTTGATAATTTAGTGGCTAATCGATGAGAAATCGATGACCTTTTGGACAAATATGAGCGTGGTAACTTGGTAACGCCGTCTTAATCAATTGAATCCAACGTTGAACCGCGATTACGTGGTTCAATCGTTTCGACAGTCGATAAAAAGAAGTCCGAGCGGTAGCGATGCGTTTGCCGGAGGTGTATCAACGTTAAATGTCAGGTTAATCATCGTTCACACGATCGATTATTTCACGTTGATTATCGAAAAATTGACGACGATTTTTCGAATGAACGAACGTAAAAGCGTAAAAGGTAAACTCTTCCTCTGTTCTTCTTCCCATCTTTCTTTCTCTTGCAAGAAGCCGTCGTACGTTACGTTAAATATTTACCCGTGCTATCTACGTCGGCGTAATTGCGAGAAATTAATTAATTCGCGCGCAGTCTCGTGGACTCGGCCCGTTACCGCCTGGCGTCGAGTTATCGAGCTCGATACTATTTATTTATTTATGGTGCGGTCTAAATTAAAAGCGCGTCGAGAAGGCCAAACGCCTTGCGTAATCGTTACAGGGAACACTCGGCTGTTTATCATTACGTGCGAAAGATAGAAGGAAGTGGAGGGGAAGAAGGAAGTGAGAGAGAAAGAAGAACGTAGAAAAGAGAGAAAAGTTGCAAGGTCCTCTTCTACCTCGGCACGCATGCAATTAAACGCTCTGCTATTTTTTTCGCAATTTCTTCTTTGTTTTCCACTGTACCATCGAGATCTGCGTTTTGCCATTATTCGCTTCCTTCGGTTTTTGCTTAATTTGCATTCGTCTTGCTCGTTATGTATCACAGCGTAGTATTCTTCGTTTCATCGTATAACCAATGGAGGAAAAGCCGACAGATGCCGCGCAAATTGCTTGGTGAACTTCTACCTTGCCGTTGCTTTCTACATTGAATTCGTCTAGTTGAAAGTCGTGACAGAGACTCGTAACTATAAACTACTAACGTCGACCATGTACATAGGTGGTGAGCAAACATTTCTCTCGCTATCTGCACAATCTTATCACCTTAGAAATTCTTTTCCCCGCCTGACTCATGCGACGGTATATGTATAATTAGGACAGCCTACTCCAGTCGTCGAGTCGTTGTCGACCGGTAAAACGAATTCAACTCTTTACCACGGCGGAATCGAAAGGTCTTTCGTGCGATAGCGTTTCCCCGCAGCCACCATTTCCATGCTTAAAATTTCTAACTGTTGCGTCCGCGATTTGATATTTCACGCAATACATAATCTTCTATGAACGTTGCTCAACGCAGTCTGTCTCTCGACGTAATTCTTTACGAACGTGTATACGTTATATAGTTGGAACGGCACGCGCGAAAGTATCAGTCTCCTTCTGTCACAGGCAGCGTAAAAGAACAGAAATTCCGTTGACACGGCACTATGCACAGAAATTATGGAACAACACCCTTGGACCGCTTGGTCTCTTTCGTGAGACGGTCTCACCCTACTCCTAACTCCTTCGCTCCGTCTTTTTCTCCGTCCATTTCTCTCTCCTTCTCTCTCCCCCTGTCGGACTCTCCTTTCTAACTCTCCTTACTGCTACCTCGTCCCATGAGATGGTCGCCGACCGTCGTACTTGCACCTTTCTCACAACACGACGCGACGCAGCTCTAGCCATTCCTTCTTTCCTTGTCCCTTTCACTCGAATCGAACCAGAAGGGGAAAGAAGTTTCAGCGAAACGAGAAAGAAAGAGAGAAGAAAACCGTGAAATGGGAAGGGAGAAGCGGGGACGAAGGTGCAACGGAACGGCATGAAAAGGGGGACGAGAGAAGAAAGAGCGAGAAAGAGAGAAGGAGAGTGTCGAAAGAGAGAATGAGTGAGAATGTCGAAGAGTGAGAGAGAGAGAGAGTGAGAGTGAGAGGGAGGGGGAGGGGAGATAGGGAAGGAGAATGCAGAATGAGAAATAGAAAGACGGAGATCCAGTTTGACCGTATAGGTTAGATCCTCGTTGGTCTCGTATATTTCGAGGTGACTCGTTTTATTGCGAATCCGGTTTGCTTCCCGTGACGGAGGGTGAAGCAAGAAAGCGCGTGAGGAGGCAGGAAGAGAAAGAGAGAGAGGGTGAACGCGCGAGAGGGCTGCGATGGACGGCGAAGGAAGTGGAGGAGGAGGAGTCGTAGGAAAAGGAAAGGAAAGGGAGGGATCTTTCTTTGGTCGTTCCAACGATACGGACCCTCCCTTTCTCCTCTCATTCTCTTCTAGCCGATGCTGCACGCTTCGTTGCTGAATCGTTGCCTGTCGAGCTTCCATCGTTGCTGCCTCGGAAGAGACGGCGAACGCGCGTCGGTGATGCTTGCTCTTGTTGCTACCGCTAGTTGCTACCGACCGGTAGTTCGAACACCGATGCACATTACGCGATGCTGGTGTAGGTGATAGAGGTGACGAAGCTGGAGGTGGTGGCCAGTTTCAAGGTTGCCTGCTCGATCGTTACAACTTGCGCGCACAGTTAACAACTAGTCGTACTCATCTTGGACGATTTCTTGGGCACGATTTTCTACCGGTATGTCGATACTCATGCTCGATCGCGAATATACAAGTATGCGCTCAACGTCATCGATAAATTCTCTTGCTTTAATTGCATAATGATTCGCCGCAGATACGAGAGATTTAAAAGAGGTATTACAGAATCAATCGATCGTCGTCGACGTTATTTCGACCCGTCCTTCGGAATCGATAAAAATAATCAATTTGTTTGTTTGCTTAATTGCATATCTGGTATCGTTACTTGTTGCGCTTACTCGTTGTACGTTATTTTCACAAGCGTCACACACGAGCTTCGTTTGGTAGATATGCACTTGGTCGACGAAAGGCTCGTTAGTAAATGTTCGTAATTCGAAAATCTGCAATTCTTTCGGTACGTCTAAAGTTCGCGAGTAAAAGCCGATCATAGTTTTATTTATAAAGTAGATTGTTACAAAGCTGGAAATTTTTCCAAAAATTTGTAAAAATCTTGTTATCGGTCTAAACATCGTTCAAGATTGCATAACACACACTTCTACGTACGTATGTTACATACGTTTGTAACGCACTTAGAATAAAGATAAATGGATGTCGTAACTACGAAATGGATATTTATTAATGGTATAAGAAAAATGAACCTTTTAAACGTGTTATTACAGATCTAATGTAACGAAGATTATGTTTAAAATTAGCAAGTAGCCGATAATTTGGGGGCGGGAATATCCAGTGTCCTTTGCAGGAAATGCTTCGAATTAATTGTCTGTTGGTTTCGTAACCTAGCGATTCGATGATTTGGAAAATGAGAAAAACAAGCTCTTCTTCGAGTCTCGCGAAACGGCCGCGCCCCATTAGGATTCGAGGAAAAAACCTTTCCATCCTACTTCGATCGTCTGAGCGAACTTACGTCATTTATGGCGCTTTGTCTTCCTGCTCGAGGTATCTCTGTCTCGGTTTCTCGTAATTGATTACAAAGTTTAGCATAATACTTCTACCTGGGAAATTTAATTATACATTCGCATATGGACGGCATGAAAATTACGCACGCTTAATAGAATCCGCGGTCCAGGAACTGGCGTGCAACAACGAGAAGACTGGAACGAAACGAGAGAGATTCTTCTAATTGTCGCGCAATGCCACGATAAGTATCGCAGTAGCTAATGAAAAAATGCTTATGCTTCTCCGTGGAAAGATACGGCTCGGTCTAAAATCAGAACAAGGTTGTGTAAGCGTATGCAGAGAGTGCTAACATTGATAGGTATTTTTGCATTATCGTGGACGCGTCGTTTGATAAAATTTTAAGGAGATCCATAGCGTCACTTTAGGTCGTTGTTTTACGAACTTTCGACGCAGATAAATCGATCTTCGTTGTTTTCTACCTACGAGTACTTTCTGTCTACTATAATAATACTCTGTATCTATTGGTATTAAAATTCTCATGGAATTTCGAGTACGACGATAACCCCGTCACTTACGATATCGTGTGAGAGACCTGGTACGTCGACGTTATTGATTTATTATTTACTTCAAGATAATACATTTTTCTTGTTCAACGATCAATTTGTAGCAATTATTTATCAAACATATTGTAAAATAAAATTAGTTGCACCTTACACATGCATTTACATATCAAAAGACATGTGCGATTTGTTCGATGCAATGCCTGAGCGAATTGGAACGTAAGAACGCACGCATGAAATTGCTTCTTTCTAGATAAAGTGGAATGCCTGTTTTCTCAAACGTTCTAATAATAGCTAGCAGACAGGTGGGTACATCTATTTATGCACTTGGTTTTCGTTGTTTGCGAAATTACGTATCGTTTCTGTCATGCTAAATGCTCTTTTTTCCACAACGACACCAAGACATTGTTTCATTCTTTGCTCGCGGTAAAAAATAACCAAATAGCTGAACATTTTACCATCCAGTCGACTAAATTATTATTCATAAATTCGTTTCGAGTCGTAAAACGATTCTTAGTATACCGGTATTGTACTTGCATCTGTTACGTCATATTTCTATCCATTCAACCTGCTCCATGCATTTACATTTCGCACAAAGCGCACGAGTAAAATTGATCCATTCGCACGCGTATGCCCGCACATTCCCGTGTGTTCCGTCATTTTTCCATCCGTACTTTTACCGGGCCCTTCATTCGGATCACTGGCGGAGTATCTATTCGCGAGTATTCGCGACTACGCTAATGGATTACGCTTAAAATCGATCCATTTTGTCGTTGATCGTGTCTTGCGTGACTTCCGTTACTCTCCGAGCATCTCAACTATCGTCGGTAGCAGAAGAAAACTCGGCTGTGCTATCATCGCGGGCAACGAAGTAATAGAGTGTAGCAATAGAGTAGGCTGATGTCATGCGGTAACCTTCTACTTTGCACGTACAGTTGTTCACAGAAATGCGCGTCTGTTGCATCGTTGCCCGATACGGTTCGTCGTATAATTTTCTAAATTAGCGTCTCAAGTGGTTGGACGGAGAAACACGGAAAGCGGTTTCATAAAAGCTACTAGCGAAGGAAGGAAGCCGAAGGAAGGAAGCCGAAGGAACGTCCGATACGATCGTTTCTTACGCAATTGGGAATTTCACGATGTCCTCGTGGTCGTTATCGTATCGGTGATTTTTGCAGGCATGGCGGCGATTCCACGGAGCTGTACGTCGGGACGCGGGCCGTACAATCGCGTATGAAAAGAACCGAGGTATACACACGGCGGTTCGTGACGAATCTTTCAACGTCGAGTTAGAGTTAACGACGGCTGATAACAGTCCCTTTTCCATGGACGTGCTCGGATAATAGCAGGAAGCCGTCGACTTTCCAAAGCGGAAAACGCAGGTCCGCGTGAGCGCGCGTTTACGTCCACGCGCGTACGCATCGAGTCCTCTGTTTCGCTCGGAGGAAAGGAAAAAAATAAACGTATTCCTGAATAGACCGGTAGCTTCGGGAAACAATAGTTGACTGGTTGCGAGAGAAAACGAGGAAAAAATCGACGCGAACAGCAAAGATGATGCAATCTCGGTATCGAGCGCGAACTGTGTACAACGAGACTCGAAACGAGTCTTTCGTGAAAAATAGCGAACCTGATTGCAGATAAATGTTACTCCGCGGAATTTTCATCCTGATAGCCATCTTGTTAATGTATGATTTGTTACGCGATTGTACGTGAATCTAGAACTGACACCGGCAAATTATGTGCGAATGATACACGGACTGTCTACGCGTATACAATTAGATTACTAGATTAACGTGAAATCTCTGGGTGTACAAAAAGTGTCTTACATTCACCTCGTCGTTTGAATCAACGATCTGGCAAAAGTCGTGTAAACAACTTACGAGACAGGCTATCTCGCTTAAAAAAAGATAAATGTACTTTCTTATTTGAAATTTCTAACGTAACTAGATGCGTGTGAGGGCTTGCTGCAGTGTCGTTGTTGCGTGAATCTAGCTTTATTCGTTGCTTCCTAGACTTTAGAACGAAGAAGTTAGAAACCATAGACCGACGATCAACAGAGACGGGCAGAATAACATCACGTAGAACAAAAAGTTTTCCAAGCTACTCGCCAGGAACGTTGAACATATCGGTCATGGTGTTTTCACGTCTATCCGGAATATTGTCGATTACACTGAGATAAAAAGGTGTTTGCTCAGCATTTAAAAGTGTTGTAACACGATCGACACGTGGGAAGCGTTAGCAGGGAGTGTAGTAGCGCGTCTAACGGTTGAGCGAGATTTTGTAGAATTTCTTCTGGCTTGGATTCAGTGGAACGGCGCCTCGCGTTAATTGGTAATTGTTCCGACCGAGGGTCGACCGCGATACGATAAACGAATAACAACGATAAACGTATCGGCCGATCTATGGTTACCTTGACTGACACATCGTTAAATCCCACACGCACTTTTTTTTTGCCTTTTTTCTAGACGATCCTGATCTCTCATCTAGTCGTCGAGCACGCCAGACGCGGCATTGCAGTGGCATTACAGATCATTATGTAATGTCATAATGTTATGTGAACGTTTTACATTCGATGCCTTGCACCACTGCGGTCTCAAGGTCTTTACATTGTTGTTTGTACAACGAGTTAACACGTCGATGCGATCCAGGGACGTATTCGCCGGAGAAAATTGTACCGGCGCGAGCGCCTCTTCTACCGTCGATGCTCGTCAAAATTCATCGCGATAGATTCATTCTCGTACCGTGAATCTTTACAACGGTTAAATTATCTTAGCACGTTATACGATCAAGGTTGACAAAATTCAAACTATTATTCCATATCACGTTATCTTTCATTAGCGTCGAAGATCGTTTCGCTAAGTATCGTGGATTATTAATTTAACGAATAATCGACTGTTTGAAATACTTTGACTACCCCTGTCAAGTATACGCCACATTTTCGGATACTTTTAAACTTGATACGTGTAATAGTAATAACAATCGTGTTCTATTATTGGCAGTGATAAAAAAATTGTTATATAGTTGGCATAATATATTCGTAAAATGTTTCTACAAGTGTTCAAGTACAAGCACCTTCGTGGGACGCTATATCTATAGTCGGAAAATAAAATTTAATTATTGCTAGGAAATGTTTACGGGTACGGTTTAGGGCAGTTATTGTTATCGCCGAGCATAGCAAAAACAACTCTCGGAGAGTCTTAACATTTCTGTAAAGACGCAACCTTGAAAGGAAATTTCTCGAACCGATTTTTCTCGGCCTTAAACTCTTTCCTTCGCTCGAATTCGTCGCAACCAGTTCGCAAGCTCATAAACGCGTCAATGAAGTATGAAAAGCAAGAAACACTCTGTCAAGCAATAGTTCCGCCGAGGTTAAAACTCAAAACTCTTCGTCTTCGGTAAACGGGAAACGTCGTAAACGTTAATTATACAAGCAGGTATAAATAAGGGTTAACGACGGATCGACCGTTTCTAGAATAAGCTCGTTTCGTCGCTACGCTCTGGATACAACCCGTTCACAAAAGAGAATTTTCTCAGCATCGAATGCCATTCTCGAAAGTGCTCTTCCTTATTGTCATTTGCAGCTTCGTAAATTATTTTCGAACGTTTTGCTAGCCTCCGCCACGCCGTCAGATCTTATCGAGCATTTAAACGCCTAAACGCCGAGAGAACTTCAATTGCATTCGACTCTTGTACCGTGATTTGCGAGCAAAATATATCATCGTTAGATCTTTAATTTGCATTGTCGGCTCTGAATAAGAAATTACAAATATGAATGATATAAGAACGATCTACGTGCGTATGGGCCACACCACACATCGACCGTTTCTTATTCGATAATTTATTCTTTACAATTACGACGCACGGAAGCAGGGTAAAATTTCAAAGTTTAATCGATTAATTATTTATTTATTTATTCGTGGGCGAAGACCCCTTGATATCAGGTTTGTGACAAAGTAAAAAAAGGATTAGCAGCAAATAACAATAAATCAACGGTAATTGCACGATTGCGTAAATGAGTTATAATAAAGATTCCGAAGGTAGATAAGCATTTACGAAACAAAATCAATGTTTTATTAAATCGGTTACAGATAATGACTCTTTCTGCTTTTCGCTGTGAAGTAACGTAGAAAAGGTCGTTGTTTCCGAGAGCTTCTCTCTCGCAGAAAAGGAATATTATATAATTGTGTAATACAGTTTATTTAAATAAACTAGATTCTTTAAATATATATATATATGTATGTAATGACCTAGTCCATTAATCGCTTCCTCATCGGTGCACCATTTTTTTCCTTCCAACAAAGATAAATATCTAGATTTATGATTCAAGTTGATAATTATTTCCGAGAAACAATTCCATACGATACGAAAATAATCACAGCGAGCTGAATCAGAACAAGAGAACCGATTCGACGTTTAGTTGCACAGCACCGTGTATCTAATCGATGTCAAAAGCAATAATTTTATAGAATTTGCTAAATATCACGTTATCTTATTACAGATAGCTAGATCATTACACGATTACGTAAAGTTTCATCGCGTCTGGCATTTTCTCCTCGTGCTCGTCGAAGAAACAAAGATATTCGATACGTTTCGATGATAACGAAAGAGAATTATGTCCATTTTTCTGTACATCGTAAATACCAAAGGCTGATCGCGCCACAGTATCGACGTTACTTGGTCGGTATTTTGATAAACTGATTCGCAAAGAGGAACGTTGAGCGGAATCGGGCTGAATCTTGCGTCGAGCGTATTTCGACTCTTTTCGAAGCGTATTGCTCGCATTGCCTAACGATCTTGAGGAAAGGGAGCAAAGAAGGGAGCGAAGAAGGAAACGAGAGCCTCGTTTCAGGATGCTTTCATTCACGCGGCCTTTACAATCCTTCGTTTCCGTGCGTGGGAAGGGTTCCATCGTGCATGCAGCTGGGTGAGGGTAGAAACTAAAGAGCGCCGACGAAGAAAAGGACATGACATTGAAACACATTGCTGGGATAAGCGCCGAAGAAAGTGGAAATATAGCGAAATAGGAGACAAACGTTGTCACCGAACAGTTATCTTTGTTAATTTTTCGCTATATTTAGCTGTTTTTGGCGAAACAACGTTAATGTATATTATCCAATTATAATCTTTGCGACAAACGATTTCTATTTAATGTCTCGAGTATCGTGAAATATAGGTTTTGAAATCATCGTTTCTTCAGTTTCTTCCTGACCCATGTTTGTACGTCTCCTTTTATTCTAGTTAATTTACTAACTAACTATTAGTTTTATCTCTTTTAAATCAAAGTTATCTATTCGCGCCTCTGCTTTCTATAGACAGTAGCGAGTTCCTATGAATTGTTTTAGTACGTTTTTCGTATCTTGAGAGAACGATAACGCAAGTTATTTATATTTTTATTTTCCAATCCTGTTGCGTTTAGTTTGGTCCTCAATTGGTTGAACTTTAGACTTCAAGGTTATATTTTGCAATAAAAATTGAGTAAAAGATTACAAGTTTGTCAGATTTACATAAGATTGTACAGAGAAGCCTGGTCTTACGCCAATATTTTTACTCGTCAGCTGTAAAGATCGATAAAGAACGAAATCTGTTTCGAATTCTTCTTTCAAGTAGAAAAAAGCGCTTGAGGACAAGTGGTGGGGTTGAGATCGTAAAATACGTGCCTGTAACGAAAGGAGGAAAGAGCAAGAGGCACGAGGAAGGAAATACACCGAAGTAAGAATAGGAGAATCGAATATAAAAAAGAAGAGAGAGAGAGAGAGAGAAAGGAAAACTGGGGACGGAAACGCAAGGAGAGGCAGGAGGCAGAGGAAAATACGATAGAGGCAAAGTCGCATGCGTACATTCTGATAAGGTCTTATCGTGTGAAAGCACCGTGGCCTACTTATACTTGGTGCGTGGTTATACGCGTCTCTAACGTTTGCGTGATCGCACACATACGCGTGCATCTCATCGTTGGCTACGCACGCAACGGAGTACACACTGACGCAAGCGTGCTGTCGTGCTATTGCAACCACGCGTAAGAGTTTATGCGAGCTACGAGCACGCGTGAACGAACGTGCCGTTACGAGAAAAGCCTGTCTATACACCGATGAAAATAAAGTTTCCTTTCTATTTTACAACTTATTTTTCCTACGCTTTATTTATAGACTTTGAACTTTCGTTCTTTTCAACTGTATTCTTCGAATACTCCCAATCGATAACGATCAAAAGTATTTAGCGATAAAAGCGAATTGTGCGTATCGAAGATGTTATGGAGGAGCCACGAAGCGGGAAACGATACGAACATTTAAACGTCGTTGTGGTGTAATCGGGTGGGATTGCGGCATGCATAATGCAAAACGTTCGAGCCCTAAATACAGGGTGTCTCGTAAGTAACATAATCGGTAAGAGGGTGATTCTACCTTGAACAGATAAGTCAAAAGCATTGAGAATAGTAGCTTCAAATATTTGCCTTATGAGCCGATAAAAAATTCACGTACCCTTCGTCTACGTGCAGAAATATTGTAAGTAGTTGTTCTTTGTCTATACGGATATCGAAGATGCTTTAATATATATAGACTTAAACTTACAGAGATCAGATTTCACTGCAGATGGATAGCGGAGAACGTTCAATCAAGCGGAACATTAAATTTTGTCGATTACTCGCAATAATGGAAAAAGGAATAGCGCGAATACAAAGGAAACGCATTTTCTACTACAACGCAATAAATACAAACGTAAGTAGAGGCATCAGTCTTGCAGTGAGATGCATTGATAACACTCACTAGGCGAATATCTAAAGGCAATTCTGTCAAAAATAAAACTACTTTTCCGATCGTATTGTTATTTGTCGGACACTCTGTATAGTACATGTCTTGTTCTCGGCGTGGCAGTAGAAAAACTGCAAGAATTACGGAAACGATTAGCAAACGATGCAATTACTTCCTTTCTGACCAATTATCGTCACGAGAGGATAGACAAAAAGATTCTCGTTCGTTAGCTAGACTGAAAGGTTGGTTGGTTGATAATCGATGGACTTGGTCGATAGGCGAAAGCAGCTCCGAAAGGGGAACAATAAAGTGGAGATTCGATAGCTCCTCGTGGCCGAGTCGCAACCGCGTGTATATACACGCGAGCCCGTACGTACATACGGCAAATTGCGAAATTGGGTCGGCCAGAAATTGAAGCTGATCCGCCTGTTCTTCGCGTCGATGAGGGCAACTGCGAAGGCGACACGTAAAATTTTACCGATAACGTGCATACTTTGACGAATCGCTCGCCGCTATCTCTCTTCAAACAAGCTAAATCAAAAGTCTTTCGAATCTATCTATCAAACTACCAGATTATCTTATAACAGATATACAATATACATATTTTACGTTATTTCGTAAATCAACGCGGCGAAATATCGATTTGTAAACTATAGTTATAAGAAATAATAAAACATCTAGAGAATTTAGTTGATTAGCTCACTTTCGATTCCTAATGTTATCAAAGAATTATTTCTTATGATTTTCTTTTTTGGCTGTTACGTTATGCTCACTGTGGTAAAAGTTCCTAAAATCATTTAGTTTCATAACGCGCATATGTTACGTTCAATGAAATTGTTTTCAAACAAAAATTTAAAATAATTTGAACTACGATATTACAGATATTAAGAAAAAATGCAAAACCGGGGGCCATAACCCTTCTTCTAACGCACGACAATTATGGAATGATCGTAAATTTCATTTTGCGCACTTCAGACGTGTTTTTACGCGCGTCACATGCGTTCAAGTTTTTAAGGTTACGCTATTTTCCTCGTAATGTACGAACGTTGTTGACGATTTAGAATTTTTTTTTAGTAATAGATGGGTGAGATCTAAATGCAAATAACGAGTTCTAAGTATAACAAAACACGACTCAAGGTCTTGATAAGATACTTTCATTAAAATCCATTAATCGTTGAGTATAAACCACTTTGCTATCAAAGTATATTGAGAATATCAATAGGGAGAATTTTATTCTCCTCGTTATATAATGCTTTAAATTGTTGCATTTGATCTCATCGCTGAAAGGGTGATACGACATCGTTAAATAATCGTAGAATAATAATTTGAACTTAAACGTGGAATGTTAGCGAACCTTAGAAACACGAACTGACTGGTTAATCAAATAAATTGGATTTCTAGTACGGTCTCAATTATTACGAATCATTTTTATACATAAATATCCGTGTTGTACGGAAGAAAATCCGTACTTTTAACTCGATGTAAGGCATAATACATATTTCTTAATGACGCACTGCGAACATGTGCAATAAAGTTTAGCTATGAGTAAGAGCATCGTGCTAAAATTCGTGAATGCATTTAACGCCTGCCTGCTATTTATGTCCGCGATGCTAATACAGATTATGCAATATTGTTGATGACATTCGTTGAAAACGTAATTGCAATGGAATTTGTGTTTTAATTACCTCAAAATTCGACTGGTATAAATCTCCGAATTTACCGATCCATTTGATAAATTTTTCCGGTTGCGTTCGATTAATTATTCAATGATCGAGACTGAACAGTACGTTATCACCGAATAGTATAAAAATTTATTACTGGATTTATACTCGATTGCACCGACTTATTGTTGTGAAACGTTCACTGTCAAACGATGCTCTATCGATTGTCACGCAACGTACATAAAGTATAAACATTCTTCGTTGGCGCAGTACAATTCCGTTTCGAAGGAATATTTTCTATTTCGTTCGTTACCTATTGTCAGTTTATATCTGTAGCTCTTTCCCAATGTATAAGTTCGATATATCGAAACACGAATTCGGTATTTCGGTAATCGCTCCTACCCCTTCCCATAATCATTTTTACCTATTCCATTTCAAACGGATGATCGTTTATACGTAGTAGGTATGTATAATTACGTAGGTGCGTATTAAAAATTGGCACTAATAATATGGAAGATCAATTAATAGCAAGGACGTACTTTTCCAAAAATTGGCGATCTTAAATAGTGCGGATCGCTCGTAAATATCATTATACCGTAAAAATCTCCTTAATCGATGCAGTGGAATTATGTAACTGTGAAACGCAATTGGTTGGACGAGTATTGCCACGGCTTTACCGTCTCGATAGACCGCAAGAACGCAAAAACTGTCGTTTGATGGGAGGGTTAAAGCTCATTGTAAGAATCAGCGCGCGACAAAGTTGCAACCTTGGGCAAGTAGATAGGAGAAACATAGATACCAAAGAACCATCTAAGACTGAAATGCCGTAAAATGCAACCTCGGCCAACTTAGGCATGGCCATAAACGACATCGTGGTAGCCATCGATACGCTAAACAGGTGAGAAAAGGCGAAGAATGAGCGATAAAACGTAAGAAAGGACGAGAAAATTTTGTCAATTCTATCGTTCGTCGTCTGCTCGCTTGAAGAAATTTCACGTTGGGTTTGTGGCTCTTCGAGTAAAATTATTTCGAAATATTCGATCGAACATGCCTCGTATTTGAAGTTGCTATGTCACTTTCTCATGGTCACCCTATAAATAATTTTTAATGCGTTAAATGGACAGTATTTGCGACAATGCTAATCTACAATAATCTTCGTAGATCTCATAGAAATGCATCGTAGTGATACAGCTAAATAGAAACATAATACGTATACAGAGATATATACTTTCTAATTATCTTTCTCATTAAGGTAACGTAACTTACGTAATCCTAAGACTTGCTATCAGTAAGAGAAATTCGCGTAAAATAATTGAAATGGGAATTTTTCGTTAAATTAATCTTAGTTTTCGTTATTCCTTGTGCGATCAAACGAAGGTTCAAAGTTGAAGCGTTTGCCAGATGTCCGAGTTTTCAAAGAATATGATATTGCATACAGGAAAATCCGAAGATAGTTGTAGCAGAAGGTAAAGTCGAAAAAGGCAGTGTCCATTCTTGGAACTAGGAAAAGTGCAAACGAAACTCTTTTTTCGTAGATCTGTCGAAAGAATGACGAAAAAGGGCCACGGCCATGGGCATTATGAGGCGTTTACGAGGGCATTTACGAGGGCGTTTACTAGCGGCCGGTTGGAAATAATTCGGCCCCTTACCAGTCACAATAGCAAGATTACGAGAGTTTTTATAGTCTACGTTCCTCTCCTTTGCCTTTTCTCTGTCTGTTTTTGTTTTTATTGTTGCCACTGTCAAAGAGGTTTAAGGAAGTTGCCTGAGTTTTTGTGAAGTTACATCAGTCCGGGTCATTTTTTTCTCAGAGGAAACCACCATGTTATTCAAGACGATTTTCACTCGTTCTCGCTTCTCGAATCTTTTCTTCGCAGAGTTTTTCACCGGACCTTTTTGCCCGGCAACGTTCGGTCGAAGCAAGGAGCTGCGTTTCTCTTATCCTTGAGTCGCAAAGGGGATTAGAAATTGGCCTTCGACGCGCACGTATTAAGCGTTTAAGGGCACCGTCGGCATCGACAAGGAAAAAGGGAGAAACGATTTTATCGCGCTATGAGCTCTCGTTCGTGAGAAACCGTGTCAGTGAAATCGGACTTTCGGTAATTTTGCATCGGATTCCTTGAGAAATCTGGAACGCATCAACGTCGCGTCTGTTTCGCTAATAGCGCGGTTCTACACGACCTTTCATTTCGTACTACGCGTTTCTAAACGACCCTTTATTTCCTAATGCACGCGTATCTTTCGAACTAAGAATAAATGTTTTCCTAATATTGCCGTAACAAGATGCATCGCATTTCGTCTCTACTGTACGCTATTGTGCGTTTCCAAGCAACTTTTTATCTCGAAATACACAATATATCTTTAGTGCTAGAAGTACAAATTCTCCAAACACTCTCTTAACCAAAGAGTGCCACTTTTGCGCTTTATTTCTATCGCACGTTCGCATTTCGATACGCTAATATCGTAAATTTTGCGTACGGTCAGGTTTTGTTAAAATAACCGTCTCGAGAGATGCACATCTATTTAGGCAGTCTCACCTCGACTAGAGAAATGGGAGCAAGGTCCGGAAAGTTAGGAAGAGGCTGCTAAGGTGCAATAGGTGGCTCGAAGCCAACTGCTTGGTCAAGTGACTAACTTCTAGGAAAATAGATCAACTCGAGAAATAGCACGACGCAACTCTTTTATTAGAATGCACGATCCGTGAATATTTGAACAGGTACATTTTTCACATAAAATCCCTTCCGGAGATTTTGTATCTGCGCGCAGAATCTGTTTCTTGGGAAAGAGCGTCGAGTTTTCCAATAATATTCGTGTCTCGTATACGGAATAACAGAAAATGATGCGTCGTGTAAGAGGAATGTGCTTAAAAATAGAAATTAGCCTACTTGAATTTCGCAATCACTTGTTTATATTTCTATAACCAAATATTCTATTAAAGAGGTCAAAATACGTTGTACAGGCTAAGGATAATAATAAATTCTTTCATATTTGTACTTTGCACTGTATCTGACAAACAGTGTTAATATTCCTAGCGCGAACGTATAAATTATAGAATATGAATATGATCGGAATCTTAATTTAAACGCAAAGCAGAGAGTAATTTATACGTTAAAATATCGATAGATTTTACTCTCATATCAAATAATATAAATATAATATAACGTAATCCTATTACACTAATATGGTATAGTAGTAAAAAGGATAATTTATAATTTACAAAAGTACAGAAAATCGATTAAAATTGACTAGCTTTTGTCAGATTTTCTTGCGAAACTCATTATTTCTCGTTATAAACTCGTTATATGAAATTTTGAATTAAACAATTTTTTATCGTTTGTTTTCTTGCGATCAACGTACAATAAGCAATGATTTCTACAAAGAAATTTTTCTTCGATATAATCGTATCTATGAAGATAAAATGATATGAATTTTAATGAATCTTGGAAGAAGGTTATCTCGAAGCAAACGATCCGTAAATTTTTTTAATAACGTTAATCTCTACAAATCAAATTCAAATAAGAATATAAGCAAACATTGCATTGATAGCGAATATTCATATTTTATTTGCTGCTTTCCATTTCTTTCTTTTTACAGCTTGTCTCCAAGTCTTGAACGAACTCTTAACGAAATTACGCTAGTTGTATATATGTATATCATTAATTACGTTTTATCTTCGGAAGTTCTCGCAATTTGTCAACGGTTTAGCCCGATAATAAGCACTTGTCAACCATGTTTATACCATGAAAAAAGAACATCGCTACCGTTGTTTTTTTGATTTTCTGAAACCACTGCTTCTTGGGAACAGGAAGCGCTTTCCCCTCCACGAAGAATACATTACGTATAACATCCCCCCTTTCTAGACGTTTTCGTTACTCTCGGCGTTTCTCTCGTTACTCCCCTTTCCGACTGCCCTTTACTTTCATTGCCGATGTACCTATACATATTCACCGTGGTCAGACACTGCAGTTATTTCGAAAAATGATCGCGCTCGTTTATTTTGGTCACGCCACTTTTTCCTATTCCGCCTCATTGGGTATTGTAATTTATACAATGCAATAAACATGGATTTGATAGAATAATAACTCGTTCATAGTTTTACGCAGCAAGTTCTACTGCCTGGACCATTAAATTCGAGAAAGAGGCGAATTCATGCGTTCGGATTTTTCTTCCACTCGAAAATGCATACATTATGTCGATGGACATTTTTTTTAGAAAGTTCTAGTTCTATCGATTTTCCGTGCAAATATTCAGATTGCTACAGAACAAGAAAAATGGATTTTAATTTTTTATCGGATAAGAAATATCGATTTCTACCTTACGTAATCGTTGGTTAAACGATGAGAATATCGATAATGAAAAATAAGAAGCTGTACGACACGGTGGAGTAAGTTTTTAAATTAAATATATCGAAAAACCGAGAACGTTTGCTCTTTTTATCTACAGGAGAAACAGGAAGTTATCATGCACGGAAGAACACATTTACCAAACAAAGATCCCCCTTTCCCGGGCATCCGGCCACGGTCTTTCTATCCTCCTCGACAACGCTAATGGTAGCGGTTCTACGGCCCAAGGAATGTTTGGTTACTTTCATTTTCATTTCGTCGACGTTCGCGGGACGCTGGCGGTCGGGTAAAATTACGTAAGCAGGGAACGCGGCCCGCGCGCCACAGCGTTGCTCGACCTGAGCCATATCAAAATAATAGTGGCCATTCTTATTATGTATTTCGTTCTGCTACCGGCTGTCGCCGCTGCGCCGCCGTCTCGGACCTTTTGCTCTTTACTATTGGGAACACTTGTCCTAACCTGCCAAGAAAAACTGCCCGAAATCGGTCGCCAAATATTTGCAGACTCTCCACCGTTACGGGAATCGTCGTGTTCCCTACCGAGCGTACAACGCTGAATCAACTCGAGTCGAAGAAATTGTCTCTTTCTCGACCGATTCGTTGAAATCCATTCAACGTGTAATCGGTTATTAGAAATTCGAACGTGCTCGTAGATTTTGAATACGGCGATATATACGAAAGTATCTGAGAACTTTTCGAAATCTCACGAGCCCTACGAACGAAACACGATTATCTCGATTATACCGGTGTTCGAAACTAATTTAGAAACGCATATAAAAATTACAAGTTATTTTTCGCAATCATAAATCTAGTAAAAAGTTAATATACGTTACATAGCGTGACTGCTGCCGGCGATATAATACAATATAATTAGCGATAAAGATAGTGGGATTAAAAATATTGCGGTTTATCGATGTATCATTGAACAATATATGATAATCGTTTTAATAATTTCCGGGGAACGCGTGTTTCTAATTAATATTTTCTAACTTTTATGAACATTTTCAAATTCGTTTGAAATTTGACCAATATAATCGTGATAGTCGTGAAATTTCAAAATGTTTTATATAACGCACACGATACGTTCATAATATGTTCATAAAAGTAGCGTTAGCTATAAGCGTTATTTGTGTGTAAATGTTGAAATATTATCGTTAGCCACTGTATATCTTACGTACCTTTGGCGACACGGTTCGATCAGTTGGTTCACCGGCGTTATTATGAAATGCAAAATGCAAAGGGTAAAAGAATGAGCATAAATTCGTATACATGAAAGTTCGTACGCCACGACGGTAACTGGTTGCACGACTGAAAAACAGAAAAATGGCCACTTCTGCGAATCGAACTGGTCGAGCTATTTTCCTTCTTTTACCCGTGGAAAATCGACACACGTCAGATTGGCACAATTTTCGCCCCGGCCGGTCTATGAGTGGTAAAACAAGGTTAATTCAGTCCCGACGGTCCGTGGCGTTGCTTGCAATAGTGCTAACGGCTTTCAAAGAGTGTCGCGAACGACGCATTTAGAAACGATGCTCTCGTTTCGAGACTAGAGTTAAGGTCGGCCTCGGATCATCGTGACTCGCCGGCCTCATAGAAACGTAACTCCGAGTACATTCTTTTCGTCAGGTTTGCATTTCAGGCTAACACTTCGCTTTGCAAATCTTGTCGCTTCTTTCGTCGCATTCTACGATGTTCTCAATCCTACTTCCGGCTACATCTGTTTATCGAAGAAGTCTAGTTGGATTCAGTGGTAGAAATAAATCGTAAATAACACTGCTACAAAACGAATTACGATATCGTTTCTTAGTTTCGAAATATCGGGAATGGTTCTGCCCGGATAAAATTGGAAGTACAGTTTCAAAAAAAAAAAAAAATTAAAAAGAAAGATTTGAGATAATATTAACTATTTTCTTAAAACGATTAATTTCCTACGTCTTCAACCTTTAGTTTTTCCACGACCACCTATCGATATATCGCCAACTATATATATATATATATATTGCCTACTTAAAAGTAATAAATCAAGTCTTCTTAAATAAATAACGAATTAACCATTCCTTTCCACGAACAGTACACTGTCCGTAATAGTACCGTCGTTTAAACAATAATAAATCACCGTATACGGTGGTAATTATAAGTTGCGAGTTTGTTGTTACGTTAAAATTCACAAACTGCCTCTTTTGAAGCCATACTTTCAAATCGTGAAATGTCATGCGTAACTATGACCGTGTACGATGCTGACATCTTATCTTGCGATACATCGAATCCTTATCTGGTCCGGTTGTATCCAATTATTAGCATCGTAAAAACACGACCAAGCTTGGAATCGATAGAATGTAACACTTACCTGATAGAAATATTTCTTCTTTTTTCCAAAGAACATATTACGATCTCCTTCGTGTGCAATCTCGCGATACGTTGTTTCGGTACCTTACTGGTTCTAGTCGCGTTCCATCGAATACCAACAATGCGCATCCATCTATCGATATATTTTCTCAAACTTGCCGACCAATTAAGAATTTTTCCTACCGTCATTCTACTTAATTCGTAATTGATTCGTAACCACAACTTGCAACATGTAATATAATATTGTATGTCTTAATCGATCTTTTTTACTGTATATTTTCCCGTAAATAGATCGGAACTGAAAAGGAAGCTGAAATTAAAATATTTCTCGTCTATCCGAATGATTTGTCATTTTAGTCGACATAAAAATCTTTTCGTTGTTATTTTTATAATACGTACGGTGACCACAGTGACCGATAGCCTTATTTTCTATTTCGAAGCGTTTCTTTATCAGGTTCTACATCTCGTTCTTATAGTATCGAAGTTCTATTGTTCTGTAGTCGCACGAAAGTATCACTGTACAAACGTACTTTTTGTACTCATCGTATGCAATTAATGTGCGAGTGAATGTACTTGCAAAATAATCATAGATACAAGTAGCGATAAAAAATTGGTTGCAAATTATAGTTTTGTTATATATATTCTACTACCAAATAAATTATTAAGACGGTATGTATCGAAATCTTTGTATTTCAAACAAAAGGTTGTTTTTTCCCATTGAACGATCAGGAGATACGGCGAAATAACGCAATGAGAAAGCGTACTTCTATAAAAATACGATACTTGTTACTCGTTATTACACCTTATTATTATGTTGGTACTCGTCGATAATCGCGTATTTATCAATATTAGTTACGTTCAAAGTTAGTAAAACAGTTTTATCCGTGTTCAACGAACATCTGTGTTCTGTATCGGATATTATGAAAATAATTTCATGGTGAATAGAGGTCGAATTACTAATCTCGAGGATCACTCGAGAAACTTATATTTCCCAAATATAGATCAATGTAGAAAGATACCGTGTAAGCTCGTATCTTCAAATTCTAACGCTGTTCAAGATATCTCGAGGAGAACGAAACGAGCATTGGAAATTTAATTATCCATTCAACAGCTGTGGACAGTAGCCGTGAAAGGGAGGGAAGCATTTACACGTGGATTATCGATGAAAACATAGCGACGGAGGAAGAGGATCCCTTCTTCACGCATCATATCGATCTGTCGCAATCGAGGAACGATGTTGTAACTCGTGGCAAGTCGCATAATCGCGTAGCGGTGCGTCGCTACGAGTGCGTCTCTCTGTACACGCTCTCGGCACGCGTTCGAACGTAACGCGCAACACCGTCAGCTATTTATAGGCGAGCAGCCGAAAACGAAGCAGCAGCGAGAAGTCAAGGAAGGTGGAAGGCCATGAAGAAAGCCTCCGGTGACCCGAATTTTTCTCGGCGACGTCACTGGCCTCTGACCTATTTACAGCCGATCTCTCGTATACACGCGTATAACACGTTAACCAGCTGCCTCCGACTCTTCGCAATAACTTTTCCCGCGCGTTTCAAGTGGCTTCGCTTTAGATACAGCTACATATACCGCGGCATGCACGCGGCGTTTATTTGTTTTCGATTAAAGACCCTGACGTGTACATTTTACGCGCGTTTCTTCGATCCGGAAATGTGTTCGTACCCGCGTAGTTCCCTGAGAATGAGAAATTACGTATACTGTTTAATAACAGCGTTTTGTTGTTTGTGATTGAGAAGATGAGGCGATGTTTCGTTGGAACGTATCTAGATCGCTGTTCGAAAGTTTCACATTTCTTCTAGCATCCATGGTTCATGAATGAAAATAGAAGAAAAGGTAAAGTATTCGCAGTTTATACCTCTTCCCGTTGATGCTATCGCGATCATTGAATTTTTATAATTCAATTTTCACAAAAAGTAAAGTCGAGTAAGAAATTGAAGCGATAAATCATGCACGTCGTTCAACGTTCTTTCATATTTTCTTGAAACTAAAGATATTTTTTCAAGTTAGAGAAATTCGGTTGAAAACGAAGCGTCTATCTTTTATCTTAGCAAGTAACAATGTAAAATCACTTTTCTAAGTCACATACTTCGAATAGTTTCGTGAATTATAAGATTTTCCAAACTGAAATTATATTAACTCGTCGTAAGATAGCAAAACGTAATATTTCTTTTCCCTTTAAATGTAAGAACGGTATAGTATCAACGCCAGAAAGGCTGAATCGCCAAAACATTTTAAATTCGTAATAGACGGACAATTGTACAATTTCTAGCATGATCGTATGTACCGACCGAGGATATGCGCATATTTAAAGGCAGAATCATTCGTTTGTACTTTTTCGATTAAACGATCCAAATAGCTTTTTCGCTAAATCGGTATAGTTCTAAAATACACATCAAACAGCAGTAAGTGTTACACACATATTTATAAGCTTTCAGGTATAATTCGAACTGATATTTAATCGGGGCACTTGGGGCTCGTTGGATGCGCATAGGCGCCAAGATAAGCGTTACAAAGTTGCGTAGAAAAGCAGTGGTGGGAGAAACAATCTGTTGACATCCAGTTGTGTCGAGCCATTTGTAAACAGGAAGAAAAATCTGAGAATAGTTAAGCGGCATTGGTGATAAAATAAAACAGCCTTATCCACGATAAGGCGTGACCTATTTTACAACGGACAATTGCATAAACGCAATCGCGTAAGCTCATACGTATATTTATAGACGAGGAAGGTCGGGAAGAAAGCGCCTAGACCGTTTGACCATTTGGCAGAGGCAGCTGCCGAGCAATCATCCAGACGGGTCACTAATAATATCATCCGCGCACATTGTGTAACGTTGTTCCTTGCAAATAAGGACACGAACGAGATTTTATCCTATCCTGTCGCGAACGCGAACGAATCGAAAGATCATATAGCATATAGCTCGAGGACTAATAACACGTTTGTTAGCGTACCATCATCGAACTGCCCACCAAGTTTACGTACTATCGTCGAAAATTGACGATAAACGCGGCCGATAATAACGCGATTTGTAACTCTTATATTTAGCGACAAAATGTGCAATAAAGGAGAAATAAAACGAAGAAATCTATCAACATTTACAAATACTCGGATACTTTGAACGGCCTGTAGTAGTAACGATGTGTAAATTTCTAAAATTGGTTTATAGAAAATGTCTCATAAAAATGTACGATCATCTTCTGAAACGATACTTGTATTAATCGCTATAATCACGTATAAAATAGTTATTCTTATCGGAGATTAATTCGGATTTTCCATGAAAATTTTATAGAAATATGATGCAAGAACGACAGACACGATGGACTGCAATCGCCATTACGGAGTAATACCGACTCGTTGTTCATTTGGCACACGGTTTGAGAAATACTCGTTTACCTTTCTCGACAGTTCATCTTAACTTTTCCATCACTTTTACTATACACCAGCAAGGATAAATAAACAGAAAAGTTATAGAAGAAGTCACCATACATTGACATGATATTCTCGTAAATATCAAAGCTTTAATTAGAGCCAAAGAGGCGGCGAAGCTGCAGAGAAAAGGTTGGAAGAAATCCACCGAGGTCGTGATCGAATTTTGGCTCATCGTCGAGCGATGGTTTGTTAACGGCTGTGAGCCGAGTCGAAAGTAAGTACCTAGACTACCGTTCGGCGCCGACCTATATTTCACTTGGAACAATTGTTGCACAAACGATACGCGCTCGTAAGCTCGCACGCACCGTGTCTTTCTAGCAGCGTGCACATGCGGCTACACTTATACACGTCCGCTTATTTATAGACTAGGAGGAAGGTCACGAAGAAAGCGCGGCTAGACGAAGCGATTCGTTTCGACATCGTTTCCGGCGCTGACCCATTTCGTCCTCGATTCTTTTCGACATCGATGCTTCCAGCATTCTGACCCAGTTCCTGACAGCGGGCCGAACATAGTCTCTCACGCGCTTTTGTTCGTCCTTACAACCCTTACCTTGTTTGTACACCGAAACAGCTATATATTTCTGCATACGAAATATACCAAATATACTCGATTGGCAGATCGCGCCCAAACTTTGCGTCTTTCGTATTCGACCTCTCGTACCTGATTCGACGAATCGCGTCATCCGTTTTCCTTGGGAAGTGCTTGAAAATTTCTCGCTGTGTTTACGCTGCTAGCTAATTGCAGATAAGATAAAACTGTTTCGTTATTCCTACATGTGTTTGACTTAGGAATTATTACTACTAGACTAATAAGTGCCTATATAGTTTTGATTATAAATTGCGTTACGCCTACGTCGATCAGATATTTTCCTCGTTTCGTAAGTACGGTTGAAAGGTCAACGAGGGGTTAGGTTTTAGTTTTCGGCGTCGAACCCTTTGATTTCAATAAATAGAGAATCGGAGTTTCTAAGCTACCAACATTTAATCGTCTAGGTGTTGAAGAGTTCTAGAAGATTCTCGTTCGTTATGCAGTTTCAAAAGTAAGAAAACGAGTCGTTTTTAACAACAAATAATTCAGAATTACATACCTCGATCAAATCAACGCGAAACCAACTCGTATTTCTTTAATACCATATCAGCTTAATATATTTCGCAATAAATTACATAGATTTGACGCGTTTTCTATTCGTACGCGTATATAACATTTGCCCTTTCGCATATCACGGGGAAATCTGTTGCCCTTAATGGAAACGCCATGTCCTGGTATCAGTATCTATCGAACGCACGTTCGAAAGTTTTCGAAACTGACGTCTTTCAATTTGTTCAATTATCGAGTTCACTTGGTTGTCGAGAATAAACCAACGGGCAGGAGACAGCAGGCAACAGTAAGTAAGCATGCATTTAAGTACGACATCATGGAACGCATAGCGAGTCAAGGAAGTCGAACGTTGCTGCTTTAAAACCGCTCGAGCGAGCATTTACGCCCGAGGCAGGTAAACGTTGCTGCTACACTGTACACAGTTCGCGACACCTTCCACGGCGAATGAGAAGGAAAGTGGCTAGCACGATTCCTTTTTTTCCCTTTCTTCGACAGCGTCACGCCGGCGACCTATTTCCGTGACAATCGTGAGCACGCATTTGCACGGCCACGCGGCTCGCACCTCGTCATTTTCTTTCGACCAACGATACTCTTCGTACGCTTCTCTTCGATCGAATGCCTCTACGCACCTGACGAAACCAAAATCGCGGCACAAGAGAAATCAGAGAGATTCTACGACTCGAAATAAAACGAAAATTAAGAGTAACGAGACTGCTTTGAAAGTTTTCGAGAATGTCGCGCTTGAAAATGTGTCAAGCACTTGTCCTCTATTTGACTAATTGTCGATTACATAGAAGCGAACAATCGATAGGAGGTTATTCTACGCACGAAGATAAGTCTACACAGCATACGGAACAAATATTCAAACTCAATTTTCTCAAAAATCAGACTTTAAGCGAGACAATTTTTCTTCTATATTTTTCACTTTATTTCGCACGTAATGAAGCGAGTAATTTCCTGTCAATTTCTCGCTGCTACCTAACCGATAATTAATCAAATACGCGTATATCGACAAATCTGACTTATTTCTCATGAAAGAAAATCAGACCGTTGTTTACATCATATTCAGTTACGAACTGTAAGGTTCTTTCGAGGGAGATAATATCGTTATTACGGTTACAAGGAAAGTAAAAGAAATGCGAATGGTTTAACAATACGCAATATATCTGTCGATGTCAGCTTTTAATGTTAACGAAATTTATGTTTCTATAATCTTTAATTTACACAATAATAGTTAAGTAATTATTTGTGACGCGTTTCATTCATCGTGGCGTTACTATATGTTTTATATTAATTTATGAGTTCGAAATAAAGAAAAAGTTTACAAAGCATGGAAATTTCTTCGTATGCAGTGCGAATTCTTTGACATTTATAAATATATTAAGCTTTATCGAGTTAAGTTAAAAATATGTAAAGTTAATAATATATAAAAAATTAAAATATTTTACATTTGAAATTTTCGCACGTCCAATATCGGTTGAGGGATGCAGGTAAAAGAATGTATCTTCTATTATTATTCTATTTGTACTAAAATAAAAGTAAAATGCGACCAAAAAAAAAAAAGGTAAGCATTATATATACAAAGATATATACTGAACATTCTAAATAATTATTTTGATAATAGACATTGTTATAATCGCAATCGTACTTCAACGTTACACAACTAAGTACATTGATAATATGACATTCGTTCTCTACTTTAAAAGTTACTTGTAACTCTATTTACAGCTATAGGTAATTGGTGTCAATTATACAAATTTTCTTACATACTTTTCTACAAATCGCCAAACATTATACAAGACATAAGAGACGATAAAAAAACTATTTTCCATGTTTTACATTTAATATGTTTCGCATTTTATGAGATTTGTCTTACGTATATTGTATTACTCAATTCGCTTAACGTTTAACTAAACGATTATCAAGATATAAATTGTAATTTAACTTAATTACATAACATTTGTTCTTTAAAACCCGATATGTAATAAAATTTATGTATACCGAACGGATTCCAATTAGACTTTGCTCGAATTTGTTTTATGACATATGCATACGCGTAAATTAATACGAATGATACGTTATATGATTTATTGCTTTCATTCGTCTAATAAACAAACACGAGGCAAATTCAACTATGATAAATTACAAGCTGGGATTCGATTAAGACGATCGAGAGATATAAATGGCCAAACGTACGAGAAAGAAGTAAATTACAAAGAGTGATATTGAAAAGATACTTTCCAATAATTATCAAATCGAACGAAAGTACTCAAAGATAAGGATACTAGAAGTGTAATTGTTACAAATCGTAATTAATAACATTTGAGAGATAAAATATGAATTCGATAAAAAATAGTGACTTCTCGTGAATGACAGTCCTTTGCGTGTACAGTCGTGAATGACAACGATACGGCCAAGTTAAGGTAATACTTTATTATTTTTAGTAATGTTACGTTGTTATCGCAGTCTACTCGAAAGCGATTTAATAATCACTGTAAATGACAATCGCTTTTGTTTTATTGCTGTCCCAACAATCTTTATTTCATACGAACAGTCGCTCGTCCTTTATTATTATGGTCTTTTGCGACGCTTCGTTTAATTGATTTTAGTCGCTTGATGAGTAACTTTTACGTTATTCTTATACCAGTTGTTAATATCTCTGACAAGACAACTGTACTTCTTCGTTTTTCTTAGTAACGATAGTTACATATAAAACAATAATACAACAGAAAAGAGATAAGTATGTGCTGATAGCTTTTCTCTAAATATTTATAAACATTGAAAGCATAAGTTTGGTACATGATAGTTAGAACATTTCAAATGCCTTCGTATAAATCCTCGAAATAGAAGTTGCTATTTCTTTCTCCACTTTTGCATTATGCTTTACGAAACGTATAATTTAATTTGGTTTTACGTAAATTGATTGCGTTAATCCGACACGTTGGATGGTCCAGGAGTCAGTTACGATATCGCTTGTGCTTTCTATATTGTCGACGAAATTGTAGGTGATAATTCAGAAACAAATAAAATTATTAGAGAATCGGATAATCGAAACGATACGTATTATTGCATCGCTGAATTCGTTTTACGGTATAATATAAGAATACAATAAGAAATACCAAAGGACTTCTCTCTTTTACGAAAAAAATTATATTTCTAAAAGATTTTCGTAGATCGGTAAATTCCTCTTTCGATACCAGAACGAGCTTCTGTTTGAAATACTTCTCTGCTAAAGGGACCCCAACTATATTTACGGAGCCCAGTGAAAGAGTGAAATTTATATAGAAACACGTTTCATTCATTGAATATTATAACAAATATTTTACTCTGGATACTTTGCATTTTTACATATTATCTGCATTTTGTACATTTTCTTGTAGTAAAAAATGAAGCAGTTTCTCTGACCAGTTGTGAGTTTTGTACTTTTCTTGGGAAACTTCGAGCAACTTAGTTTCGAATAGTTTCCTTGGTTCGTAACATAACAAAATATGCAATCGGGAACCTCTACATCGAATGTAACGGAACAATAAGTTCCGAGACACGGCAAAGCGTGCATTCTCGCTGCGTTTCTTCAAATTTCAACGAAAAATCGACAATATTGACCTTGTTTTTTTTTTGATAGATCGTTTGCAAAAGTAGACCTTCTATTCTCTTCTCTGGTCCTGTTCAACCATTTCGTACTGTGTAACGGATCGCATTGGTGAAAATAGAGGTAACAGAGAAAGAGAGTCGGGGGTCTTCGTGTCACGGAGTGAAAAGGTTGAAAATAAAATGCAAATCGGTTGTAAATCAGGTCAGACGCGTGGCACAAGACGTGGGACCGTGGAACGATGACAATTCCCTGTATACTCGACAAAAAAAGAAGAAGCTGCGTCTCTCCATAGGGGGTTAATTGTGTTTGGAGCAAACAGGTACAAGGATCCAATCGAGGTTCAGGTGCTCACCTTACCTTGAGTCGCTACCTAACCCCCTTCCCTTTCATTTTACCGTTTCCTCTTCTACGCGAGCTTTTTGTACGTGCATTGTCGCTTATTTGCAAGTTTAATTCAGTTTATCAACGATATTTACAAAATTTATTATTTTTATTAAAAGTAATACACACCGTTGACGAAATATTTCAACGCTTATCATAGAACAGTTTTATGAACCTATTGTATGCGTTACACAAGGCTTGAAAGACTCACTAGTTGGATCTAGTTTTACTTTATATTTTCGATATATCCTTTCACGATCGCTTGCTTAATTACTTATACGTATATTTAATCAAATAATAAAACAGTCGAGCAATACGAATTTGATCGATAGCAAATCGAACTTTCATAAAAGAACTATTTGCATAACCAATTTATTATCTCTTACAATGCATGAGCAGATATCGAAATCAATTTTATCTCCACTGTATTAGACACATGTTACATTACCGTAACGAAGTTTTCCATGCATATACGTAGAGCACATGGCAATTCATTCGACACGACGCGACGTATTTTCTACCATGTCATACTTAAATACTTCAAAGATATTACAAATTCATGTATGTATAATTGTATAACGTGCCGTGGTTTAACGTTACGGAAGGGCGATTGCTGTTTCCGGGTGTTGTTAATTGCTACAAAGATAAACTCGATCGAGACTCATGTAACTATCTTGGAAATCGCTCGCCAGCTACATTCCATTTGTATTCGATTCGCGATTTCTTGGAAACTGAAGCGAATATACGATTAAATTCAACATTTGATATTAGTAATTTGATATTAAACGTGAACAAAGAATTGTGACGTCATACACGAGAAAAATAATCGAATATTTCAGATTTAAAGCGTTTCGTAGCGTACTATGGTGTTACACGGTATCGGTATACTAAAAGTATAATATAGATATAACTATCTGCTTGTAGTTAATTAGGTATGTACTTCTCTCCGCCCCCCCCTCCACCCACCACCACTTTTTATACGATCACCTATTTACCATTTCTTTTTGCGTTACATTTTTTTATTCCTATTTGTAATTTGGATTCCAACAATGTAATAGTTCCCAGTTCAATTTTCAGAAAAATCTCGTTACTTAACGTATTTCATAACGGTATTTAATTTTTGTTATATACGACTAACGACAATAATCGAGTTCACGTTCAGCGTAGGTACCAAACCCTTTCTTAAAATTGACCTAAAATGTATGAATACTTATGAACGATGCTCTATCTATCGGGGAGACGGTGGATCGATTCGAACAGCGTTTTACAAAAATCCCACTGCACATTCGTTATCGTTGGATTAATTTATGTGGCAGAGTATTCTGCTATGAGTATTCGTAGAAATATTTCCGAAGAGCCTAATATATGTATGCACGGAGGAAAGGGTGGAAGTAAACAATTAGAGATCGAGACTAAAGCGTATCTAAGGATGTTGTGGTGTCGCGGCAAGCGAAGATAGCTTACCGCGTCCGTACTCGACGATTACGTAAGTTAAGTTAACGTCGAGGGAGGATTAACGGTGATTTCATGGCTGTTTCTCGATGCGAGAAAGAAAAAGGAAACGATCCTCGAACAGTTTATTCTTCGCGTTTCGGTGGTACACGTGAACGGTGGTCTCGTTCGCCGGCGGACCTCCGTCTGGTAGATCGTGAAGTAAGAAGCTAGCACGTTTATTTATAACGTTTAAAGAGAAGCGGGCAGACAGTAATGGCCGTGTGTACGTACGTATGCCTACCTACATTTCCCAGGCAGGCTCTCGACAGCTTTCTTCTGACATAACCAAACTGAAGGCGCGGGCCGCCGTTATGCAATTCGAAAGTGCCCGCCTTACTTTACGTATCGCAGCGAGGATACGCGGTATCTTATGAAGGAGCTTTTACTTGGTCCGGTTGGAGGGGGAAAGAACACGGGAGAAGTGAAAATTGTCGAACGAATTGTGCGTGCGAACGGTTCGCGTTTCCTACCGAGGGAAATTCTTATTTCCGGCGGAATTTTCAAGCCAGGGAAGTGTACACGCAGCTATCGAATTTCGTGCATCCGACTTCGGAAAGAAATTAAAAACGCACTTATTCATAAAATTACTTATATGTCGATACAACTATTATTAACGTGTCTCTAAAAGGAACTACACGAATTAAAATGTTTGTCTCGTAAAAATCGTGGGATAAAATTACATCGGAAATTACAAAATTTTTTTAACGTCAAAGAGATGCCTAAATAGGGGTGGGGAGAAGGAGCGGTAAGAGAAATTAACATAATATTAACATAATAGTCTACTATGTTCGTGATTTTATGTACACGTAAATAGGTATTCCTTTGCTTCTTCTTCCTTAAAAGTGAAAGTGGATAAATCATATTACGTTTTAATAATATGTGTCTTAATGTGTCGGTAAAATCAGCACGGCCAACGTTTTTACTATAATATTTTATATAGATTTTCCATAACTCGAATGCAGTCGTTTTGTCTGTTCTTCTATCTCCTTGCTTTTATTTTTTCTTCCAAGTCTTGGAATTCCGATGCTCAATGACTTTTTATATCTTTATTGGAATATAACGAGTACAAAATTTCACGATCGTATCTCCGTTCTCCTCAATTAAAGTAGCACTTTTTCATTTTTTAAGGAACGATGAGATATTTGAAATTCCCCGTGTATTTTTATCTCCTAGATAAAGTTACGCAGTCTCTTATGAAATAACGATTCAGTATTTCAAAAGAGTATTTCGAGAAAAGAAAAAGAAAATATCGAAGATGACACAAAGGACCTGACAAAATTTCAATTGTTTTCAGTTTCGACATAGGACGTTTCAATTAAGGAGGATACGATTCTGGAGGTAATTCTTGAGAAACGATCACACGATCGTGTATAAACTGTAATTTACGCGAATTATTGGTCGCAGGAGATTACTAGCTCTTTGTTGGTTGCAAGTTTCGAAAACGTGCGATGCCAGCCAGTTAATGTCGTCAAATCGAACTTTATATACAAATAATATTGTAGCATTGCAGTGGCGAGATATGGACTTAAGGGGTGCGAGTGATATCGAAGCGGTACGAAGCGGCAAAAGCGAGTGTAACGAGAAAGAAGTAAAAGGAACCGGATTAAAGAGTATCCAGATAAACGATAAAGCGGTAAATTACGTTACCCAGCGGCATTAAATGTTGGCAACGTGCAATTTCATCGCGGCCACCGGCAACAAACGCACCGATTATCTTCGCGTATCTTGAAAAGCGCGTTTTAAAGATTTTAAAGGGAAAGAAAATTTCCGAAGACGAATATACGTGTTCGACTGGAATTACGTAAGATTAGCGGAGTTTCACGGAGTTTGACAGAGTAGTAGAGGATCGTTTTATATGTACATATTAAGCGGCAAAACGAAACTCGAGACTGTACGAAGAAACGGGCATAAAGAGGCGCACCGTGCACGCGTATCGTACAACGTAAAAGCCTGCGAACCGGTGAAAGTGAGCATTGCTTTCCCCCGTAAGACTCGCGTCTCCTCGATGGTCTCCTTTAAACGCATACATTACACGGTTATGTCATAGCTGAACTGTATACGAACACGAAAACGCAACGCGCGTGTTTGCGCACGTGTTGCAGCCGGCATTCTTATCGCCGATCTATTTCTCCTAATGCTAACCACTTTTACTTATATTTAGAACCGTCACAACTATTTATAACCGTTTCCAATTCTACGGAAATTCCTGTCCGAGATGACAGATTTTATTTCAACGGAAATTTTAAAGAAATATCGACGGACCTTACGGTACGGTTTACATCGTAACAACTGAAATTCTCTATTTTTTTAAATAATATCGCGATTTTTATATTTTTCGATGCGCTAAGAACATAAAACCTCGTAGAATTCTCGTAGATTCGTACCTCTGAAAATTTAAATTAGCTTTCGGAATCGATGTTGGGGAATTTAAGTTGAATTGTAAATTGGTTTAGAAATATTTGCAACGTTCTTCGTACGAATTCTTACGTAACCATCGTTTTAATTTTCTTATTGCATTATAATATCTTCTTTAGATATTCTTTCTTTCTCTCTGTCGCGTGTAAAAAATGTATATAATTGTTTGGATAAGAAAGATCTCCTTTAGCCAATGTTTTACAAGCATAACTGAAATGAGCAAATAAGCAACTATATAACATATTTCATTCGACTAATACGTATAATTAAATTTTCGGTATAAACGTTGATATGTCGCGGTGTCAATAATATTCGCCTGATAGTTATTTATATTCCTTTTAGATGCTGCGGCTTACTTACTAACTTACTTAAAGGATCGTTCAATGTATATAATAATACATATAAATATATATAAATAATTTGCGACGTGTTATTGGCATAAATATAGCTTACAGAAAAAGTTACTTTGCTATGAATGACTGATTAAAACTGACAACGAAACGAATCATACGTTGTTTGAAGGAATATAAGTTGGATAATTATATGGTACGAACATACATTCCGAATTGCATAAATGTTTAATCTCGAATCCTAAAAACGTTTATTCTATGCTAAATTTAGCACTCAGGTTAGGCAATTTCTATCGATTTTACATATTTTAATGTGGATTCGAAATGTTCCAAAGACAATATAATTTATCTTTTAAAACGCACAATATAGCAAGGCGAAGAAACAAGGAGTTTGCAGAAATTACGACAACAGTTCGATCAAAGCGAGTGTTTTAAGTTGAATCGATAAATGATTTTTTAAAAATCTCAAGTTTTCTTAAAAACAACTACCTATGTGTAGAAAATTCAGACTTCATCTTTCCCATTTTGCTCGTTGAAATCATTTCACAATCATGGTTAGCATAATTCAATATTGATTTAGTTTCTTAATTTAACGCTCGGAATAAGTAGAAAATCACAATTACGAAATATGCTTGAAGTTAAATTACAAATATACAAGAGGCAAAAGCGGGCAAGAGAATAAATGCTTACAGCGATCCAAATTCGATAACCTTCCCTATTTTTAAATGCCAGAAAAGTGAAAATTATACGTACGTATCGTTGCAGAATACGTTAGCGACACGTGTTAACTATTCACCGTACGATTGAGAACAGTTCGACAAACGATGGATCGTTTGCCTTAAAATAGAATGTTTGCGTTACTCGTCATTGGCAGCGGTATCGTTCGAAATTTTTATTCCTCTCCTTTGCCCGATAAAAAATTTGTCGCCGTGTACTTTCACTTAAACACTTGTGCAAGTGAATCACCATTATTAGGCAAATATCGTTCGTTTATTGGTTGCGATGTTGCGGGTATTATGGCAATGGGGAGACAAGTATAGGTAGCAGTCACGTTTCGCAAACCTTTCTGCCGCGACGTTGACGCTGGTAATGGGTGATCGGTTAAACAGTCATCGGCCTTAGAAAGTGAACCAACTACGACCTTTTTCTTAACGTAGACAATATGGAAATCGCGACCGATTGCTGCTATCACGTCGAATGGCAATTACTTTCAACAAAAGTTCTATCACCCGCACGTCGTATTCCAAAGAATTATCTATATCTTCAGGGTCGATTTATTTCATGGATTAATTCCGCACGCTGTTTGGATGCAACGATATCAAATCGATCGATGTAATATCAGCGGATAGATACTGTAAAATTAATCGGTGTGCCGACTTTTAAATCTCAACTAGTACCATTCGATCGTAGTTGACTACAACTCTGTTGGTTTCTTTTCCTATTAAATCGTCCGAATTCTACCGCAGCAGAATATTCCATTGGATCGATTGCTTAAACATTTTGTGTAATACTTGTACTAAATATCTTGTACGTTTCCAAATTTATTGCAAACTTTAACAACGATAATCCGATCGTATTTCATTGCTAATGAGGTTTCAATCGGATGTTTTGTATATAGCGAATGTTACAAATTACATAATTTGTTACGCATTATTATTATCTACCGTTAAGTATTTTTATTATTATTATTATTATTATTATTTATTATCAAATATAAAAACGTAACAAATATTGCGTATATGTTACATTATACATATAGAAGATTTCTATAAGCGAATTTGAATATCCCTGCGAGCTATTACGTTGTTCTTCTTGCTTGAATCGCATTTGATTTTCATTGCCACGATCACGATGCTCAAAAGTGGCCAGTGGTCTGCCGGTGGGTACGTGGCTTAACGTTACTTTTCATCGTTCGGCACGTCGCACGTCGATCGAGTACGGTTGTTACAGCGACCACGCACCTGCACGCCATTGCGTATACGCCTGACACGCTTCGATGTACATACTTACATAGCTTGCGATGCGTGCAGGTGCCTCTAGAGAGACGTCCGAACGAGCAACGGGACGACGCGAGACGCTATCGGCGTCCACGTTATACTCGTAGCTCCGCGACCTTCGTGATATGCGAGCAGTAATCTTAATAAGAATCGAACGTCCCGTGGGGAAATTTATTTCTCCGTGGAAGGTTAAACGGCTTGCATCAGCGCGCAAACATCAGTCTCTATTTTTATTAGACAAATTTCATTTATTAGACGAATCGTAGCTTCGTAGATTATATCGTAGTTCGTCGACGAGTGCAGTCTTGGTACGTTCGAACGACTTTACAAGTACGTATCGCGTTTCGCTTTCCTATCCTATCCGCTTATTTTACTACAACTATACTGAAATATTCTCTTCTAGCTGTTAAATAGCGATTGCAATTAGAAAATCAACAGAAATGGATTTCTCATGCTTTGCCTGCTTGATTTTTTATAGGCAAATTAATGATTAATTACTATGATTAGAGTGCGGATTACGGATTTATGTAAAATTTATTTAGATCTTACTTCTTTATCCGCATTCATGACTGCACGTAATAAGCCTAATACGGATATTATCTTCTTATGCAGGCAATTCGTTGCAAGTTTTAATTATTTATTAATAAGATTCGAGGAAACGAATAATGTAATTAAATTTAACACGGTTTGTGTTCTTACATATCTAATCTTACTTTATCACGTCCTTATACGTGTATTCTGCTACATATACAAACTATATATAGCGCTACAAATGAGCGAACGCTTTACTTTTGAGCAATACTTGTCGTACCGATGGAGGATGTGGAAATTCGATAAATTCGCACGATCGTCGATCATCGTAGTTGGCCAAAAATAGAAGAATTTTCAGTAATGACGAGGACTAACAGTTATCGGAATATCAAAGCTCATCGTTACCGATGGAGTAGAAAATCGAGCCTTGTCAGACCATCGTGAATTGTGTCATACAGTTTCATGTGTATTTTTGCCCCGTGTCGACGACACGCAGCATTGCTCGAAGCCTGAATATTAGGCAATCTAACGCGTCCAAGGCTAGCCGAGCCTTGAGCCGCCTTTCCAAGTGTTTCACTAACTCGACCATTCGCTCGATCGCGACGGTTTGATCCGAGTCTCTTAACGATTAGATCTTGGATCGCTCTTCTGTTTGTCCAGGTGTCTCACCTTCCAGAAACAAAGCGTCTTTCTTTCTTCGGATTACATTTTAGAACTGTCAACGCAAATTACGACGACATCGATTACTACGCTTCTTATTGAAACGATTTACAAAGAAACGATATGCATATCTACACTGTCGTACAAGAGTTTGGGACTGGTATCGCTCCTAATAAATATTCGTTATTTCTGGTCTTTAATAACATTTTTTTCTATTTAATTGTCAAAAGATTTTGATCGTATTTTGATCGTATTTTGATCGTAAAAGAAATCCAAGCTTCCTTCTGGTTGAATTGGTTATTTCGACAATTTTCGGCCGATGGTACGATGTATTATATATTTACAGTTAAACATCTTTACGAAAACTTCTTATCAATGGTTTCCTTCTATTTTTAATATATATATTCTTACAATTTTAATACATAAATCTTTTATATATTACGAGCGAGTAATATTTTCCCGATATACTTGTAAGTAAATAGATACTTACATTGGATACGATGATTCGAACAGCATAGGTAATGGTATACCAATAAAATGCGACATTACATCGATGCGATAAGCGAAACAAAGTATTTAAAAGAGGTTATTTAATGTCAAAGTCATTCGCCAATGAAGACGAACCTATTACGTAGCGAGGACGCAGCGAGGACGTAGCGTAAAAAAGTCGCTCGTCTCCACCGGATCTTATCTATTTTCCTAGACTTAGAAATCAGTTTTCCTACATTCTGCCCTAATTTTTACAGTACGCGGTAGTCTTAGGTAAAACTACAAAGTATCTCTTTATCTTTTCCTTCGCGTTATATTAAATTGTCGTTGCTCTTCGAAACTGCATCGCACTTATCAAGGAACGTATAATAGAATATAATAGAAAATAGTGGTTTTTCTAAATCTAATTCGTATGACGAAATTTTTGCTATTCTTAATGAAATATAAAATAATACTTCACGAAATTATCACGTTATCTTTTCGCTTATCTCTCCCCTTATTATTTCTCCCCTTGGTTATTTACTTGTTTCATCCTTACCTCGTTATATAGTCTTCGTAATTTATCGAAGGGACGAGCGGTAGCTGGTCGATCTGTGTTCAACTTTTCTCGATATCAAGGCGACAAAACGTCCGCTCGTATTATTCCTTTCCTGAGTTTGTTCATCGCGATTCCGATCTGCGGCTCTCTGCTTGCGGGACCAGTTTTTCTTTGTCCGGTTAAGGACCGGTCGTCTCATACTCGTTGGTTTATGTAGCTAGAGAGGCTCGATTGTTTTACCTGGTCCAACTGGAAAGCACGATAATTGCTGTTTCGAATGAAAAGGCAAGAAACAAAGAGTTTCGTCAGAGATTCGACGGATGGTCCTCGACCTCGGACACGTTGCCCGGTATTTCGCAAGAAACAACTTCTTCTTCTCCTCTTCCCTATGTTTCCGATGCGTTCGCTTTTGCTGCCGATCCTTTGACTTTCTCGTATCGCGTTCTTCCAAGCATAATTATTGGCAACGTGTCACGTTATGTTCCGTGTCGGTCAAACGGTTTAATTTCCTCAAGGAAGTATGGTAATTGACGAATGTTTTTGCAGTTTGAATGGTCGTTCTTGAGTTTAAAGTTTAATTTGTATTTTTCACGGGCAGTTGACCGTCTGTTGCTGTACGTTGGAACACGTGTCGCCAGTTTTATCGTCACATCCGTCGTAAAGTGGAAGTTTATTTTTTGAAATTAAGCGAGAGTGACTAATTTGGCGTGATCTATTTTCAGTCGGGAGACTACTATCTATTTTCTTTCTATCGTGTCTTCCGGAAGGTCATTCGCGTTAAAGCAGTTTTTATCTGTTCCGATGGTATAACAAAGTGCAATATTTTAACGTGTTTGCGACTAATACATTAATTTCGGATACAAGGCTAAAGAAAATTGTCGCATAAAGATAATAATTGCAGTTACTAGTAAAATTTGATTTTTACAAGGAGTTTAGAAAAATTAGTACGGACGTGTTAAAGGCTGTTCAAGGTATTAAGAAGAAGGAAAAACTTTCAGTTATAGAATTCTGTAGTTGAAAGTTATTGAAATTTACGAGTAGATAAACCAAACGTACTACCATATTCTTTACATAAAGAATTCATTAAGAAAGATAACGCAGTTACGTGGTTGCGGTTTACGGTGACTCGTTACGTCGATAAACATCCAAAATATATACATCGTATAGCTTGAACCTAACCCTCAAATTATTACGATCACAGTTTAGATTCCATTGCTTACTGACAATTTTATACAAATAATATAACGTAAAATCTACATATTCTATTTGAAAGTAAATCAGAACGTACGTACATGTTCGAAATATCACGAAACTTGAAAAATGACAAATTACTCAAAATTATCTCTGTGTGTAACGCCGATTGATCATCGTGAATATCTTCGGAATCTCAGCGATATCGAGAAATATTTCACATGAAAGCTGAATACTTTCGTATTATTATTATTATTCGTATTATTACCAGAGAAATCTTTACGTTTCTATTAATAGCTTTAAGCTCTAAGAAGAACATGTGTGAAAATCTAAGTAAATTTATTATTTTTGACGGTCCCGTTTCACGTACATCCTCGGAGGAGCAAGAAACTTCGTTTCTCGACCAAAAGTACGGAATCGCGAGAAGCAAAGAGCAAGTCGAAAACGGCATTTCGTCTGGTCGACGAAACAATGTAATTAGCTTCTTGCACGATTTCCATCTTCTTTTTCCATAATTGTCGGCTATTCGTTGCCTACCACGCGGTCACCAGGACGAATGTCCCGTGCTCGAATTATGTAACGTCGCACTTTCGTCGGGTGCCTCTTATGTCAGTAGGCTTTCAACGTCACAGCGTGCACTAACGCGTCGATTACATGCATGTATTTTTTCTCTCCTCCTCTGGTTTTCAAAGCAAACTTCGTTCCACATAAACGGAACGGTAACCTTGTCGCCGTGGCAATCGCGATGCCAGTAAAACCGGAAATTAGGTAACGAGGAAAGAAACTTTTCTACTTTGTTACCGCTTCTTGCAAGAAAAAATCTAATAGAGTTTCTCGCTGGGTTACCTACCTACCAAATGTTTCTTCGTTTTATTGCCCGTATTTCCACTGTACTAGTATCGTAACCGCACGATTCTGCAACGCTGCTTTCGCGTATTGTTTTTGCATGTTTGTTTATCTGGAAATGCCGCAGAAATTGTATTTACTCCGAATTGTTGAACCGTAACCGACTGTGTCGAATAAACGACGATTTTGGTAATTATTTGCGCATTATCGGACGCGCGTAAACGTAGTTCTCAACGACTTACGCGTTTGTTTCGAGTCAATGTTGCAAAATAAAATAGGAATCTGGTACGATAGAAATAATGTTTCAAGCCCGTAATAAACGGTAGTTTTTCTGTCAGATCTGCGAACAGAGATAACGTAAACGAGAAGAAACTCGAAGAAGTTCAAAAATATCGTACTCGTGTACGTACGTTCGCAAGAAAAAGATCTTTCCTTGTATCTGCAACGTGACAAAATTATGCAACATTTGTAACAACAACGATCATTAGAAATTATTCAACTGAGGTAATACGGAGTAATCGATTCTTGCATAGAAAGTTTTCTTCGGTACAATAGTGGTTAATAATCTATTACGATTTATTAACTCAAAGAGAAAGTTTCGAGATATCGCAATACCAATGATCCATAGTGAATGGCGTAACAAGCATAGGGGGCAGAGGGGGGAGGGCTCTCGGGGCTTTCACCCTGCCAAATATTCGTAAGACGCTTTTGGTAACGACGATAATATCGATCGACACGAATGTAAGTTAATAATTTCGAATTTATTGAACGTAATAACAATAGCGAATATCCGAGATTCACTTTGTCATTACATACTAACTTGTACTCGTAATAACTCGTACGATTTTACGCTTTAATAATTGCGTAAATCGATATATAATTGTTTCACGTTGTGTTAAGACGCAAAGAAAGATGAAGCGTCCAGAAATCTCCAGCTCGATGAATTAAAAGATAAAGAAAATTTACGATTTTACAAATTTATGTTTTTTGAAAATTAGAATTAGACATTAGAATTTACGATGAATTTGACTGTTCAAGAGACCCCAGGTAAAATGAATTGAGAAATTATAAAGCGTAGAATTGCGATCAGTTTGGCTTCTCAAGAGGCTGAAATATTAGTAAACGCGGACAACTTTGGATTCTATGGTGCTATTTATGAAACGATATAGATATCAGAAAACAGTGATAAATGTACCACAAAATAGCAAGATGCCGTTTAATCGCAAAATGTCAAAGAAGGCTATCACGCGAAACGTTAGAAACAAAGATGAATTTCTATTTGACGACAGAATTTCTTCCAGCTCGGAGCAAGCAGTTTCGCAACGACAGTAAACAGAGGTAGTTGATAATTTAGAAATCTGCGGCGTTAGGTGTCCTTGAAGCGTGCCCTTACGCGAAAATCGACCATGGCGGAGTCGGTAGCGAATAAATCGGAAGAAGATAGAGCGCGATTACTACGTGCGCGTGTTTCATGATCGACGTATAGAAAGGGATACTGCGTTACAAAAATTACGGCTCAATGTTATATCGTCGTTATATTAATATTTTGTAACATCCCTCCGCGTACCGTCCAGCTTGGGGTGCCTGGTCCCTGCTATTGAAAAATTTATCGTTTCACCGAGATTCCTCTCGATCGAACGATTTAATTTCCTTGATTCCTTTCAGAAGTACGTTAACGATAATTACATCGATATGTAAGCGTGTAAGTAATTTGATGATAAAATGCGTTTCCAGTTTCTTTGGCAAGTGAGATACACAAAATTCGATAGCTATACGTAGACATTCGCGAATGACACGTTATGTAGCTTCGGAAAGACATAGAACGCGTGCCTACGCGAATCAAAATTCAAACAGAATTTCAGAGTCCAGGCATATGTATATAACATCGTCGCACGCTGGGCTTACGCTCCGTAACAATGCCCCAACTTTCTCCGTCACTTTCATTTTCGTTGGTCGGTTGGTTGGCTCTCTCGCTTCTCTCTCGCTTGGATTAGGAAATAGCGCGTACCCCTCCACATTTTACCCGGCTCTGCTCTGGCCCACCTCTTTCTCCTTCGTGTCTGTTTCTCGCGCCGTCTTTTTCCTTTCTCCCCCACTGCTCCTATCTCCCACTCTTGGTTTCTCTTTCGGGGCCTTCGTACCGTTTCCGGTCGGCTCCCGCGATTTTAGAAAGGGCCTCCTGCCAACCAGCAGCAACCCGTATGGTACCTTTACGCTCTTTGGAGAACACCGATCAACGCACGAGCCTCTGTGACCACGGCCTCTTTTTATCTACTACAAAATATATCATTCACTTTCCGTATCGTTACGCGTTCTTTCTTTCTATAATAGTTTTACACGTTTGACGAACGTGTCTCTCGCACGGATCACGACTGTTGTAATCCAAATTGAGAAAATAACGGTACAATAATTCGTGTCCTAGTTTAAGTGATTTCGATTACGAATAATAACCGTTATAAATATAAATGGTTAAAATCTCTATGGTTATCGGTAACCATTATCGATAACGAAAAACATTTTTTGGTTAACGGTACCCAATGTTACCGAGACAAATTCGTTTTGATTACCGGTAACTGTTATCAGTAGTGAAACTACCTTTCGATCGTCAGTAACAATAATCATTATCGACGGCGAAAATTTTCCAGTATTACTTTCGGCCATCGTTCATTTTTAGTAACTTTCTTCGTATTATCCACGACTGAAAGATAGAATCTCGTTTAGACGCGGAATATCCATTAATCGAATTTCCACTTTCAAACATTGTACTATAGTTTCAACGTCGCGTCGATAACCAGGTTATTAGCAGTAGGCTCCTGTGTGTTTGGCTTTTAGACGTCTATAGTATAGATTTCAGTCGATTAGAAATTTGTCATATAAACTCTATACTTTATTATCCATTATTCGAATAGCGTAGTTGCTTTTTTATTTTAATACGCAACGGGTTTTATACTTTGTGCGTTGAAATTGAAATTGCAATTAAAAGATTTAACGCAATTAAAAGGGGAAACGCTTAATACGATATCAAGCGTCGAAACGAAACGAAACGAAAGATATCTTGAAACCAAATTTCCAATCTTAATAGCTTAACTTAAATTTCCTGGAAAAGAAGTCGAATCCAGTTACATGAAAGATTCTGGTTAGAATCTCAGTTACGATAAATATATAGAGAAAGAAGGCGATAGAAATATCGAGATTTATCGAAACAGTCGTCAGGGTACGGAGCGAATAATATAATAGATGAAAGAAAACGTTAATTTAACTCGTATAATTGACGAGATTATTACGATATTATACATACGAATTGGTTATGATATCAGACTTCGAACGAGATAACGGATAAACGGTTTTCCAAGTATTTCAAGTAGTAGGTAGTTTTACCTCGTTGGAAATGTAATATATTTGTATATCGAATCGTAAAAGACGATTAACGCGTTACACATTGACCTACGAGTGGACAAAATACGCAACGATAGGCGAACGGGATAAATAAACAACGCACTAGCATTTTTTTTTAACACGTATATTTCACTTTCCGTTGAAAAATAATGCCGTAAATCGTCGTAGGAAATAATAGAATCTGCACAAATCAACTCACTCGGCGCACCACTATTATTCGCTAGAGATATTTACAGTAACTGGAACTGTCTCATGATCGAGGTCTTTGGTTGCGTTCAGGGGGAGGCGGAATCGAAAGGAGGGCGTTTCGACCTTCTGCTCCGCCGATTTCCTCTTCGAGAACCCTCGTGGAAATTAGAGAAAGAGAGGGTGGACAACATTCACGTGGAGACACGAGGCTTTCTTTTCATTGTACAGAGATAGCGAAAAAGTGTGCAGCGCTAGCCTACCCTGTTCCTCCATTGATAAAATAAGACATCGAGGAAGTTACGATTACCGGATACATCATAGTGACGACGATTTCGTAAAATAAATCGACTTTAGGACGTCGTAATAAATAGTAGCGAGCAATAGTTACTTTAAATAGTAATATTAATTAGTAGTAGTGAAATGCTCGTAGGCAATAGTTACGAAGTGAGATGGTAGATTCAGCTTTTTATAATGCGTCGAAGAGGTATAGTCGAAAAATGGGACTGGGAGAAAGGGACGAGAAAGAGAGAGTGCGATAAAGTTAATGGTCGTAGTCAGGAACATGCGACATTTACACATCGAGTACATTTAAACGTGTGTGTTACGTAATCTCGCGTCTTATTACGAATTTTCCGCCGCAATTATCGCTGTGGCTTCGATAGTTTTGAAAAAACCCAACAACAACTTTCCTCTTTCCTACGCAGCGAATCCAATATCTCTCTTTTCGCTCTCGTTCTTCAACTTATAAATTAAACGTTAACCGTAAATTATTTTATGACTAGACGTCAAGCACAAAAATGGATCGTTGATTTTGAACATTGAATGGACGACGTTAAATTATCGATACGATGTCGAACGACATATATTTTCGGAATAAAACGTCCCTCTCGATAAGCTCGTGACCAAGGTTGACATATTATTAAACAATTAGACTAGGAAAGACTAGAAAATAGCTTTTTATCCTTAACTATATATATGTTTGGTATCTTTAGTATTCAAAGATTGACGTATATCTTTTTCGAATAAAAATATCCTACTAATTTCTGTTGAAATATCTTACGCTCGAAGAATAGGACTCGACAACGACCGATCTACGCAGAGCGTTTCGTTCAACGAACGATTCGTAATTTTATCATAAACGTATTAAACACTAGTTTCGAATAATTCTTTGCGATTTTCCATTTGGATTTACCAGCGCGTGTCGCCTATCGATTCATCGATCAGCTGGAAATTTAATCGAGTAGTAAAACACGAGTCTTCGAACGTAACTTGCCGTTTGTTAAACGCGAAGATGTTTTCACCGCGAGATTTACGGTACACTTGTCACGAGGTTGGAACACACACGTGTCAAATGATAAAACTAGAGAAAAGTATTGCGGAGACAAACGGTGACAAGTGTCCGCTTCGATTAATATAATAGAACAGACTGAACGAATGGTGGGAAGAATAAGCCGGACCGCAAACAGTTAAATGCTCGGCGAAAACCACGACATTGCGACTTGTTTGACATGCTGCATAATTTGTGCAATCCGACGCGAGACGTGGATATTTGAAGTGACTTGCGCGGTGTGGCTAATAGGTACATAACTACAAGTACGTATAGTTCGACCGCCCATTTACGTAACAGTATATGCCTATCGAAGGTCAGATACGACAATTAGATTCCTATGTGTCCCGAGCTTTGCTTCTGCTCCCTCCGTCGTTCCGCTTGCGATTATATGAAAGTTTCGCAATCGCGATACTTAACGAATAACCATCGAATATAATCGTGATCCCGCGCACTCGGACCATGCAAGCGCTTCTTCAAAGGAATCGAAGGGATTCGTCGAAATCAACGGTTCCATGTTCCCAGATTGTTTTATCTTATCCATCGAGACGGGGAACAGTAGCGATATCCTGCTATTCGGACAAACATTGTTTTATAGAATTAAATCGCGATTAGAAAACATTCCAATAGGACAAAGAAAACACGCGAGATAGATTTTTCTTCGAAATATGTAAATATAACGAACTTTTAGTATTTTTTTAAATATGCCCCGCTAACCGATAATAGAATAGTAGTATAACGTAGATACATTGTAATAAATTCGCACCGACAATCTCTGTGATAAATTTTTCTATAAGGACGATTGCAACTAAAGATAACGCTGAAACTTCGCAACCAATGCATCGCGAACCTCTCGAGCCTCTTATTAGGCTCAAGGAACGCTAAACGTCCTTGTCCAAATAGAATCATCTTGATACTGTTTCGTGTCTAAACGGATAATATAAACAATCTCAAATTACATAGGAAAATGCGTGTAACGTTAGTTTTATAACTCTCCGTGTAATAGGCCTCGATCTTTTTTACGCAATACGACATTCGCATATTTGCGCTTAGATCGTCGCATCGTCAAGCTTTTCGGAAAATACATTCGCGATAGCGAGTTTATTTCAATTTTTACTAAATCGTTCGTATTACACACTTCGTTCGAGGGAAATTATGTTTACGAGGTCGTGTTTAGGAATCTGAGTGAAATTATTTGTAAATGTTCGCACGTTTGCGAAAGTTTTAATAATCGGAATAATTTCCCGGAAAATGCGTTAGCAAGAGGCAATATACTGTATTCTTGACTGTGTTCTGTCTCCCCTCTTGCTGCAAACTTTCCCCTTTTCGAGCTCGATGCATTATTTATAAAATCGTTGCAAGCAAATATTTTTCAGGTTAACGATACCACAGAAGTAGCTATACATGCGCGGATAACTTCGTTTATAACTTGCCAAAACTCTAGAACTGTTTTTCTTATTCCGTGTGAAGAGTATATTTTTATGCGATCCAATATCGTAATATTATACCATGGTCGACATCGCGAATGTACTCGCGAAAAGACACTCGAGAAGAACGCAGGACTTTGTACTCTTTGCTTTGAAATTTGTTAGAAGAATTTTACACGCGTAGCTGAACAGTCAAATATTGACGCGAATAAAAGCGTTTGAAAATGTCTAAGAAAATACTCATCCGGTTATTTTCGACCTTGCGAAGTAGTAGAAGAAGTGATTCGCACATTTTGATCGAATACAATTTTGATTATAGAGATTTTTGACGCAGAGTGCTCGAATCGACGAGACCGCTTTATTCTCACGGAACATTTTCTTCCAAGCTGGGCAAGCGAAAATGGTTGTAATCTTTTCTAACGCGCTCCGAGATTACGGAAAAGTAGCGACATCGTAAAATTTGGAAAAGAAAGAAACCAACGTTGCGAACGTTGCGAAAGCGCGCCTGCGAACCGATGATGTAACGCGCACAACGGATAGCGGTGATTGCGAGTTCACAGGCGCCGCGTACTCTGTCGCGTTATAAAAAATGTTGCACGCCTCAAGTTCCTTTTTTTAACTGCTATGGACGGATATATCCGCATCGATCTTTTCATCGCCGATCGGGCCGCGCTTCGTTCGTTTCTCCGTAATCGAATCGTTTTAATCCGCGGAAATGCACCCCGGTCTTGGTCAACCATCATCGCTTGTTTTGATTCTCCGGCTGCTCTCCAAACGGAATTTCGAAAACAATGTGGCCCGCCGATACGCGCCAGAGGGAATGTCGAGTACCGTTGCTGACAATCAATAATATGGGCAGTGATTTTCAATTCTGTACGATTGCAAATGGGCAGTGACTTTCAATTCCATACGATTGCATCTCCACTTTCGAGTCTGGTTTTTCTTTCCTTTTTTAACGAAAAACCACGCCCTTCTGGGCGGTGTTGGTTACTTTCAAAAAATTCGTCATTCGTCGCCGAGCTATCTTTATCGTGAGTCTCTCTCTCGATGAGTCTTCGTTTTGATTCCTGCTCACGTTGAATCCTCTTTCTTGCGTTCAGAACTCTCGCGAGGGACGTTGACGGAAAGGTTCCGCGACGTGATCCGAACATATCATTCCAGAGTGCTTTGCTGTTTCAAGGAACACCGTGAGACGTTCGAGTATAAATATTTTAAACGAAGCCGCCCAGGGCATCGTGAAAGTCTTGTAGATAGGCGAGAAGTTGAGGCATGGTCGGCCGGTCTCTGGAAAGGCCTAACCAACAGACGGCCATTACGGCGAAAAATTCGTCCGGGCATGGCCTCGGTTGGGCCAGTCGATAACCATCTCGAAGACACGCCATCATTTCGAAAGGATCCACCTCGACGTACGGTTGCTGGCCCATCGTCGCCAATTCCCACAGGAACACTCCGAATGACCACTTGCAAAAAGAAAAGAAAAGAAAAGGAATAATTACTTGTCACGTTTGATAAGAGTTCGCTTACGTTTATATCACCGAATTACTCGTACAACGTTTTCGCGGTGTTCGTCATTTTTAGCGAACCAACGATATAACGTTTATTACTTTCTTACAGTTTCGTCAAATCTGCGATTCTCGATAAAATGTTTCTTTTTATTAAAATTCGAAACTACCGAAACTCCTCGTTATTTAATAATCTTATCCATTTTGTCCATTTGTATGTCTTTATATCCGTAATAGCTTCTTTCAACGTAAAAAACGCTCTTCGATAACGTCATTTGAAAATGATTTACTTTGCTACAAGTATCTACTTTCATATTTTATGTATCAGTGCGATAATATCGTAACAAAAGTTACAACGTATGTTATATATGTATCTTTCACGAAGTATAAGCAAATTTAAATAGGTAACTATTTATGGAGTCGCTTCTCATTTAAATAAATTTCCTTTCTACGTTTTAAAGAATCTTTTTTCCTCAAAGAAGCGATCCATTGGATACGAAATATTTTTTTGTTTTCTGTTTCGTTTAAAAACGCATCATAATTTAACCTATCGCACGGATACAAATTCGACCAAAGTTTGTTTTAATATACATAAGTTTTTTTTTTCTTTTTAGATTGATTATTCATTCACAATCGAATCAACCCGTGTACGATAGAACTCCGTTTATACGAGTTAGTCGAAACATAGTGTGGGGGAACATATAATTTACATAATTCCAATTCACGTGATAAAAATCAATCGATTCTCTCCATCAGCTATGATCAGAACATGTACTTTAATAGAAATATTTGGATCACCAAATTACAATAATAATTCCATGCTTCATAAACGTCATATTTGCGTATAACGGGAATATCAAGAGCCGATCGAATTGGTTTTTGAGAGCCGATACGCCAGCGATTTTCAACTAGAGTGCCGTGAGAATTTTCGAGACATCCGATACCTAACTATTCGGTTTACCTTTGCGTGTCAAGTACAAAAACGGCTATTTCGAACCAAATATATTATACTTCTTGTAATTTTGGTTGTCTTTCTGTTGACTTTCGGTAATCAGTTTATACGTGCCACGAGATGAATAAAGTTAATATATAATAAGATATAATACGAATAAAATAAAATATAACGCGACGATAAGACTGACGTTCGTAATTGTCAGTAGACTCGTCTTGTCGCTTGAAATGTTCTTTATGTTCAGATTCTTGATCTCTGAATTGAAATTCAAATTCAGAAATTAGATTCTTCTGAATTAATAGAAAGGCGTCCGACGTTAATATACGTAATGATATTTTACTTAAAAATGTATATAATAATATACGTATGTATATAGTATATAACAATTAGTAAAAATAATCTTCTAATAGATAATTTAAATGTATATAGTCTACTGATTTTATTAGAAAGTTCAGTCGTCCATTATCGTCAGGGAGTGGTACAGCTTCAAAAGTTTATTGGAATTCAATACGAATTATGGTCCGTACCACGTCCGTCGCCGTGCTATACTGATTGTGCTGGAGAGTCTCCAAGGCCATCCAACGAATGGGTCTGTTCTCGTTATCACCGAGACAATGGTAATCCTGAGGGAAGAGATCTCGCGCCAAAGCCGTATCAGCTAATCGCACGCGAAGACTGCTTGGCTCGATCAAACAGTTTCTGGCAGCGATATCCCTGGAAACATATTGTCGGTTATACAGGATGTTCCAAAACCTTCTTTCCAGTCAAACTTTGTGTCGGCATGTTCTATGGTATAAATGGTACAGATACGAGAAAGCTGTTATACAGGATGATTTGGAAGCCGTAACAATTTTTTTGCATACGCTCCATTTACAAGAGGCTCTTTCCGTGTCATGATTTTCAAATCACCTTGTATAAATATAGGTTGTTTTAACCAAACGTAAGTTCGATCGACATAATTTTAACAGAAATCGAAACGAAGGATTAAAGCACGTCGTTTTAATCTCTTCGGGGATGCGTTTACCGAACACGTTTATTTCTTATTCTTTGGTTATTTTTCGATCGAGACAGATAATTTTGGAAAATCTGCTAAATTGGCCTGCGATTACAATGTACACGCTTTATTACAATTTTTATTCGCGCATTATCTTTCGAGCTTCAAAGATACAATCGATCAACCACAAATATACTTTCGCATTCGCCGATCTTATGAAAACAGTACTTTATAATTCCACTTGAGAAGCAGAACTCATTTACACATTGTTTGCATAATTTACACCTACTGGCAACGAGTGGTATTTGTGTATCTTAGTCACTGTCTGTGACAGCAATTCAGTTCACATTCTAATCGATCTACCGAATAGAGAAATATGTAGATGCAATCACCTGTGCAGGAGCCCTCGACCGTGCAAGAATGCCCCTGCTCTAGCAACCTGCGCGCCAACGTGCACCAAGTCCCTGGTCCCAGGATGATGGTTTCCGTCGGTAAGGTACAACTTCAAATTTAACTCGCCTGGCGAACTCGTGTATGCCAATAATGGACAAGAACTATCCAGGCAGGCGGCGGCCAGCGAAGCTATGTTCGCATGCACTAATCCTGCCAGCTGCGAGCCCTCGACCACCAGCAAAGAGGCCTGATAAGCCGATGCCACTTCTAAAATGATTAACATCTCTTATTAATTCCTGCAGTAATTTCTGTTATCCTTCGTGTTCGCGTTAACGCGTTCGGAAGTCGTAAAATTTAGGCTATAAGATATTAAACAATTTAGAATAATTACGATTTTCCGATTACTTTTGTTGTCTTTAACCAATAGGATATATTCATTTTGTAACAGATTTTCTTGAAATATTTTCCTCGTTTCGTTTCATCGTTTTCTTTTTTTGTTCCGTTTTACGAATCTGCGGCAGATACATGATTTTCTACCTTATCGCGCGTCGCTAGCCTAGAGTAGCGCAACTTGCGTTCAAATTTGAACACCTGTACGAATAACTGAATAATATTTTCAATTTTTCGTACTGATGTTGATAAAGTTGTTCGATGTAGTACGTAAACATACGCGTATAAATCACCTTGCAACATTTTATTCGATTTTAATTAACATATTTATCGAAACAATCTTCGAATACTTTAGCAAATCGTAAGTTACTTAAACGTGTATTGCAAGGAGTTTTGAGAGTAAAACTTTGTATAAAAGAAATCTTTCATCATGAACTTTATTAATATCGTGTTGGTTGATAGAACGACACATTCTCGAATTTGTCCGATCGTAAAAGGTTCGAGCGTCGAGCCCTTGCTGCAACCTACTTATGTACTTGCGAAACGTTTCAAGATATTCTAACGATTTGTAACGATGTTCCAATTAATTTAAAAAGCTAAGAAGAAAAAATATTTTGTACGGTATCGATTTATTTCGTAAAAGCATCAACGACTCTCTCTTACTATTCGTAAAGCGACGAGTCGTTACTATTGCCGAAGCCTGGTATCGCGGCTCTCCAACACGATACTAATACATCGATACCTGTGACTGTCTTTATGATGACTTCTTGTTCACGGCCAACCAATTCCAAGGTACCTTTGTAGACGCGTCCGAAGGTGCCCTCCTGTACGAGATTGCGACAGTAGAGCGCAGACCTCGATACCGCGAGTGCCCTAGCCTTCTCGCAAGGATCGGTCGACTATAAATTAACAGACAGGACACGCAGGTATTAAGCCTGATGCGCACAGACACCAAAGAGATTCCTAAACAATTTGCAACCGTTCTCGGCGTCTCTCGATCGCGTCACACGGCGTCTGCATAATTCATCGCAGAACAAAATCCCTTCGCGGGGGAACTCATTAAAAAAGCATTTGTCGCCTGTAACAGGATACGAAAGAGGTCGCCAAGTCCCCGAAGGACAAGAAGAATGGCAAGAAGAAAAAAAGAGAAGGACCAGCTTCCCTTCGTTCCCTCCCCTCTTCCCCCCCCCCCACGTCCGGCCGTGTCATCGTTATATCGTCGTTTCCATCGTAGCCACATTCCCCTTTGTTCCTCAACGGTTTTCCAGCGGTTCCTGCGTTGCGAAGCGTAGGACAGCTCCGACGGGGAGCAAACAGGGCTGCAGGGAGACCGGTTATTCATTAATTTCAATTTTCCGGAGTTTTGCCTTCGGCCCCTCCCATTCCATTTGCACGCGTCTACGCGTGCACCGAGCTCTGTACGTGTACGTGCGAGACTAGCGACACTAGCGAGAGAAAAGAGGCAGAAGACGATGGAAAACCAGCTCTGAAAAGCATTGGCGGCGTGCAAATTACCGGAGGGCGTGCCCGATTTGAAAAGTAACGCGATGACCGAGTTGAAAAGAAAGATTCCCCGAGCCGGAGAAGGATGTCGCGGTTGAGATCGTTCGTCGAAACTTCGGGGACAACGTTCGACGAGGATACGGCCGGCTAATATCACGACTTACCGTGCTCCGTAATTCTTATCCGACGCGACGACCGAAAAAAAATCTACTTCCAGCTAGCTTCTTTCTTCCGCTTTGTCCGCTGGTTTTCATTACCGCGTTTCGTTCCGCTCGTCGGTTTCATTCTCTGTTCTCCTCTCGCCGGTTTCAGTTTCTCCCTTCCTAATTTTCTTTATCGCTTTTTTCTTTTTTCTTCTTTTCGACGCGAGAGAATTCTTGCCCTGCTCGTTTTTCGCTTCTACTTTCTCTCTTTTCCGTTTGTTAATGAAAATGCAATGAGACAATTTAAAATCGGCTAGCGAGCATGCCGAGAGACTTATAAAGGACCGTTGCGGAATTCGAAGCGTGGAATTTGGAACGCGGAATAAGCTTATAAATATAAATAGAAGCGAGAAGCGCACCTTTGTTTAACTGATAATCGCAACGCGAAGCGACACGGACCGGCGCGCTGAGGTATGGAGAGAGAGAGAGAGAGAGAGAGAGAGAGAGAGAGAGAGAGAGAGGTTTTCCGGTAGTTGACGGGACGCAATAATTTCGTTATTATGGAAAGCAAAGCGGATGCTTCCATGTTGCTTTCGCCATGGTTTAAACGCGATAGCCGGCACCGCTGCTAGGCACTTTTAATTATATTGTTTGCAACCAGTAACGAGGTTTTCTATGGCGAAGTGAATTACGCCCGAATGCGCCGTGTGCTATAAAAATAAGGCGCTAATGATGTTATCAAATGCTTCGCTTTATTCGCCGATATAACGCAGCAGTGATTAGATTATTAGAGCACTTTACGTGCAAGTTACGCTTTTGTAGTTTAATGCTATGACGCAGGCTTTATCAAACCGCGTAGGAAATCGGCTATAATGCATGGTCTCTGTTTCAAAGTTCTGCTTAATTTATTCCACGTTTTTCTTTGTGCGTTTATAAAAAGTGTCAAATAGATCGATTCGCCATAGTATTATATCACTGTCATATACGTATATATATACACCATATTGGCCATAAGTATGCTATATAAAATAATACTAAAGGTACACGTAAGTATGGAAACATGCTCGTTACGTTTATCGGAATATTCTAAATTTCAACTATTTTAATCGGTATTTCATATTACAACACACATATGATGAGAATTAAATAACAGATTTATGATAAAATAACACTGAAAGTAAAAGCAACGAAAATAAAAATATCCCACCTGCTTGTACTAGATTATATGTGTAAAACATCAGTAGGTATCCCAATTCTCTCTCGTCAACGCGTGGTTATTACTGTGTGGTAAAAACCTTAATGTATATGTCAAAATCAAATCACATATCTCAAGAACTAAAAAGAAAAAATTATCGCAAAATTCGAAGCGTACGTCACCTAGGAACGTACTCCTTTACAATCTACGAGAAGACAAATGGAAACGATCCGTCGTGCTGTGTAAACTTTTATGTACGTGTGGCAATGTGATACATTATTAAACAAATAAGTAATAAATAAGAATAAAATATACGTAGGTGATAGGTTATCGTATAATCTTAAGAAGAAGGAAATCGTCGTGTGGATTAAATCGTTGAAGTTCCGTAGGAAAGGTGTGTTTTCGCTCGCTATCACGTTTCCTATATATCACGAGTATACGCCGGTATTACGATTCGATTGCAAATTGGAAGCAGATATCGCGGGCGACAGTGGAAAATGACGCAAACGTGGTAAATGAGATTTCGGAAAACGAGTAATAAATATTATCCCCCAACGTTGATTATTGTTATTTGTTTCGTGCTCGGCCGCGTGGCGATTGCTTTGCTCATCGCTGAATTGCTCATCGAAGCAAATAACATTTTTCAATGCTAACAACTACGTCCGACGCATAATTAACAAGCGGCTGCTATTAGTTTGAAAAAACGGATTCGTAATTGCCGCGAGAAACGAATGGGAAGAGGAATTGAACCGGCTGCAAACGTATTTTTTTGTAATGAATGTGGACTGACGAGTCGCTTTTATACAATCACAATCGGTCTATTGATTTAACGGCGCCAGCAGCGAACTTTTTGCTGGACGCGTACGATGCAGCAATTCGATTTATTTATCGAGAGGGTCTCGTCAAACGTCGTAGTTTGTTTCCCGTTCGAGCCACTTTGAAAGCATCGTTTTTAGGCGCCGTCTAGCCTCCTCGTCGCGAGGGTCGTGTTTCAAACTTTTAATTTCAATCCGGCTAATTAATAATACAGTTTCCGATTTAACTACATTAAACCATCGACCATGGGACGAAAGACGATATCGTTCGGGTGGAAATTCGCTAAACCAGAGAATCGACTTATACGACCTATTCGGCGCGTTTAATGGTGACAAGTTTAAGAGCTGACTACGTTGCTCTTTAATTCTCGGCTGGATGGAATTTTATTCGGCAAAGAAACGAAGAAGTAAATCGATAAGAGAGGGGAGAGCGAAAGGATATAGAGATTGAACGACACGTGAAACGTGTATCTGGTTTAATCGAGTTCGATTTTAGGAATCTCGATATCGCTCGTAAGAGCTGACGGAATTTATTAACTCGAATAAATGGAAGCACATATCAAAATCGAAGTATAGAGTAACTTTACGACGAATTTACAATTTGTGCCCAGTGTGTTTAAATCGTGTTCGACGACTAACGTTCGACGTTAGGTACAGGTACGATATAGATACCGTCAAAGCGATCGGAAGATAAAGCGAAGGCACTCGACGTTTCCTTCTGGCAGCGAAAGTTTTCCAACGTTTCTACGTCGTCCGATTATTTTTAAACGGAATAAAAGTTCTTCGTTACACAGAATCCACCTAGAAGCTTCACGAATAACTACAGGAACTGTTTAAATAATTCAAAGCTTCGATTTCAGTACACGAGTTTACATCAAGAAGCTCGATCGAAGATAAAGCGACAAGAACTTCTCGAGGCAACACTGACCCGAATCGTCGATTCGAGGGCCGACATTTACAATTAAGATACAAAACGTTAAATGCGGGATATCAGCCAATGCATGTTAAGCAGTTTTACCGTAGCTTCGCCGTAGCGTAGTTTCGCGCACCATCGACTACAACTATTTTCTTATCTATCTTTCGATAAGGAAAGGGTGGTTACTCTCCGCGTCTATCGGGAAAATCAGGAGGAAAACGCATCTGTTCTGAAACCGAAGGTCCCCGGTAAACAGGAACAGTAATGGCTTCTTCAGCAATGGGATCTCAAGCGTATCGTTTTACAGGAGGGATAAGACGTTGCCGCATTACATGACTGGCTGAGTTTGAAGAGAGCTCGCGAACGAGCGAACGAGCGAACGAGCGAACGAGCGAGCGAGCGAGCGAGCAAGCGAGGGAAAGGGTGCGGAATCAGGCCGGAGGATAAGTTTTCCCTAAGGATCGTGGTTACATAGAAATATATGTTTGTGTGTGTGCGTGTGTATGTGTATACCTGTATATTCGCGTCTGAGGTGCGCGTACTTACGTCTGTACGCGTTTGTATAAACACTCCTCTCTTCGTGGTTCTTCGTGTCGGTGACGCACAGTCGCCGGTATAGCAGGAGGGTGGCGTTTCAGACGAGGACACCGAGGGTTCAGGCATACGCGTATACCCGGTAAATTGATCCAAGATCAAAGCCGAAACAATCACAGGACCCACTTGCAGTTTCTCTCTAGCTTCTCTCCACCTTTCACCCTGATTCACCCCCTTTCTCTGCCTCTCTAACCGCGTGTGTAACCTTCGTCCGTCCCCTTTGCCAACCTCCTCTTTGAATAGCCGAGCACAGGTGGTACCGAGCCGTTTCTTTTTCCCGGGAAATTAATGTAAAACGCTCGTTTCGAGCCGGAAAGTGCCGGCTAGACTTTGTTACGTGAATCGAGCCATGCCCGGCTGCTCTTTCTAAACTCCATTGCATATTTATTCGACATTTGCGCGATCTCTGTTTTTTCCTCCTCCTTCTTCTCCCCGTTCCCTTCCCTTCTATGTTTTCTTTGTTTTCGTTTTAAACACGCACCAAGCGGAAAGCCGAGTCACAACGAGTTGTTAAAGAGGTTATTATCCTAGCTATTTCGCATTTACGGCATGTCGTGCCCCGTACGTCGAGATTTTCGCACATACGTACGTTATTCGTCGATGAATTTGCATCGCGCTATTTTGTTAAAATTGCGGAAATCACGAAATCTTCGTAGAATCTCGTGGAATGTCGTATCATGAAGCGTTCAATCTCTAGTAACCTTATCTTGTGTCTCCCGTTTACAGAAAACTATAATTAGTTCGAGGAATTAGCTACTTTTACCACTGGCGCTCATGTGTATACAGTATACACTTCGGTAGTATAGAAAGAGATAAGAACTGCGATAAAATGTGCTAAAATGTGAGTTTCTTTCCTAACGATGCAACAATTTTTCGATAGGTCGCTCGAAAGGAAGAGTTCTTATCGAACAAAAGTACATCGTCTCCTTTCACACATCCTTCGATTTGTGTACTCGATTCCATTGAAATTTGAATTCTAAGCGATCAAAGAGATCAACGACTGAAGCGTGCCTGGTCCAAAAGCAACGGCGGAAGCGAATAGAGGGATCGTGTTCTTTAATGGAGAACGCGAGAAGGTGAAAGGGCGAAAGGAAGAAGTCACGACCTCGCCGCGCCCGCGCCACGTCGTCGTCGTTTCACCGCGTCGCCTCTATACGCGTCTTCTCGAAGCAGGATAAAAATTGTAAATTGACGATTTATTCGCTTTATTAATTATTCACTCAAGCACCGATGATCGATTACACAGTTACACTCGGTTTCCCTTTGTACTCACGTTGGCATATAACGAGGGTCTTATATTTGCATTTATATGGAATTAAGAATTCAAATTAGGCAACGACGATGACGGTTTTTTTTAAATTAAAAGAATAACATCACAGGAAAATTACGTTTCTTTTAATCGTCCGTCAAATCGTATAACTGTATGTATATTAATTTCGGGTAGAGAATAATATTTTACCTTCGATCGTCTTTCGTGTCAATTTGCTTCGATCGTGACAAACATAAAAAGGCAGTGTTTAGATATATAATCTTGTGCTTGAATGTAAAAAATTTCTTCTCTTTAGTTTTAATAAAATTCTTTGCGAAGTTAGCCTTCCACAAGGAAACATATTTTCCACATTCTATAGGTAAACTGGATCGTATATGAAGAAATTTAATTTTTCTAATATTATTTTAAGCTGCGAAGAGATCTAAAATACTTAATACAGTACTTATCGATATTAATAATCGTTATATAAGTATTTGTCACATAAAGTCGAAACTTTTCGAAATTTCGTATAGATCGTCGTTTTCCCTCTATTCACGGAGAATTAACTACATATCTTTGCGTTATATCGAACTTTGCCTTAAATTCCTTTCATATTCTTCGAAATATCGCTTTTGGGTCTCGAAGAGAAAAATTTCTCTGACCGATAACTTTTGCACGCTTCCGTACGGTTCCAAAGAATTCCAGGTATCTATAACCAACAAAATAAGACGAATAAAATGATTGTTCTTCTCGAAAGTCGTGTGGCAAATCAAGTATCGGATTACATGTAGACTCAGGACCAAGAAAAGCAGATCTTACCTTTTCCTCCGGAGGGAATTATCTCCCCGAGGAGGACGGGGCAGGAAGCTTGACAGAAGCGACAAGAGGCAACAGGAGCAAAAGGGGAAAAGGATGCGAAGGAAAGGGGTTTATCGCGTGTACCAATTTCTGGTGAACGGCGTGTGTTCGCTCGGTTAGAAGGAAGTTGTAGGTTGGCAGGTTCGAAGCAGCTGAATAAAGAGCCGAAAGGTTTGAAAGCACTGGGAGGGGAAAGTTGTTGGTAGAAAGTGGCCCCTACGACCACAAATTCGATAAAGTTTTTGAATGCGCCTCTCGTCTTGCACGCGAGGCCAGACGAGACCGGCCACGCCGGAGAACAGAATCGTCTCGCAGTCTTCGTTTTCGCTACTGAAAGAACGACGTAGAGAACGAAAAGAGAATACAGGGCGGAGTTGGCGATGAAGATGCAGCCAGGATAGAAAGAGAAGGGCTGAGAGAAAATCGGATTTCTCTATGAGAGTTCCTCATCTACCTTCCACTTTGTTTCGCGGACCGCTTCATCGCTTTTAAAGCCCATTACGCTATTCGAAGAAACACAATAAGCCGACATATCGAATTGTCCAATCGTATACGAGAGTCATAGTTCACGAGTTTGTGAAACAATGTTCTTAACTCATTGACACGCTAATTTTTTCGCACTAACGCGTTCCTATATACGTATCTCGGATACGTATATAGGATCCATAGATATCTGGAATTCTTTGAAACGTACGGTGGAAACAACAGATAAACACATAATATTAATAAAAAATAAAAATCTTTAAAATGTGGTTTCACTGGAGTTTCGACATCGCTGGTTCACATTTGAAAACACGATAATTCGCATTTTCTATTTTTTTTACAAGAGAAACAGTTTTACACTTCGGTACGTCGTCGATCGATTCGATATCATCAAAATTGTCTTTTTATTTAGCTTTGGAGCTAAACATGGATTTTTTGTCCCTTCAAAATTTCTTAAATATTATTTATCATGATATCAAATAATTTTTCTCTTTGTTTCGATAATTACGATAATTATCAATTGTCATCGATTTGAAAGGATCGACACGATCGAGAGATTCATCTAAAGAAACAAAAACAATTCTCGATTCTAGAGAATCAAATCAAAGAAGCAAACAATTAACAAATTATTTTTCAAGATGTTTTCTATAAGAAATTGCAGTATTTCTTATTTGTTGTGTCCCGTTCATCCGACAGAAGCTATGTATGTTTTAAAGAAATTGGAATTCTTCGCCTCTCGCAGTAACGCTTCGACAAGTAGCGTGGAACCATCTCTGTTACAAAGAACCTCTTCGAGTATTTTATTTCGTCTGCCTTAAACGATAGAATACGTAAGCGTTATTAAGCTTTCACGATATTTGCCGATCTCTCTTTGCTTGGAGTTGCGCCGGACCTCTCGGAGCGAATATATCGTCTCGATACTTAAACGCGTTTTCAAAAATTTAAACCAGCTGCATACGATCTCCGTGAAATCGTATATCACGTTCAATCAAATATAAAATTGATTAGACCGAAGCACGAATGTTTCGTGACACGTAAGGTAGGTAAGGTTTCTGCACTCGGTTAAACTCGGAAACTTTAGAGGCAACTCGGCAGCGCATCTCCTGCCTGGAGAGTTTCACATTCCCCCGGTTCGAAACCAACGTATGTAGGTACTTAATGCAATATCTCGCCGAAGTTTCCGTAAAATGATTTTGCACTATACCTGGCTCAGATGCGTCACATGGCTGGAAGCGTAGTAACTCGCTCTGGAACCGCAAGGTCTCGCATAGAGTGGCTCTAGGTCGGCAATGGTTGCGTAACTTCCGGAATTCGCGCTTCCGGGTCGTGGGTCGACCCTAACCAGCACAGAACTTCTGGCTAAGCCGCCGGTGTCTGCCGCCGAATAGCTACAGCAGGGCAGTGTTTTCCTGAAAGAACAGACGATCCTGTAGTCACCGGTTAATGATTATACACGAGGCTAATTATTTCTGCAATGCACGACATGCTTTGCACCGGGACCCGAGTTGCGTGAGTTATAATCGCGAGAGACACTTGCTACCGCTGCGCTGGCTGCTAGCTTTTTCTCCCTCGTCGCTACTTTCATTCTAATCCACCGAATTGCCTTTGACAATGCTCGATGCTTTTAACCGAATTTCCAAATAACGCTAGAACAAGGATGACAATCTCTCGTCTATGATAAAATATTTTCCATTTCTTCTCGATGTTCTAACGGCGTAAGACGTATCGTTTAAAAATTTTTGCTCAAAAGTTTAACCAGAAATAAGTTATAGCTTGCCAGTGAAATTCATATTATACAATGAAATTTTTATAGTTCCACATTTTTATTTCGACGTAATAATAATTTATTCTATGAGATGAAATAGTTCTTTCTTGCGATGTTAATCAGTTTCGGAATCAAGGTTTATGACTTCGTTTATTATTCACGTCGAGTTTCACGATGTCTGCATAAATCGCGAAGATCTTTCGTTGGTTTTTTCCTTAAATTCGTAACTCGACGTAACAGAAGGTTTGCGAGCACATTCGGCAGCGTATCCGGTATGATCGATCCCGTGAAAGGTCCTCGTAGCGTGTGAAATTACCGCTTAGCCTGCGGGGAAAAATTTTCAAAGAGGGTCTCGTTCCCCTTTGCAGCGAGATATTAGAGCAGAAAGAGGCTCAAAAGCGGCCAGATAGAAGACGAGGAGAACGATAAACGGCGGTACGGATGCCGAGAAAACTAAAATACCGGGAGAGAATTCGCGCAGGAGCGGTAATTCCGATATTTCGTCGGATTTATTGGCCGTTTTGCGCATGTAAATCCACTACCGCGATTCGGCAAAAAGGTGAACGAAAAAGAGAAACACATTGCGCAAACGATTTCAAATATTCCACGCTCGGTTTTTTTTCCTCAATTCTTTGTATTCATGTCCGAGGACGGGCTTATATTTTATGCCGTAGTACGAGTTCGGATTTAGCATGGCCGATTTACTTTATTTCGCTGCTAGTGACACATTCGTGCGCGATAATTTCTGTATAAATACGTAGCAAATACATAGCAAATACGTAGCCGTAATTTATTGGCGCATTAAATTAAAAAACGCTGTTCAATTTGTAACGTTCACAGTCCACTTTATCGCTACAGGCTATTTCAACATTGATACATGGATCGTTATGCATGAACCACTGTTTACATCCCGTTCAATTTATTCGAAGTTACTGACATTTCTGGAACTAGTTCCACGTTTCAACAACACGTACACAAAAGCTGCTTAAGTTTCCTTGTACAATTTTCAAATGTATATAATTGTTATAACCGAATGTTAGTTATTCCGTTTAATTACGACGATCAATAATAAGATTTTGATATTTTTATTTTAAATATTCCTAACGATAAATATATCTGATGTACGGTAAATTTTATGTCTTTTAATATACCTGATAATCGACGATAAGAGAACATTTAATGGGTAGTATTGGCCTATCGTATTAGAACTTCGCGGTATCGATATATTTCATATGTACCGGTCTAATGAGATCATAAACTTGATATTGTATGAAAATAAAATGCTATACGCACTTTTTGCGTAAAGATGATATTACCAAGAGCACAGGACGAAATATCTACCGTACGTGGGATATAAGGAACAAGTGCGAAGAAATTCCTTGTCTCTGTTTGCGAATGGAATATTTCGCCGCAAAGGACAACCTGTTCTTGTCCAATCTGAAAATCGTGCTTTGCGCGTAGAGTCGAGATCGACATGGTAACGGGAACGAGGGTGCGACGGTGGATGCCGTGTTTACTCGAGCGAACGGATGTAAAATCTGCAGCCTCGCCCCCGAAGGAGACGTACAAGGGCCGGAGAAGGATCCTCGTTTTGCCGCGCGTTATCAGCCTGGAAAGACTCAAAAGAGCTAATATATCCCTGGAGAGACAATTGGCCCATGCCGCGCCGGGACTTCCCCAAAGCGAAAGACGCCGCGGGAAACGAGGTAAGGAGGCATTTTCAGAAGAAGAAGGGCTACTTCTGTCTCCCCTTTCTCCTAAAATTTCCGTTCCATAAAAATATTCCCCTGTTGGGGGACCATGATAAAAGTGCCCACTCGATGTATTAAAATTTCAGATTACAGCCTTAGTGGTTGTGGATGGTCGAGGAATGGTCGAAAATTCATTGGAAACTGTTATTGGAACTGCAACTACTGTTACTTTGCGAAATGAAAACACTTCTTAGTAAAATGTAATATCTTAATAGAAGATACCGTCTTTGCAACTATGTTGCAATCTTTGTAAGAATCGATGGTTCACCTAATACTATTTACAAAATATAATACGCCATATTACATATCGTATAAATATGTTATAAAAATATAAATAAATATGTATAATAGCGACATAAAGTAGATTCTCCTTATATCAAAATATTCAAGAAATTCGATAGCTACGCTCAAAAACTATTTACACTTACAAATTACAAGTCCGATGATTAAAATATTACAAGCTTCTACATATTGTTTGCGCAACAGAAATCTATGATGGATAATTTATCACTTTTCAATTAATATTATTACTTTTCGACCGACATTACTAATTAGTAAATTATTGTACAACAGGCTCGTGGTGTAACATAATGTGATGATTTACCGAATTGTACGATCCAACTACGAATCGTAAACCCTCGTATCTATAGAGGTATTTTATACAAAAAACCGTAATAACTACACAAACAAAAAGTGTATTTCGAACGTGAAATTATCGGACAATTCTGGAAATAACGAATTTATCTTTATTATGATCGATCGATCGTTGCGTTGTTATACTACTTTTGTTGCAACACTCGTCTTTCTAATCTGTACACTCGAGAACAAAAAAAAAAAAAAAAAAGGGACATTCAACGTTACTTGAACGCGGAAGTGAAAATTGATATATTTACGAGGCTGACATGAAAAGGATAATACGTTGAATGAATAATACATTTGAACACGACGATACTCTCGACCATAAAAAAACAGTAGTAGAAAAGGCAGAAATAGGTACGTATTAAAATTAGCGGCTCGGTGATATTCGCCGTCAAAAAGGATCTTGAACTATTTGCTTCTTGAGAAAAATTCACGACGAGGAGCTTCAAAAGATTTAATAATGCCCGTCAGGAGACAATTGGTCTACTTTGGGGGAAATCGGAAAGGCGGCGTACAAAGGGAACGAAGATGAAAGGTCGGTGGAAGTTTTTGCCTTTTGATCTCATTTTTATAATTTTATCGTGCAATGAGATTCGTTTCATCGATATCGGGCAATCGAGCAAGAAAGTATTTAATTCGTTAATACCAGATATAACGGAGTTTCAATTGAACGTGTAATTGAAGTACCTACTTACGTAACCTAGAGGCTCTCCTACCCACCTGCCGTTAAGTAGATTTCTCGTACGCTCGAGCGTTAATACGTGTATTGCAAAGAGCGTCTCTTAATTAAAGTTAGACTTAGTACGGGTTTTAATCTAATAACGCGCTTCGTAGAACATTTATTTATAATACCTCGCAGGGTATTTCTGTTAACGAAACTATTTCATGCAGCATCTAATTCGAATACATATTTCCGAGGTATTCTACTTGCAGAATCGAGAAGAAGGCGATTTCTAGACTTTAAATTTTCGCAATGATCAGGTGACACGTTTGTGGTTTTTCGGGTTTCGATCGAGTTTTTAATTAGATCGGCGAATTAAAACTTCAGCTTCAGGTTTCAGGTCTGCGTTGAAAAAGCGAACTGGAATGCCCGTGAAATGTCAGAACAAAGCGCAATGCACTATTCAGTTTTCATGGATATGTCAAGAAGGTGATCATACACGAAGAAAGAAGTTAAAGATGCAGAATACGATTTTCCTCGTACCAGACATGTTTTTAAGAAACTTGATTAATTTTGTTTAATTTTTATTCATGCTTAGACACACGTCGAATCAAATGAACAATTTTGAACAAAATGACAAACATCGAGCGAATAACATGAAAACTTGTTTCGGTGTTTCGTAAAATAAAGCATGTACACCTTGGAATATGTTCGTAGAAATTGTACTTCCATCTTTTTTGGACCTACTTTTGCTCGTGAAACTGCCTTGCTATTTGACTATGTTATGTCAATCCTGTAGGATGCAAACAGATTGCGATATAATTTGTCTATTAATTTATAGTAGTATTATTAATTTATAGTAGTAACGAAGTACAAACAGTTAATTATAACAGAGGAGAAACAAGAATTAGAAACGAATAGAACGGAGTGGATCGCGTTGCCGCAAATTTGAACGACACTTTTTTTTTCGTAAGTCGCGTGAAAAATCGCGCGCCAAAAGTCTAGGAAGAACTAATATATTCAGAGGAAGTATACGACGAATCCGCATAAAGAAGAGAGAAGCTGGAGAGGTAGTAGAGAAGCAAGTACAAGGGAGGTAAAAGTTCTCCCTTCTTGAAACTTTGCCTCAGATCTTCTTTTACCGCAATCTTCTTGGATAAGTTGCTTTGCTATATACGTATAGCTAATAATTTATGCATCATGAAATAGGTTATAAAAGCTCGATGGAAAAACTATGTTTATACGATGTTCGGTTAATGTCTGATATGAAACACGAACTTTATCACAACGGTATCTTTCGAAGTTTATAGTAACTTGTTAAGCATATGATATGTATATGTATATGCAGATATGAAATTTTTGTAACTATCGCTTCTCAACAAACAAATTACTATCTATATAAAAGTGAAACGTCCGACGTAAGAGAAGAGTCGAAATAATTTTTACAAGCTAGGCGAATCGGACGCGAAGAAAGAAAAATTACGGTATAATGACTTTACGAACCCTTCGGAAGCTTTCATTCTAGACGGATGCGAAGCATTTCAGTCGATCGGTACAAATAAAAGAAGCGTTTTCCCATGATGCCAGACCGAGCTAGTTCGTTTCGTACATCTGCAAAAGAGACAAGTGGTTCGCACAGAGGGAAAGACGAGTGAAGCGGAGGCGAGACAGCAGGGGAAAAGGCGAGGAACGGGCGAAGATGGAGAGCGATTCCATCCCTCTGAATTCGCTGCTTACATTCTCTCCCGCAGGAGTCCTCTTTCGAACGGGGGCGTGTAGCCGTGCAATAAAATGTCGGCTGCCGTGGCAAGCGACCGACGTATCACCGGGGCTTATTGAAAGGATATTTCATGCGGACGAGTTCCTATCCAGCTTATCCCATGAATTTCCCGCGGGGGTGTAGAAATCTTTCTCTGCCCTTCTGTCTCTTCCCTACGGTGAACCGGGCCGAGAGACCAGCCCAACTCGGCAGTTGCCGTATCCAGCGGAAAATTCACAACCGGCAACGCACGTCGACGACTTTTCACTCTCCGGTTGCTGGTGAGAAACGAGAATGCGCCCGGCGCGCGCGACGATACGTGAAAACCTGCCAACCGTGCGAATCTTACGAGCAGTCAGTGGCCTACGCGTCGCCGCGTTCCAACGTCCCGTTTGCCGCTGATTTTCATTTATTCGCTTGTGTCCGATTCTACTCGTGACATGATCACATTAGGTCGTTTAATAAGTGGCTTTTATCTTCGCGGGAAGGTACGCTTATTCGTACGTTTACGACATTTCAAATGCCAATCAGAATTTAAAGCACTACCGAAAATATCTATGTACTCTTCGTCTATACAAATATCGTTAGATGGCCGCCTGTACTGCATTTTGTAGTACTGTCCCGATTTCCCGACAATGGCACTACAAAATTTTCCTGCTTACATTTAGAGCGTGCGTACACTGCTTACTTAAGACATTTACATTAAAGAATAGCGATTTAGTTTAGTACAAAAAACATTGTCTTATTCTTCACAGCGAATGATAAAACAGCATTGTCGTAAAGCTTCTTACTTATGCACAAAGGTATCGATAATTTCATCTGCATCGTGACGACGATTTATTCGACAACAAACATTTTAAATACGAATCTTGAAGGTTAGTTATTAAAACATAAAACGGTGCGGGACACGCGTCTGTTTCATTATCAGCACATAGCTTACACCGCGTGAGAAATTTTAATGCTTACAAATTGAATTTTGACGCGAGTTTCCGATATACTTACTTCATTTAAACTTCGTTTAAACGTTTAACTACAGAGATTAATATTAATTAGCCGCTTTAGTCTTATAATTAATCGACTTATTTTTGTTAAATTAACAATAAATAATTAGAAAACGGGAAAGGAACGAGAGAAGAAATACTCGTAAACCTTTTTGGTATTCGTAGCTGTGAATTTGACGTAATGAAAGAAAGGAATTATTCATATAACGTCAAGATTCGCAACTTGCAAAGTGTATTTGACCATTACTTTCGTCTAACCGAGTTAAAAATAAATTTCCTGGGTAATTCGAACGTGAAACCGGAATTCGTAGCAAAGTGATAACCGGCATATGGAAATTGTATATACTTACTGGGATTCTTGAATGCGAGCCTTGCTGTTGCGAATGTACAAGGCGCTTGCTACGCTTCCAACGACCAATATCAAGGCGCACGCACATGCTGCGGCGATATAAAGAGCTCCAGCACCATTCAAAGGCCCTGGTTCCAAACGTACCGAATCGTTTCTGGGAGGTGCTTGCACTCCTGCAACAAAAATCCTAGTAGTTTCGTTTTCGTATCTTTGAGTAATCCGACTTATCGCTTCTATTATATCTAGCTATGTATTTCGTGCTCCGTAATACACGAATCAACGTATGGAAATTACGTATGTACATCTCTGCAGATAAATATTACAACATTTGCTGAAAATGAGATAAATAACGAGTTGATAATATTTTTAGATACAACGTTAAAAATTTTAAGAATTATTATCTTCTCTAGAATTTTAAATTAAGATATATGTATATGAAGATAGATGAAGATTAAATATAGGTTCAAGAATTCATGTATTCGATATTACGATACAAATTGTAGCTTTATGATTTTAAATTTTGTTTTTTCGATCAAAAATTTTAAAGTCGAAATACTAAAACTTTCGAGTAAAACGCGACAAAAAATTGTTCAATAACACATCTTCTATTATTAATATACATACATTATAAGCTCCATTCTATAGAAAATTATTAGATTTCCATAAATCAATGTTATCAAAAGCTGAAACATATATGATATGTGCAATTTTTAACCTCGGTCAGAGGCGCTTTTGTCGATCAACTGATTAAATTTATATACACATTATTAACGATAACCTATAGTCAAGGAAACACATCACGCGGCGTTGAAATCTCGTTAAAAAATTTGGCCATGCACTTTGACAGCGTAATAACAGAGAAACGCAGCCATTAACATAGATTCGTGAGCGATTTAATGAGCGGACTTTTCCGTACTGGCGTAAAAAATAATCGTATTACATTCAGAAAATATGTTCAAGCCGCATTACGCCGTGGACAATCCATTTTACCGATCGAACCACACCGTCCCTCCTCCCTGGCACGGTGCATTCCGTGGCAGGCAAGACAGGTGATTTTATCGAACGATCGTTGACACGCTGTTCGATCGTTCGTTCTACGTGTATCGAACCACTATCGAACAGCAGCATAGAGCAACCGTGGAATAACAGATTAAGAGTGCAACTCGAACGCAAGGAAGAACATCTTTTTGAATCGGCTCTCCTGTCCTATTGGTTCACCACAAACTACCACGAGTTTTCTACAAGGCACGGTCATCCTTGGAACCTCGTCGTATTTCCTTTCACGTCCGTTTGCGCTTTCCACCCTACATAACCGGTTGCCTCCTTCGAATCATTGCCATCTCGAATACTAAAAAATAGAGTCTTAGCATTTTCCCCCGGTCGTTTAAATTAAACGATTTAAATTGAACACGTGATTCGTGTCTTTTATGAAAATCTGTTTGTTTTATCGACTAGATTTCTATCTCGAAATAAGAGACGTTCATATCGTTACGATTTTGTTGGAAATTGATAAGCTTCTATTGCGTTTTCCACGCCCGGTATTCCTTTGATTTAAATTTCCGTTCCTTATCTTTCGGGATCTTTTCTGTTCCACAAACGGGATCGTAAAGGTAGGGTGAACTGTAATAAATTGCACCGGTGCTTCGCTTTGATTTCGAAACTATACTCTCATTCTTTGAAGACATTCTTCTGTTTGTTCGACGTTTTTAATGAAAACCGGAGCTCCGATTCCTTTAATAAAGGTAGAGTGTTATACAGGCCACAGCTTTAATTTTACCTTTGAATCAGATATTTCGATGAAATAAGTAACCGAAAATTTGTAAGATCGCACGAGTAAATGGTTGGTTTCAGCGTATTGTAGCAGGAAACGCTCACAGAGTGTAAATAACAAAGTTGTCGCTACTCGCAGGATCGATTCTAGATATCGAGACAACGATATCGAGATAAGAATATCAAGACGTAGTCGTTCGAGACATCCCAATATGAATAAATCAGATGACGAATTTTTCTCTATTTCACTTATACTTGGTGTTTCTCATTCTGAAGCAAACGATAAAGCAAAAAGATAGTTTGTAATTAACTTTTCTGTTAGCTACGAACTGATGAAACACTGCATTAATGGTTTCTTATTAACGGTTGTTTTCCACCGTACCTACTATATTATTACATGTTTCCACTTCCTGGACTTGAATTCTTAGGAAGCTCCATTTACTTATTTAACGGTAAAAGTACACGGCTCTGAATATTTATCTAGATAGAAAATACACGAATAGGTACCCTTTAATACGTGGACATAAACCTTTGGAAACTACACGCTGGTAGTTGGCTTTGCAGCCACCCCGCTTGGTTCGCTTTAGAAATTCATTAAGTTGATTTAGGTCATGAGTGTTATCACGCGTATTTTATACAACGATATAACTCCAGTTTTGAGCCAAGTACTATTTTAATCAACGTGTTCGGAATATCTTTAGCTGTGTTCAGTTTTACGCTTAAAATATTTATATTAAAATATCTGCGCTATTCATTTTTGTCGAATATATTTACATTAGTAATATAATTTATTTTTTATATATATACCTTCCTAGCAACCTCTGGCACGTGTTAATTAAACGTTTAATTTAAAAAAATAATAAGTTTCGCTTTCGCAAGATCAATCATATGTATAGGTGTGTGATTTCGTGAACGATGTCAAAGATAAAGAAACTGACGTCAATAACGTAAACCACGGGACGTACAAGTCAAGACTGCAAATACCAAAAAACATATGTAACGTCTATTTTGTTTAAAATAAAGTTGCGTCGAAATTATTTTCAATTTATTTTCTAAACGTTATACTTTAAAAAATCATACTTTGACCTTTCACATACGCCATTATTACATAATTCATCATCTTCAACTCAACGAGAACGTAGACACGCTTAACAAATTAACTTACCACTTTCATGTGATAAAACAAGCTAACGTATAGCTAGAAAACATATCAATTAAACTTCTCCTTCTTCTTAAATATTATAAATACACTTCGTACGTTAATTTAGTTGACTTTTGCAACTCATTCTCAATAACTTCGCTTCCGAAACATTCGCCCCTGTTCGCCGCGCACCTACACGCGCATGTTTTCGTTCGATTAAACTACATCGTAATTTAAAACTGCAGTTTTTTCAAGAACGTATTCTCGCAAAGTGATGTAAAACTTTCTTAAGCATATTACGTGGAACCACGAGCAAGCAATTTCTCGATATTACAAGGATTTCTTACCGAAAGTACAAGCCGCTGAACAACGTAAATTCGTGTCCCGCTTTTAACGAATCGCATCCTTTTTATCCGCCTGCACTATCTCGTTTTGTTCCAGACAAAGTGGCAGGAAAAACAGGATTCGTGCCGTTGCCAGGATAAATAACGCAAAGCAGACAGACGAGCTTTACACGATAACGACGGAAACGTTCGCGAAACACTCGGACGAGGAAGAATTTGCCGAAGCGCGATGAGATGCGCGCAGGGACGAAGGGAAAGGAAGGAAGAACGAGAGGGGGCGAAGGGAAGGTCGGTGGAAAAAGTTAAATAAATCGCGCGGGCTCGTAGCTGCTTTTCCTGCTACGTCCAACTTCTTGGAGGAATCTTTTCTTATTTATTTGCAGGAACCGACATCTTTTTAAAATGTCCCCTCTTACATGGCACAATACTCACCGAAGCAGACCACGCGAAAAACTTTTTTAAGTAACTTTGGTTTTCATTCTTTCCGCCGCGCGATCGCAGTTGCAAGTTGCTTTCGCGAGAGGCATTACACTTTTGTTGTTTCATCTTTTCGCTTCCCGCGAAGCTAATTGAATTGTTGATAAGTTTACCCGACCCTTAATTGTTCGTTTGCTTGCTCCGCCTAGTTAGCATACGTCGATTTAAATTACGGCATCGTTCGTGGAATTGCTATTTACTGTCGCAGCTAATAAAGAATATTTAAACATCCCTTGGTCTTGAGAATTTCCTGCTAAAAATCAATTGCATCAGAAACACAATTTGCCTTTATTAAATCGACACTACGAGCTGCTCCAAGTTCTTCCAGCTAAACTTCATCGGTATATTCTACGATGAAACACAGGGCAAAAACGTCGTATAAATATAGGTGGTTTAAAGTTACATTAAAAAGCTGTAACAAAAATATTAAGTACAAAGGGAGTGGTAATGCATTCGTGGTTACTATGCCATGAAAAAAGAATAGATGCACGGTCAATGTGAGTATTACGCGTTAATAATCTATTTCAAAACGTTTACCGTTCGTGCCAAAAGAAGACCTATTTCCCAAAATTATCAATACATAAAAGCGTGAAATTGGGCAATATCGGAGATCGAAATTGTTTACTGTTAAGTATTTGAAATCTCATGATAGATCTATTTCTTATTTTTACCCAGACTGACACAGTTTATCATACTGACAGAGTTTACCTATTTGAAATACAACGTAAAAGGAAAAATATCATAAAGAAGAAGGAGAACATATGCGTTACTACCTATTTTTTCTACCTATTAATCGTCAATTATTTCTTTTCTCCGAAGCTTTTCTAACGCTTATTTAGCTGGAATAAGTCACAAATGCACGGTTTCGATTGGCGCAAAATTAATTTCGACGGTTTAGACGATGGTTTAACACGTCCAAAGAAACCGCAGCGCTTGATTTTTAATTAAAAACGTCGAAGGAAGAGATTAACGGCCGGCAAAGCACAAAGGAATCAATTTGCTCGTGCTGCTCGCGGACGGCGTAGGATCGATTAAACTTAGTCTTGGTCGACGCACCGACGAGAAACTCACAGGTTTAAGAACAAGTGCAAAGTCGAGAAAGCGCGTTTGGAGGAAAAGAGGTGTATCTCGGTAAAATCCCAGTAGGCGATGCCATCCGACACTATCAAACAAACCTTAACCGAGATTTACGAAGGTTCAGAATTAAGTCCCTACGGGATTAATGGAATGACCCTCTTCGAACGGTGTTCTTCGGTGTTCTTCCGCTCAACCGCTCGGCGTCTGCTCTCTTGAAACAAATTTCATCGCAAATTGCGGCGTTTCCCGCGGAGTGAAAAATGCTTTCAATCTCACCGTGATGAGTAATTTAAAATCTAGTTACCATCCTCCGACAACTACCGTAAATACTACTGCGTTCCTATTATAAACTTAAAAATTGGAGAATATTCTGTGATCGAAGACAGCGAAATATAAGATTTTACTCGTTACATCATCATATAATATCTGTCCTTGCAATTCGCAATTCAACTATTCTCCATGTTCGAGTAAATATAACGTAAATACAGCGCAAATCAAAAGATTGTATCGCGGATGACACGAGTAGCTTTACCGTGAACGAAAAAATTCGCTTCTTCTTTTTTCAGCAATGCTGCTCTTAGTACATGTAAGCGACTCGCTGGTAAGTATTTTTAAGGGACCGGTTTCTCGAAGACCAAGTCCTATATATAAAATTTCTGCGATGTTTGAAATACCATTGCTGTAATATACACGTCGTACAATAACAATAATGAAATTTCTTTATAGAATAGAGCATAGGTAGTACTGTAGTGCTTTACTGTTTGATACTCCAGACTCTGTGTGGTATGGTTTCTCGAATCGACGTAGTAACGCGAGACATTGATAATTACTTAAAAAAGAGGCCAGATATTCGGTGTTCCGTCCGCTATGCCGAGTAATTTCACTATGATTTTAACGAGTAAAAATACGTTAAACCGATATATTACGTAGCGAGAATATTAGGTATGTCAATCTTTGATAAATTTAACGTTCTCGATCGTTAAATTTATACCACGACTACGTGTACATCGACGAGTACATTTAACGTTAATTTGTCGCGATGAAATTACGAAGAACATTTCGATTTATCGGCGAACATGACTTTGTTAATTTGTACTCCCCTGTCGTCCGATTATTGCATAACACATACTGTTGCCCAGTGGTGAATTTAATAATTTTCTAACGTGATAAAATAATATTATAAAATATACGTAACTTTATATCACTGAAATTGTTTTAGCTAATACGATTTACCGATATCGTTATCGTAGAGATCAATAGTAGCGCTTGCGTGTAGTTAACGTTCTCGTCGTTATCCTGTATCCTGTCCGAGCGACGAATATAAAAAGTTTGCGTAGTTTTTAATGCAACTAAACAACCAAACAAAAAGATACGATCCTCTTATTTTCCCCTGGTCTTTTCGCTTCTTTCAGAAATTCATGTTGCTTATTCAATACCTTTAAATTGAAAAGTAGGAAGAACCTTTTTCGGCCACCCCATTCGATGCTTTACATCGCATCGCCTTCGTTTTGCCCCTGTGGATTACTGGATTCGGAGAAAAGTTCGCACAATATCGGCATTTAAATCGTTCTCTATACCGACATTTTTCTTTTCATTCAGCGCTTTTGCCCGATATTTGCTGCAAGACCGCTATCGAACGTTTTCAACCTTTCGGTGTATACATAGCTGGAATACGAGCACTCGAGGAGCCAACACGAGATTCGATTATTTTTGAGTGGTCTCCAAACGATTTCGGATCTCCGCAGGACCTCTTAGAAAGTAAAGAACCTCGCCCGTACGACCATGATGGACGGGGGCTACTACTAGAACGAAGAAGAAAACAAATTCTGGCGAGGAAGAAACCTTGGTCTACACGCGCAAGTACTATGCTACTCATCGGTCGACGAGTCTCGCCTCGCAGCGCTTGCTTACTTATTTCCCACCCTTCCTGCTGTCTTACTACCACCCCCTCATCACCCCCTCACCAACCTCTTTTACTCCACTTTTCTACGCGGTCGATCCTCTTGATCTTAGACAGCGAGATCCTTCCTCTCTTCTCTTTCATTAAATACACCGACTCCTGACGAGATTCAATTTTATTCGGTGGATTGCTTTTCGTTGTAGCCCCCTGCACCGGTAACCAGATCCGGATCAGCGTCTGTCAACTCGCTCTTTCTATCTTCTCCTTCGCATTTCTCGTTTTCCGCCTTATCTCGCTTCTCTCCTTTCCACACCTTCTTTTTCAACTCCCGTCGTTTCCCTTCTTGCGCTTCGTTCCCTCGGTCTCTCGTTGACCCTCTCCTTTCGCGTTCGTCTCGCTCGCTCGGCTGTAAACACGTATAGTTTCTATCAGCAGCCAAGTCCGATTCTATCCACCTGTCTGACGAAATGTTCCTACTACTTCGAGATCCCCGATACTCCATGTTCTTGTCGATTTCCGGACGGGGAATGGGATGTTTCCACGGCTGCTGCCACGAGAATCACGTCTGTACATCATATCGTATCTTTTTTTCCACGGGAAACGTTTCGTTCGAAGAACTGAGCAGGAGAAGCACGAGATTTCGAGATCTCGTGTCTCCGGAAGCACTAGAATCGGATTTATAGGGAACTACTATCGCGAACATAAGAAAATAATTCGTATTTCGGACCTAGTTGCTGAGAAATACTTCTTTGTAAGATAGAATTCTTCGCGTTTTAATTACTTCCTCTTTTATCATCGACCAAGTCCATGCTGACTTTTACGTAAATAACAAGTTAGGTCGATCGAGCTTGGTTTGAATGCTCGTAGATTGAAACTTTCGATGTATTTGGTATATTTAATCGAGCCAGTTCGGTATATTTCGGAAAGTATGTTCCTGCAAACTTTTTAACCACTTGGCCAGCTCCGCTTCTCGTTGCCAAGCGGATAACGTGTAATTATCTGACAAGTAATCGGTATCCAGTTGTTAACGTACAAAGGAGTAAACCAAGTTTTATCAGGTCGAATAGGATTAATAAAGTTACACGACAGGTTACCAGAGTAAAGCGGTATATGGCACACGTGCGATGTAATTAAACGAAATTAGCCAGGCCATCGGCGCGACCAAAGTTTAATCACTCGATTTTCACAGGGTGCAGGTATCACGGCGAGCGCGTTCGCATACACGAAATTCTGCTTTCAGAAATTATGCATCGGCGTTGTTGCCGATTGCGTGTTGCACAAAGGGGCATAAATCGTGCATAGAATTCGCGCCCGAAAGGGACTCGGAACGAATGCTCGACTCTCTCTGTTTTAATCGCGAATACGTCGAAATTGCGTTGCTTGTAACGAAGGTATTCAACGATCCCGGTGAACGTACTAATTAAATTTGCGATTGCGTAAGCCGACCAATTATCGACAGTTCGCCACGGTGTTAAAATACTTGTATGTAAACGCGTTGACACGGTTTACACGTTTCGTGCGTAACATACGCACGGCTAGACTTTTATCGGTGTGCCGCGAACGCGTTTTCGTGAAAGCCGGAGATTCTCTTCTATTAACTTGTATATTTACTTCCATTAACATCGAGCTATTCGAAAAATAAGCAGAAAAATTTGGCAAATTCGAGCAATTTCTTCGTACCGAGTTATCCTTTTATGCGCGAGTATGAGTAACGTTCCGTTCCTAAGTATTTCTACCACTTGCAAATTATTGCAAGTATGTAAAATATACGTACTTCGAGCGAAAGTCTTTGATCTAACGTGGGTCTCTGGTATCGTCTCAGCTAACCATACATAGTTGACAGGATGCCGATAAAAATAATACTTCGTATTAAAGATTATTAAATAACGTAGTAAGGTAAAACGGAACAAGTTGCGTTACATTTTACGCATACGTGTCTTAATAACGTGCTAGAAATTTTCCTAGAGAGTGTATCTTTCAAATTTCATCAAAAAGTATACCATATTGCTCCAACTTTGACGAAAATGAAACATTAACCAGTGGAAATAATACGAAATATACCGCATCAATTTGTAATTCCTGTAAATTAGTTCTGTCACTTACCTTTCAAACAAATCTTGTTTCTCTTGAATACTAAAATGGTATCGTTGTATTTGGTACCAGGTGGGGCTGTGACGTTCAACCTCAAAGCCAAAGGAATTTGCGCACTCACGAGACCCGAGCACGGTAGCCTGATCCTAAAGACTTGCAGTGTGACTGGAACCTCTCCCCTAGCCGACACGTTCACTCTGGGAGGAAGCAGTGCCATCATTCCGGAAACACCGCCCGGAACACCGACTACGTCGTAATCCAATTCCATCGAGTACGGTAACTGTAAGTAAACACGGAAATGAAAACAGATCTTTATAAACGCACTGTATGGCATCTCGAGGCGTTATAGTCGCGTTGTAGTCGCGTCGCAGTCGCGGTGTATAAAATACTATCGGAAATAAATACGCACGATCGCGAGAAAAGATGAAATCGAATTGAATTGCACTCAGATTTACAATTTGTTGAGAATGAAACGACTTTCGATCGGAAAAAATAGAACGTAGAAATGGCCAAACAAAAGCGGGCGTCAAATCGAAGGCATTCCCGTTGTTCCTTGTTTTCATCGAGTACGGCGTTTACGCGAGCTGACCGATCACGGATACCTAATAAAAATAGCTCGAAAATCGTATTTCATTAGGCATACCAACGTGGAAACTCTAGCACGAACTTTTAAAGCAACCTACGATTACAGACATGCGATATTTTACGTTTAATCTTCGATCCTTTCGTATCGTAAAGCAATTTGTAACCTTTAATAACTCTCGAAATTGTTTCAAAGACACGCTCGATGTTTGATGTGAAATAGGAGAAACAAAAATTTACAAGACGTTATTCTATAATAATTTTTCCCTCTTTTCGGAACTAAATTGATAAAATATACTTTTATAACATTCCATATATAACACGATTAGGTGCTGTTATAAATAAAGTTTTATCAATTTTCACTTAACGATATCTATGTCTTCCATACGCCTACATTAATCAAATACACGTTCACGTGTATAATAAAAATGCCTTAGTAAGGACCCGTGCGTCGGCGTTGTAACGGCGAGAAACCCCCTTTCGGCTTGCATATCATTACACGCATGCAATATTTCACACTGGATCCATTCTTATTTTACCTTCATTTGTTGCATGCTTCTTATTTCATGCTCGAAAATTGACGTTGATGCAAACAACTCCATTCTCTTGTTGCTATTTCAAACTACCAAGTTATTCATAAAGTTCAATAAACTTCCAATGGAAAATCAACTTAGAATCATTCGCCGACGTGAAACATGTATATATGCCTTTCCTTCAGATCACATATTATTTACTTAACGTTTGAGTAGTCCAATTACGATAATACTTGTTACAAGAACTCAGTTCCCCTTATTATTTACGCAAGAATTAATCTTTCTCCCGGAATGAAAAAATCTGATTTTAGCGTTAAATAACGTTATAATATATTCGACATAATAGTATTAAATAATATAGAATTTAATAACAAATTAAATAACGTAGGTTTAGAACAACTAAACGAATTGGCCTTCTCTATATTTTAAACTTTTTTTTATTGAAAATTCGGGCATGTTATTAAGTGTTATTCATTAATTCCGTGAGATGCATTAAATTACAAAATTTTTATAGCAAAAAACGAGTGGAATAACAATTTTTCACAGATAAAACAAGAGCTCGGTTTGAAAAATTCATCTGTAAAGCAATTTATTCGTAACGGAGAAATATTAATCTTTTCTTCTCTTCGATTTATTTCGTCGCGTAACTACGCATATGTACATATTACTAAAGCTGATGTCTAGTCACGTTATTATTCTATATATATGTATAATATCGTTATTTAATTCCGTTTTACACATGTATTTATCACATATATTTAATATCGTTTTAAACAATTAAAATTTACGCATTATATAATTAGAAAAGAGCGTAGTTCATATTTTTGAAATTACCTATGTATTATTTGCTCTCGATATAAAATTCTCGAAACGTGGTAAAAATGTAATATATTTAAATAATCCTTATTATTTGTGTAATTCTATCGCTAATGTACGATATCATTAGTATTATGACTATATATATATCTATATAGTTATAGTATTGTAACTTACAAGGGGTTATAAATATAATGTTACAGTTTTACGGTATTATAAAATATGTGAGCAGAAATAGATATGTAAATAATAATAAATAATATCTTTATATTATATCTTCCTCGATGGTAAAGTGTATTTTTTTCATTAAATATCTGTTTCCTCGGTCAAAACTGGAATTTGATGTCATGGCTCGAGATTGGCGTAAGGATCGCGCAACGTCTAGTCTCGTTCGGCCATCGGTGATGCGAGCAATACCACTGACGCGACGGGCGGAGGTGGTGAACTTCACAAACAAAAGTTCCCGCCCCTCCTCTGATCTGTGCAACTTCCGAGCAAAAGGGGAAGAGTGGTGGGAACGAGTAGTGTGTTTAGGCACGCCACAAGTTTTACGAGGTGGCATAAATAATGTGGTTAGTGCTTCGTGATGCAATGTCAACGGAGGCGATTCCACCCTCTTCAACCCCTCGGGAGCCTCCTGTAATCGTCGTAATCGTCGCGCCGGGGGTTTGCGATGGCGTGACACCTGCCTATCGCATTCGTTCGGCTAAGATCTTGCCAATTCTTTCTCTATGTGCTTTTTCCTTTCTTTTTACTACTACTTGAACACATGCGCTGCGAACCATACACAGACAGTTGATTTGCAATTTGATTTGCAAAAGCCACTTTGTACTTTTTCCTCGCCAAGCTTTCCGTCAGCCTAGAATTATTAACGCACGTTAACCGAGGAACTTAATTATAAGCGAAGATAAGTCGGAGTGAAATCTTTTATAGCTCGATCGTCTTCCATCTTTCGTTGTGAAAAAGTGGATTTATTATGTCTTTCCCGTATTTTCTTAATTCGTTAATTGGTACTCTCTTACAATGTAAACGATTTTAAATACCCTATTTAATCGTACAATTACGATATTATTAATGATAAAATTGATTTTCAACGATTCGGGCATATGTAATACTAAATAACGATAAACTTGATATAGGGAAATATAAAGGAAATTCGTTGCTTATTATAAATGATTTATGAAAATATAGCGATTAGGTCGATTATTACGAGTCTAAATATGCAGAAATGCGCCATTTGTCATATTTCTTGACTAGACGGATGCCACATACGGTAGACAACGATAAGCATCAAAAGCCTGTATTTACGCGATTTTTACATCGGATAAAGTGCGAGGACGTTATTATAGTTAGGGAGAAATCTCTAATACATCATCGTAATTCATCCGTTTTATTTGACATAATGTTAAAAGATAATTTGTTAATATAAAATGTATAAAAAGAGTCTCATATTGTATGTCGCACGGAGACCAATTTAATCGTAAGAATTAAAGGTTGAAATTTTGTCGAATACTATGTGTATTATAAAGAGATTTCACGTTGGAAATATGTCTGTTTTTTACTCTCGTTCGAGTCGATGACGAACTCGAACGGGAGCCGTCTTGCCGAGGGCTGTGACATTTCCTCCTTTAGTGCCCCTTTTCACGTAATTATTATAAGGGTTGCGAATGATACGGCATCGAGCCATTCGTCTCTATCCGGCACTGACAACCCTGCTGCTATCAACGTACTTAAATCATGACAACAATTGACTGGGAAGCTTTGGAAGGAAATACGAACCAAGTCCTGGATTCGATTCTTCGCATTCTTCTGTCGAGTTTTATTCTTGTTAAAATTTTCAAACTCCTAAAACATTAAATATTTTAAAGGTACTCTTCAAGTATATTGCTTGAGAAATTCATCGTTGCTACCTTCAAATTAGACAGTGATGTAACATCATCTTATTTAGCAAATTTTTATAGTTAAATGTTTATTTAATTCTATTAACCGAGGTTAACAAGCCACTCGATGGCCACTAGGCCACGGAAATTAACCGTAACTCTGATAAACGCGACTGTTCTGCCAGGACAATTGCATCCCTGGATAATCGAGGAAAAGCATCTTTACGTAATCCGCAGTAGCTCCTTTCATCCCTGTAATATGTTTTAATTATATGGTAATTAACGTTTATTACTGCACAATTACTTGATGTTGTTAATTACCAGAACGTTTGACGATCTATTACGTAAACGAAATACTTCGTACTCGATAAAGTTAGGTGACTTGTTCGCACAAAGTGAGAAAGAATAATCAAGTTCTCAAAATGATTAAAAATTGATCAACAGACGAAGAGATTAATCTTTTTTCTGTTTTATCGAAAAGTACCTGCTTATTAATAATTCACAAAACGAATGGTTTCGTTCGATATTAATATTGGAAATTTCACATATCTCATAATTATACCTGTTATTTTCCTCTTCGATACATGCTTATGAAATATTTACATATTTTATAATTTCCACGATATCACACTCTGATTAATTAATTTATACACGAATTAATTCTGTCTTAATATCGTTTTGCTTACTTGTTATTAATATTACACGAAATATTTATATTTTTCATACATTCAATACATTAATACTTAATACATTCAATATATTCAAAATATTAAGTTATTATTTAATATATTATACACAGCTTAATATATTATATTTTCAAACAAATCTTATTAAAATATAAGATATAAGATTTTAGTAAAAAGCAATACTGGCCTAACGTACGAGAGATTATATTTAATTCCATAATGAATCGACGTTTCGTTTAGGATTCACGACATACGTATATCGTTCTCAACCAGCTTATAATTTGCAGATCAAATTGGCTCGTCCATTCCATCTATCGAAGAAGGCGAGATAAGTTAATCTCACAAATGCCGCAGTAAAATTTCGTTGAGTCAGAGATTCGATGCAATGTCCAGGAATAGAGAGAGATCTTGATAGAGATGAGAACGACAGTCGATCAACCGAGTTCAGTTACGTTCGTTTGCTTGATATCCACTTCAGGATCCTCGTAATAACGTAAAAACGTTTACTTAGGAAATGTCTGCTTTCATTCAGGGCCTGTTAAACTCCGGCACGCAGATTTCGAATCAGCTACCACGAACACTTGAACCGCTTTCCAGCCACGCACACGGCTTCGTGTATACTCCATTGTGTACGGAACAAACCTCCGTTCGACGTGAATCCGTACACCGTACATTATAGGCATTGTTGGCGACGACGAAAAGGGCGCCGTGTACGCTACACTATCCTGCCCCGTGACAACATCAACAAAACACATGAACCTCCTGATGGATGCGGACTTCTCCATTTGAATACTTCGAAATTGTTTTGGTGATTCTGTTATCGGTCACCGTTTGAACAAAAGAATATACGGTACTTCGTGCGAGAATTCGAACGTTTACAGTGGTGTAGAAAAGTACCTGGCCAGATAGATTTTACATTTTATATTTCAAAAGCAGTATCTACAAGGATTTTACAGATAGGATAAAAGAGATAAAAAAATCGTCAAACATCGAGCGATGACCAAACATACGAATAATACGACATTTTTATTCGAGAATTTAGCTTCGAATAACATATATCTCGTTCGTTATATTTCCATTTAAATTTCATCTCCCTTTATCGTTTTCGTCTCTCCTCGTCATTTTGTACCGTCTGAATATTACACAATTGGCCGATTAGAAACTAATCGTGAGAAAAAATTCGTCTAATAATAGGTATAAGAGCATGGGACAACTGAAGGAAAATAGTATCCACAACAAATAAACATTGTCGCGTGGTTGTACATGATATCAGTTAAATTTCTTTGAAGTATCGTTCTTGAAATACAAAATGAAAAATCTATCTGGCCAGAAACTTTAGCTTAAACTTATCGTTGCACGTATGCATCGTATCAATATAAAGACGTATAAAATATATTTGCCCCGTTTTTATATTTATTACACAACGTCCACAATTTCGCGGTGTGTTTTTGCATTTTGGGCAGCGAAAAGGTGAAATATAACGGGCAGGATGTTACGATTCGCCGAATTTATGCGTTTATTCCCTTCGATCTAAGGAAAAGCGTATTTCAAAAGAAAATGTAATACATAATTGTACCAGCGTTATACTTACGAAAAGTTTCATTCAAATATGATATAGGCAATAATACGCTACTACTTAAAGGATTACACGATCGTTTTTATGTATAATGGATCGACATCGAAGATTTTAAACGAATCAAAGGTATTATCGACATTTTAAATCGAATTGCTGATTATTCGCGTCCTTTGTGCTATTCCGGTGAACGAAGCGAATTGGTTGATTCCGAGCGATGTATTTACGCGCGTGCCATGGAGTGTGGGTGATGAAAAGTGTGCAACCATGCAAAAACTGCGCTGATAAATGCGGCATGTAACGTGGGGAAAAAGATTACCGATGACTGCTGTTTTCATGATTAATCGGCACGCATGGTTTACAATCTGTATTTCAATATTTTCAGATAGACACCTATAATCAATTATATCATGTTTCCTGAATGCAATGTAATGCTTTGATGCAATTTAAAATAGAATAATTTATAACATAAAGCCATGAAAATCGAACATTCGATCGAGGTGTCGTCGATACAACGTGGGAAACGATAAATATTTCTATATACATAGTATTATACAAATACGTTAGGTTAAGACACTTTACGTAGGGTATCGAACAGCTATTATCGTTTGCAGAACGTTGCGTGAAATATAAATAAAATACTGTAAAAAGAATAAAATTACGGAGTATTTGACTTATCTTTAGCTATTCTTCGCACAAATCTTGTACATCGTGCATAACATAATCCCATATGTTCGAATACATTTCGTTTTTATTTCTGTTGTTTCCAACTTGCAGGAACTATTGTCATTGGAAGACAATTTTAAGGAACGGTGCTGGCCATCGAAGACCCTGACACGACGACGATTGGAAAGCGTGCAGCCAATCATCGATAACCTCCAGGGCGTAGAACGCGTTAAATTCATAGCAACTGCATCCCGTTTTTCTCCTCGAGTACCCGACTCTTTTTCATCTTTGACAAAGGCCTGTACACGCGTGACCTCGATTCGGTCGTGCGCAATCAATTGTCAGATTCACCGAGAATAAGGTACATAAGAAAGAAAGTGGAACGCGATTCGTCACGTAGGAATCGATTCAGAGACAAGCGGCAGAAAAGCGAAGAGCCACGAGAACGAAAGGGAGAATGAATGAAACGCGGCGAAAGACCTTGCGAGGAGCATTTTGTTGTTTTTCCATCTGTTGGCGCAATAACGAAATTCCATTGTTCTTTCTTTGTTTCGGGCTGTCGAGGAGGACAAAGACACGCGTTTACGCCATGTAGCCCGTGAACTTATCCGTCGTAGAGCAGAAATTAAATTGAACTCTTTGACAGAAAGTGCGAAGAGAGAGAGAGAGAGAGAGAGAGAGACGTTGATAACCAGAGATACTTCTTGCACGTCGAGAATTTTCAAATACAGATCGGACTTTGTTTCGAAGCTTCAGCGCATCCCTCGAATCCTCTCAAAGTAAGAAAACTTTTGGTTGTATTTGACGTTATGTGTCACTGTCTGTAGCTTGAAGAAAGAAATCGAAAAGCTATTTCGCGACATAATGACGAACGGTCAAGCTTTTTAACGATTTAAATAATTTAAATATTTGACGATAGAAGTTGGAAGCGTGATACGTTGAGTGTAATACTGAATAATCGAAAGCTTAGGCAATATCTACAGTAAATATCTACATACATGTATATCGCAAAGTAGCTTTCCGTAAGAACCGTATTTAATCTATCATCTTATATCTCAGTTTCTCCGACATTTTCACGGCACATTGTTAAATATTATATTTACAGAGCAGGTCGTACAATCGAGACGCGGACGAGATAAAGGTGTATCTTTAGTTTGGTCAGAAATAAAAAGAATTTTCTTACACGAATACAACGATACGCTTAAAAAGTACAGAATATTTCGCTTCTTTCCAAGAAGAAGAGAATTCTATTTTCTTTTTAAGTAAGACGATTTTCTAGAGCATTTGGCGGAAAAAGGTATCGTTATGAAATTTAAAGTATTTCATGAGATGTTTAAATCGTTTACTAAAGATACTTGAATTTACATTTAGATACATCACATTCGGCTAACTAATTATACATTTAAAACAAAATTTAATCTCTTGGCTTACCATCGAAATTAAATTATCGATTTTCACAAAGATCGAATTCGCCGAACTAATTTTTTTCCTTAACACACTCGCTTGATCGCGATCCTTGCCCTTATAATGCTAAACGAACGTCGTTATAAGTATTTCCTAATTCGCCTTGACCGCGATTACTATGATTGACTTTCTGCATAGCGTATCGAACCAACTTCCACGACCATGGATCACTAACCTCGATATAAACGGTGCACAATTATTGGCCACGCAACTAACGTGATTAAAATTCCTTGGTAGAAAGTATGGAAATAAATCGCAAGATTATTCACATTAGATTACGTAGTGAATTACATCAGGTTTGAAAAAGGTATATTAAGTAGAAACTGTAACTCGGATTAATATTCAAGCACGAGCCTATTCGCGAACGTACCTACCCTATATACTTACTTCTAACTGTACCACTGAATTAATTTTATTGTGCTATTTTAGAATATATTATATTTATATTATAATTAATACCTATCGTATTAAGAATAATAATAAGCGTAAATAAAGGTAAATAATGCTGAAATTTGACGTTGCAAAAATATGAATACATTTTAATGTGCCTGTTATGGTAATATTAATATTTTATGGTTTTGTTTAAATATATATATGTAGCAAAACGTCTAAGCGCATTGAATGCAATTTTTTAAACGGTTTTCTGTAATACGTCTCTATTCTTCTATTACGTGCTCTTTCAATTCTATCGTTCTATCGTTCTTATGGGCGTTATATAAAAACGTTATGATCGACAATCTTATAAATTCTTCGGTGACTAAACAGAAGGGTACCATATTTTAGATCGATTACATATGTAATAAACATTTTTAGTAGTACTTTGCAAACCAAGTGTCATTCTCTGACCCATAGGGATTAGAACGATACAACGAGTAATAAGTAACGATAATAATAATAGCGATAGTTTTAAAACTAAAATCAATAATAAATTTATACATGCTTTATGTCATCGTTCTGATCAAATTTAAAACTAACATATATCTATATCTATATGAATAGCACATTTCGTTAAAATACTATCAACAAAAACTAATTCATCTGCACCTGCAGTCAAGATGCAATCTCGCCACATTACTCTTCCACTGCCGTATCTCATTGTCGGTTTCAAATTTTTAAATTGAAATTCTTCGTTGACTTTTCGCTACACCGCATCGTTCTTCATCCGTCTGATCCGAAAAGATTAAATTTACCCTCATCTGAAAATATTACATCGTTCCATCACGATTGGTTTTTAGAAATATATTCTTTAGCAAAATTCAGTCTTTTCTTACGTTATCTCTTTCATATACTGAGGGCCCTTAGGGCATAATACGTGATGCAGGTAAACGAAGTTAGAGGGAGATTCTAAGTTTAAGACAAGAATAACAAAATTGCCTCAGACTTGCGAACAAAAAGTTTTATTTTCAAGGAAGTTGAAGAAATTGAAGGATTTCTCAAGTTATAAAAAAGTTATGCGAATTAAATAAATAAATAAAATGTACGTTCCCGCGATAAGTATTTTAACATATTAAAAGTCGACAATACTAATTCGATAATATTATTACCAACAATCGTATTATAGAGCAATAATCTCTCAAACAGCGAATATTAATGCGAGTCGTTAGAAATATACTGCATTTATCAAGCGTGGCGTGGCGTGGCGTCGCGTGCACGGTACAGCATATCTTTTCTCGTTTGTGTCGTACCAACGGTTCTCTTGTCATCGTTCGGGTATTATTCGGAGACACGCGAATGCGTTTAAATCCTCCGCGATATCTCAATCACATACCTTAATGGTTTTATGTGTAACCCGATAGGAAGAGGATGAATTAGTCGTAAAAGGGATGCCACGTTTCCTTCCTTTCTCTCCTTTCTTCCTCTCTATCGGTTTATTTCGGTTAGACAACGTTTATACGCAAGCAACTCGGTGCCACTTTTAACAACACGATGAATTAATCATTAACCACCCTTCTCTGTAATGTACTTGAAGCCCGGCTCTCAGCGATCTCGCTTACCGGTGCATTCCACGTAAACAGGTTAAAAGCAGAAAAGAGCTTTCGCCACGCGACGCAGCCGATCGAGAAAATCGTTAATCACAGCAATCGACTCGGAACAAATGGTAGAACGTGAGAGATCACCGTTTCTCCTAACTCTAACAGCTTCTTAGATGATGACTTAAAGAGGAAAAAGAGAACATTTGATTATCTTACTAGAGTTCATTCTTCTAGTAAGAATAAGAGAAACGTTTCGACTGTTTATTAAAACAGTCTCTCTTTACTTCATTCCTTCGTAAATTGTTTATGATAATATAAATTGTTTTTCTTTGTAGGAATTTCAATACCAATAGATACACCTATATTTTTGTAACATTGAACTGCAGTGTATATTTATGATATGGTATGACAATATCATATGAGAATAATTTCTCGTCGTATTTGCAGTAATTACAACGTACCAATGTACATTTACATTTAATATGTACCTAACTAAACGACGGATGAACGATTAAGGAATATAATAAAGCAATATAAAATAAGTATACCTACACGGTTACTTTTTTATTTGAATAAAAGTCTCGATTTGTACTCGCAATATACTCCTTACGATAGATTCGTAAAACTTTCGTCTTCTTATTTCGAAGGTACAGGATGTAACTTTGATAAGTTAACGCGCAGATTCTGGTCAGTGTCAATTAAGAGGACAAGCGTTACTAATTGCAGACCGAAGAAACGTTCTCGACGATGTAGGGCAGACGCGGTACGATTTAACGAGCGGTTTTAGCGACTTTAATTATTAGCTTGACTGTACTCCAGAGGGTCTTTTAGTTTATGCAAGCGTGACAGAATGCTGAAAAGAAGGAGAGGACGCGAGAGGGTGCGAGCGAGATAGACAAAGGCTGTTTGCACCCTCGGTGTTAACGCAATATGCTCGACTCCGTTGAAGATGGAAGCGTTTATACGAGAACGCTCTGCTTGCCTCTGTCTGCCTGCACTTTGTCTTGTAATCGTTTGGCCACGTTTGTTCCTATTCCCTTTGTTCCTTTTTTCTCGCCCCCCCTCTCCTCCTCCTACTTACTCTCTCCTGTTTTGTCTATTATTATCCATGCTCTTCAATTTTCCCTCTTAAATCCTAAATTCCAACTTAATCTCTTAGACTTAATAGTATCGCGTGGTTATTTAAATTATTCGATTATTTTCAATTTACGAACATTGTCTTTTAACCGCGGTTCTCATTAAAATTACGTCTGAAGTTTCTTCTGCATCCTCGTATCTGTACTCTCTTTATTTTCTTTTTCGCTTCTTTCATCTTTTTGTCGTATTTCCCTCTTTTTACATTGTCTTCTCCCAGCGATAGAATCTTTTATCCGATGTTTCTACGTTTGTTCGTTCGTCTAAAGAGCTTTCGTGTTAAATTCCTAAAAAAGGAAGATCCGCGAAAAAAAAAATTGTTTTTCAACCATTCTGTCGACGTCATAGCATCTAATCGCTTGTATCTTATATTTTTATCGCTCCATCGTATCGAGCTCAATTTTCTCGCGTGATCTCCATTTTCTGGCGTTTCATTCTAATACACCAGAGCGAATCTCATTTGTCTCCTGTCGGAATCATCGACGATCTCCCAGACAGTCGCGAAACTATCGAGTGTCTGGCAAACATGGAAACAGAACAGATTCAGTTCGCGATAGCAATAAAGTGTCAAGCTTACGGAGTAGTACCGTTTGGACCGTTTCGAATTCGCGTGTCTGCAGGGCTGAAAACTTTCACCCTCCGGCATTGTCCTGCCAGGATTCTCGGTGTCCCTCGGAAAACTGTCAAGCCGATTGCGTCGGCTACGTGACGAGGCGTTCACTCGGTCGGAAGACGATAATATGCACGAAAGGAAAGCACGTTAAAAGGATGAAACTTGCCGCTGCCAGTGAAAGTTTTTTTAAAGATAGAACGACTACGGAGTCACTTGTTTGTGTTACTTATTGACGATCTCATTGTAATTTTTCATATTTTTACTCATTACCGCGTTTACTATTGGCAAAAATTTCATTTCATTGCTTGCCGCCTTATCGCATCGAAATGGGACAGCGTAAAGATTTTAGTATCAACAGAGACGAAACGTAGTTAGGAGCCTTAGGACAATGATAATAAAACTAAAACTACGATCTCGTTGTTGGTTAACTTTATCAAACGTGGTATGAAACGCCGAGAACGTTTGCGTCGAGAAAAATATCATCGCTGTTTATTCTTTCACCGCTGTTTCCTCGTATAACTGTTTTATACTCCTCTTTTCTTCCTCGTCGATTCATATCTGTTTCACCGTGCTATTGCGCGGCATTGTGTGCACGGTTTGCCGGATTCGTCTCCGCTAGAAAACAAAAAAACAAGAAGAAAGGAAGACGACGGCGTTGGCCACAGTAATGGAAATCTGAACCGCAAAGAGAAATTAATTTCTTCGACGGTCAAAGGTCGATGAATCGTCTCCGAACGGAACGTTCATCAATAGCGTTTCAAATAAATTACATTTTCTGAAGTACGAAAGAGCCACGACTGTTGCCCCTTCACCATCGACGAGATCATCGACGAGATCATCGACGAGTAACGAATTCTACATTCCATACATCTTATATAATCTACATAATACAGTAAAACGGCGAGAAAAAAATCGTAGATCAAGTTTTGAACGGTTGTTGTACAGGAGAGATTTTCCTTCGCGAGATCATCTTAAAACAAATTCGGTAAAAAGTTGGTTTAACTTTGTACGATCGTTTGAATTTGTAAAATCTTGGAAAAGGAAAAGTCTTTTCACTTGCTCGTTCGTTACACGATGTAACAATGTCGCCGGAAGAAAAAAAAAAAAAAAAAACGATCAGAGCATTATGAAAGAGGGAGCTTCGAGCTTTAACACGAGCGCGGATAGATCGTCGTACGATCTTTTTTTTCACGAAGTTATATTAATTTAAATACGTTTAAATTCATTACATTCATCGCAACGATAATAAGGATTTAATTACCAAGTCAGAGTTGTACCCGTAACTGTAACTAAATACATAAATTTTTACACTTGTTAATATATCCCCGATGAAGCTTCCATTTATTCGGAATATATTCATACATATTCAATCACTAGAGTAACGAATGCAAAATTACGCGTCAAATAAAATAAAGGTGTATTAAAATAGCTTTATATATATATTTAATTCCATATTTTATTTGTTCTTCGTTTTAACTTTTTAAAAATTAAATCCAATGATAGAAATTATTCAAAACGTTTTACGCGATTCTTTATTTTCATAACGAATTCCATACTCGATAATTTCGTCCGAAGAAACTGGGACTGATCTAAAAGAAGATCCTACATCAAAGACCGAAGTATATACATATATGTGTGCTTTGTACGTTGTATTCTTTCGTTAACTTTCGAGATAAAAGTAACAACAAAAACAACAAAGGTAGTAAATAACGACAAATATTAATAAAACAAAGTAATAAAAGTAACTATATTTCATAAGTAAGTAAGTAGTTCATAGCATACCGAGCAGACGATTTAGAAGAAACATCAGAATCAGACGAACTATTTCTCAGTCGATGTGCGTTCACGAAATACATGTTTGCTTTTCATTTAAAGCTAAATTTATCCTACAAGTAAAATCGTAGAAACGTGTTTTTTTTTTAATCGCCCGTTATAAACTTTCATAAGCTTCTACGTATCTTATAAAGCAAGGATTAGAAAGATGTAAGAGATCGAATGGACAACTTTTTGCGACGTTGACATTGCGTCTCACCGGTCGGTGGAAATCACGCGAGATTAATTCCATTAAAACTAAATTCGATTAATAACGCCCGTAGCGTATAAAGTGCAACGTGAGGATAATACAGCTTTCTCGAGTCAACGACAGGTTGTCCCTTAATGCGAAAACATTGTCTCCCTTCGGTGCTACAAAGCGGGCGAAACTCGAGACCGAAGAAAGAAGTCAGGTCGAGGATTGCGAAGAGCAACTCCCAGAGGAGGTTTGTGTAACGTCTAGCTCGCTTAAGAGACCAACGACTTAATGATATTGCAACTAACCTTTTAATACAGCTTGATGCTTATTACGAAATAAAGTCGAAGCCACCGACGAAGTACGAACATCGTCTCGATGCAGCTGATAAACCACGGTAATGTAAAATATAAATGAAAACTGATATGACACAAACTTCTCAACTGACAGCTATGCGTTAACGTCAACCGTCAAATCGAAAGACTTTCGAACAAATTGGTGATAAATCAAATAACGTTGCGCACGCGTAACATAAATTTTACTTAACGCGATCGGTATTACAAATATCTAGCGCATCTCGTATAAAATCTGGCGTAACGAAGAAAATGCTTTCGATGGTAAGAGAGCGTGGTTTCCGATTGGAATGAAAGGGCAAATGTCAAGGCTAAGAAATTTCATGTACAGGTACGCTTCGGTAGGATCGTTTATCGTCGCATTCGTAACACGGCAGTTGGGAATTACCGAAGTCCTGATGAAGGGCGCCAGGGGGTGGAGTGCGAGAGGGGGTCGAGGGTACGTAGGGCAATTTTCGCGTAATTCGACGGGGCGTGATCGTCATAGCAACTCCCGATACCCCCGTCCACCCTCTTTGGAAGCCGGAGCCTGTTCAAACAAGCCTCAAACTCCATACCCCAGGTCGTATCTAGCCTCAACCCCTCTCTGTTTCACTCTGTTACTCGTGCTATCTATCTGCCGAGTCTCCTTTCACGTTCCGCCTCAATTCTCTTCCTCTCCCTCCTGTTATTTGTCAGTTTCGCTTCCCCTAACTATCCTCCTCTCTCTTTAGACGATTCCACCACGGATCTGGATACGTCGTTCGCGGAAGTTGCAACAACTCAGATTTCCTCCGCGTCGTGACATCAACGGCTCAATCGTTTCATTGTAATTACACGCTCGTTAGCGGGCCGAGCACCGCGCCACTTGTTTTCCACGATTTTCACCGACAATGAGATACGCGGTTCACAGACTGCGTATTTTGTATGCCGCGCTAAAATTTTTTTCGGTATTAAAGTAACTGTATCTGCGTACGTGTAATAGAGATCCGATAAATACCGGTAGCCTAAACCGTGCCTCATCGATTTCTTCTTATTAAATATATGCCACTTCTAGCGACAAACGTATCGAATAAGCGAGATACGCCAACGAAACGTAATAGAAATGGAATAATAAAATTATAAATATCATTTTAAAGTAACAGGGGTGTTTAATACGAAGATTTCGCCGACTTGTACAGCTGATAATCGAATCGAATAACCTAAGTTTATTCTACATTTTCACGCTTTTCTAATATAAAAAGGAAATTATCGTATTATAGAATATTTAATATTCTTCTTATGTACACACGCAAGATTTATCACGAGTTAACGCAAAGAGCAAACTGAATTTTCACGAATGTCTTTGTGTTTCTTAAATCGCGCCACCATATAATTTTTAGCTTGTATTATTGCGATTAAGTATATCGTACATAGACGATCTTTATATTTGTCAATGAATAAGTAACGCGTGCACTTGTAATTGTTATAACACCAGTCCGCACGAGAGAGATATTACCATGGAGGAACCATTCTGATAAAGTAGAAAGGAAGATATATTATCCGAAGACACATTTCTCAGTAAAATTATCCAGGTTAATTGGAGAAGACCAAGAGCGTGCAAATCCTTTAAAATACTATGTGCGAATGCAAATTCGTGGAAAGCTTTTAGATCTTCGTTTTACGCTCTGAGTTACGAGTTCTAAAATCCCAGGAAGAGTTTTTTTCCTACGTATCGTTAATTACGAAAGCTATCTTCTTTGCTGTAATTTGAACTCGTTTGTCTATGTCTTGTTCGCGGGCGAAAATACATAATTTCGCTTGGGTAATAAATCGAAGACGGTCTATTTGCATACATTTTCAATCGATTGTAATTGTACGGACTGGATTTTATACGCTAAAGCAGGAGGGCTCCGTAACGAAACTCTCTGCATAATTCAGAAATTTCCCCCATTTCACTGCTAATTCGTATCCCTTTATAGCCAATTACTTGAAAATTATGGGGATAAGATACGTCAAGAGTCGAAAGTCTTTTCTTTTGCGTCTAATAATAGTCTCTTATCGTCTCATTTAAATCTTTTAATTCTGTTAAACATACTTTATTTTTAGTATAAAACACACCTTTGTGTCTTTCAATATTGGCAGTTTCTTTGAATTATACCACTACTTGTTCAAAATTATGAATATTAGCCAATCCATTAGCCAATGATAATACAAAGTTATTCGAATATTGTACAAAATGAAAGTTGCGTGAATCTGTAACATAAAATACATAAAATACAAATATCAAAGGACGACTATTTTCTTATATAATCGGATGAATTCAACAGCCATTGATAAATTTTATACACCGCAAATTCGTTGCGGGGGCATTAACCGATGAATCGATACCTGAAAATCTTTACATCCCAACCTACTTCTCTTCAATTTTTTGATACATCAACGAACACCGTTGTTTCATCTCGAGATACGTTACTTTCATTAACATCGATCAATCTATTTCGGACAGCGATCGTTCATCACCGATCGCTCAAAAATCATGATCGATGCTTTCGCCATGCAATACCAGATAACCTTTTAGCGCGTTCCAGATGAAACAACAACTCTGCATTTGTAATAGCCGTATCTCTCTCTGCAAGCGACTTTCTTCTCCCCTTTGATTTTAATTAACCGTCTTACTTACTAAACTATCTCACGCTGTGTATCGGAACTCCTTTTTCCAAGCGAAGAGAAACTACTCGCTACCTCGTTTCGTTGCCTTTCCTCTCTTTAACCTGTCGGTAGCGGCGTGAATTATCAAAACATTTCCGAGGAACCCGAATGCGACTGCAACCAAGGAAGCCGGGAGAAAGAATACGGAATAAGGAAAATCGGGGTGAAAAGCGAGACGGAGCTAGGGATCTTAGGTGCTACGGAAGACATATGATAAAATATGAACGAGTTACTCGTCTGGTATTGCGAACCCGCGCTTAATTATAAAACCGATAAATTCATCCTGTGGGACACGGGAAAGACGCGCGGAATCCCGGACGGTTGATAAACGAGCCCTTGAACCCGACTTTCTACCGAAGCTACCTTCCGTAGCTATCCGACCACCTTGCGCGTAGTTTCGCGTCGCTCACGCGGGCCGCTTAAGTAAGCCAGCTTCCCTCCTTCGCGTTCGGTATCTCGAAAACCGAGGATCCGCCCTGTATTTCCGTAGCTGCGAGACACGCCGCACACACGCCTCGGTCAACTCGCACCATTCGATGCCTCGAACCAAAGCGGCTACGTAATTAGCATCCTAGCCTCGTGGAGCTATCTGCACGTAATTACATTTATGACGCGCGAACATGTGAATATCGATCGAGATGTCCTTGCTTATCGCCACTCTCGATCGTCCACATCACGAAACGTACGGCTATCGCTCCATGCGTTACCGTTCTGTTGTTACTGACCCGCCAATTCGTTGCTTATACCGCGGCTTCGATCACGCGAGAGCGAGGAATATCCGATACGTTTGTCTCTTTATGTACGTTAAATCTTAAATATTTTTTACTGTAATATTTTTTTACGTAAAATATTTGCCAAAAATAACTGCAATTTTTGCAATAAATAACTCTACGTATTATATTCAAATTTTACTATCATAATCGCGATAGTCGTATCTAGACTCGTAGACTTTTCAACTGTTATTTGAAAAGCTTATTTTCCTAGCAAATTATCGATTCGAACGTATTTAATATTAAAAAAAAAAAAAAAAAAAAACTAGAACTCCAAAATGATCATCGCGATTTACTTAATTCGCCATTTCGTCGCACGAACCCTTCCTCCGTACAGATCATGAATTTCTCTTTCAAATTTTGATAGAAGCGGCGATTGATATCGCTCAAAGAGGCTGCTATTTAGATAAATGACGTTTCAATACCGTACGAAGCGTAATAACACAGTCTCGGGGATAACTAGTTAAAAAATTTTATTTGGAAAATCAAAGAAAGCATTCCAACGTTGAATCTATCGTTTGTAACATTTCTGATTTCGACTAAAATATCTCAAAAAGTAAGAAGTAATTAGCAAGAAGTAATCCAACCTTCGATGAATCCACGATTCGCGACAAATTGTTTTACCCGATTAATTAAAGACGCGTGATTCCGATAACGTTTCTCTAAATTCCAATTACCTTGTCACAAATTTTTCTTAGAATTTACGTCATTTTGCACCAAAGTTTTCATTACAATCGTTTCCACAAAATTTTGTTGCTTTTTTGAGTAACGCAGACTTCAAACTCGTTTTTACGAAAATCAATTTACAAAATTCGACAACGTTTATCTTTTATGTCGCGATGGACGGTTGATCAGGTTGCACAGTGGAGGGACATTTACTGTCTGTACCATATTGTTGCAATTTGGACGGATATAGAATTACTCCCGAAACTTTATTGTCATAACTCGTACGTCACATCTGGATGCCGTGTAATTTCTGAAAGTACGGTCAATGTTTTGAAAAATATTGCAGGAAGCATCATACTCTACACGCAGAAATTATTCGATATAACCAAATTCTGTTGCGCATCATCCACGCACACTCGGGCTTCGTAAAAGTTTGTTAGTTTTTTATCGATATGTTAGTTTATTAGAGATTTATTATCTGTAGGTTAAGTATAAGGTAATAAAAACACACTTAAATCGTCAGAATTTCCTAGTTATTTTAACTCTGCCCATTTATGCTCAGTGGTTCCCCTTTGTTATTACGTCTAATGGGAAAATAAGTTGTTTCAAAGGTAAGCGTAAGAATAATATGCTGAGAAATTGATTGACGGACGAAATACTCTAACAAACGATATAGCTACTAAACTGGTACGCTTGATACGTTGTTCTGAACTATATAGATCGTACGTTCCTCGTGCCTATTTCCACTTATGGGTATAACAAAGACAAAATATTTCGCGTATACATATAGATATGATACAGAATTTAAAAATAATATCGATCTCATGTTTGCGTTTACCGAAAGGGAACGGTTTTATAATTAGTGCAATACGACAAATCGTTACCCACTGACCTCTTGTGTTCAATCTTTAGATATTCAACGATCCGTTCGATGCACTATTACCTGGTCAAAGTACACCTTCGAGGCTTGACACACACTTCTTCGACTTAAAATGTTAATAGAAGTCACGTCGTACAATACGATTACCATCGAAATGATTCCAAAAGATCTAGGTTTTCAATGAAATACGAGTTTTTCGTTCCACCGTCGTCGAACTTGACGACCAATTACGTTTAATAACTAAAACAATTAAAACGTATTTGTAATAAGATGTATTATCCATAACGAAACGAATCTGGAGAAGGGAAATGGAAAGAGGGAATTCGTTTCTCCTCCATGAAAAATCAATTGCTACCACTTTAACATGTTCGCGTCGTTTCACATTAATCTAGACCATTACTCCATCGCTGTAACCAATTAAGTTTTCATAATTAATCAAACTCTCGCTGGCTTCGACACGTTCCGCTCAAAATAGAAGAAACGACTCTCGGTGAGTCTTCGTGACTACTTAACCCCTTATTGTCGACCTTTATTAATGAGAAACTGATTTTAAAGCCTTCCAAGGTCTTCGATCTTCGATCACGCAGGCAAGAAAAAGAGGATCCCTCGTTAATCACCGACGACAGACGACACGAAGGCAATATCATGCTGGTATCGAAGGACGCGTCAATGTTGGAAGGTGGGCGCTCAATTTGGCGTGGCTCCAGAGCGGACAGATGTCCCTAATTCTTAGTTTGACAAACGACCGTCGTCTGATCTCGATTTTTCTAACGCATCGCTTCGGTGTTTCTGACGGTTGGATGGTTAGACTGCGGATTTCTCTGCATTTTGAGAAATTCCAAGGTGCAAACATACACAGAACGCACATGATAAAGATACGTATGAGAAGATGTATAAAAATACAACAAATATCCAAAATATAGTCCGGTTCTGTAGCAAGAAGAATACATACAGAAATATTAAAAAGTATACGTATAAAATATCTAACGGACAACAGCTTTTCTTACAATATCCGATGGATAAAACAATCTTTTAGCTACGTACCATCTCTTAAATTAGATTCACAGAGGTATGAATTTACGTAAATATTCGCGGTCTAGCGGTGGTGATTCTTCTTGGTGGAGCAGCCGAGCCCCACACGCGTGTCATCGTTTCGTGACGCTTTGAAGACAGCTCGGCAGGATGTCGAAATCGGAACGACTATGTAATTACGCTCGCGATTCTGAATCTGACACCCGACACACAACGACGCAAGCGCCGCGCCGTCCAATCGAACATGCCGACACGGCAACCACAATTGGTATAACACGTCCTGTTCTACGATTCCCAGTTCCTGTAATAATTCAATCTCGTCGACAGTTCTCAAATGTACCGGAGTTCCCGATGGCTGCACAGTAAGTACCGCATAGTCGATAGAGCGGTATTCGCCAATTTCTTCGGGACAGCACGGTTTAAACTTCGCTCGTGATATTCGTCGGTATAAAGTAATAATTCGCAATGGCAGAGCACATTTATTCGAAAGTAGCTCCGATTTATTTCCTACGGTGGCATCGTGTTGATGGCCCGACTGAATATCGAAGTCTATTAATATAACGGATAATTAATTGGCCATATAAATACATGCACGAATTACATATTTTCAGATATACGTACAGGCAAGACATATGTATGTGAAATTAAGATTTAGAGTTTAGGGTATACGTAAATCTTGCACTGCCGCGGTTTCTATGAACTGTTACGATACGGCGTTTGTGGTTTCAAAAGCGATAGACGCGCCATAAATCCATGACATAGCTCACTAGGAATTCGTGTATACGGAGTCTTCTTCTCCTAGTCCCAACGTTCGCCGTACTATTATTTCGTTAACCTGTCATTTCTCAGATTCTGCATGGTGCTCAAGATCCTAGGAGTACTATCGAGATCAGCGACGTCCACTGATTCGTTAACGACGCCATATATTTCGTACAAATCGATGTAAACAGGCATCGAGATTCTACCGTTCGTTGTTTCTATGTCTATCGTTTTATCGATATTCATCGTCCTAATCGTTTGCATCTGACTTTTATCGTTCGTTTCTTTTGTTATATCGCATAATTTTTGTAAATCACAGTGATAATGTGAAATCGTGTCTTGTATCGTTTTTACTGTTTTCGATTGAAATATTTTCTATTTAGTTATCGACAATTCGGTCTTCGAGACATTTTCGGACATCGAATCTGCCCAGAAAATTACAAAGGGTATCGTGGATATGGTTAGAAGCGTAGAAAGCGGTGGTGCGGACCGGCCTTTTCCAGAGTTTGCCAACTATGAGTGAACCTATCGCAACGACAAATTTCCTCATCTAACTTTCTACGCCGAGATGAGATGATCGCTCAATGCCAGCATCACCGGCGCTGCTATCTTCACTATAACTCCACTCATCCACCAACCTGTTCCCCTCTCCTGTTCTTCCTCTTCCTCTACTACACCTTCGAGAAAATTAATGATGGAATCCGAGAGTTTTCTATAGGGAACTTCAACGTTAGATCCCCTAGCACGGAAGAAATTCGCAAAGAAGGTGGAATGGAAAGCAACGACAATGGATTTTTCTCGGCGCTCGATCCGTGAATGGACACCGCTTTTATCCCCTTTCTAGTTCCGTTGCTTTTCCGTACAGCTTACGCCGGCACCAAATATCATGACTCGAGTCGTATAAATTATCTTATGATTAGTCGATCCGTCCCTTATGCCAATCTAACACACGTAATGCGTAATAAACGTAAGAAACCAGTATTAAGTACATATTGCCTTATCGTTTGAGGATTCCAGTAGCAAGACAAGCAGTATAGACGCATTTTTCTTTTTTCTCTGACGTTAACGTCACCGTATATCGTTAAATTAGGCAATTTTCGCCTGACACAATTGTAAATTTTTTCCACATATCCGATACTATCCGTTATTTGGCAAATTTGGAATATATTTTCCTATAAAACTAGGTAAAAACAAGCATATAAATAAGAATATTTTCTTTCTATAAGTCGTGTGAACTCGTTTCTACTTATTTTTAAATTTAAAAAAATTATATATACGTAACGTAAATAAAAAGGGAATATAGAGTTTTGCCACGAAATAAGCAACTCGCCATCCCCTCTTCTTCGTTTGAACTTGCCGACAGAATGAGAGATCGGAAAACGAGTGAAAGGTCCGTGAAATTGAGAAGCCATAAATTTTTACGGTCGAACGAGCAGTGTCGTCGTTTAGTAAAAGACGAATAAAGAGTGTATAAGCGCTCTATGCTGTATATCCGATCCCGAACGTGTTGTTTGTTTCGTGACAAACCTGTACAATTTCACTGAAATTATCGGACGTACTTATTTCCTTTATTTTCAAAATAAAAGAACTTGCAAACTTAATTATTTACCTTTTCGCTGTTTGTATCCTTCTATTATTTTTATCATCAATTTGAATTTGTCACGAAGAGACATATATCGTTCTATCGACAGCAAGGGGGATGGGATGAATGGGAGTTAACTATACGGTTGATTCGAATCGTGAAACAAATAATTTCCATCATCTCGTACAATTCAATGACCACTTTACTCGCTTCGTTCTTCCTCTTCCCTTTTTATCATCTATAAAGATGGTGTAGGAAAAATATGGATACATCGTACACATTGCGTAGCCCGACCTACGCTACGGTGCAAGCACCAGCATCAGCGTCGAGGTTGTGCACCGGTTGGCGACAACGAAGCCTACCTGATAAAACAAAGTCTGGCTCGGCAACAAACGTAGCAGAAAATAATTCTGCGATATTCTCTGAAAGATTCGCTCGGCGAGTCGACGCGTCTTACGATTGCAAATTGTATTTGTATATTTCTCACTGCGCACAGTCTATTCTATTTCCTGAGAGCTTTGAAACGTTGAATAATGTCGGTGGAAACACGTTTGTTTTCTTAAAAGTAAATTAATGTATGGCTATCTGCTTGTTTAAAGTATTTGTTGAAGGGTAAATTAATCATCCTTTCATAGTAGGTGGTGAATGACGCTTCGATTCAATTGTGAAAACTGTCGAATGACTGGCTCTTTTCCGTTCATTCAGAAAGGGGTTAACGCGATAAGCAATATTTTTCAGACTCCTTTAAGACAAGTCAGTCGGTGTAAAATAAGCTTTCAACGGAAATTGAAAAATTAGAAATTTATGAGAACTACTCCTGCCGGAATTGAGAGGTTGGAGCTAAGAGAATCGTCTATTTATCAAATACTCTGCAACGACAAGATCGTCGCGATATTGCACGATTGTTAATATTAATTGTAGCAGATTATTAAAAGATACGAAGAAGATCTGAGCGAATTTTTAAATCATCCATTCTCGTAGAAAGCGGCAAATACAAAAGTATGTCGCACTGTGTCCCAAATGTTAACGTAACTCAAAGTATCTGGACTTACAAACCTTGCTCATTTCCAATACGACTTAATTAAATGACAGAAATTAACTATAAAGAATTTGACGTCAATTTCATTCTTTATTATCGTTGTAAGTCCGTCTCGTACAATGTTATATGACACGATAAAATTTATCTGTGAAAGTTAATGTGCTGCAATGCCTGTAGTAGAATTGAGATCTGTAAATATGACGGAGTAATCCTGTTTAAAAAATTCTCTAGTTACTCCGTGTACTCTGAATATTTCTTCGACAGCACTTTGTTCGTAACTTTCGAAGAAATTAGTAAGAAATTATAAATTAGTAAGCTTATGTGTCGCAATCTCACGAAGATACGCTACTTTAGTCAGTTATCGATATATTATATCGATACTATAACCTTAACGATTTTCATACAATCAAACGTAATTTTAATATAACGTATGGCTGTTCTTGAATTTGCTATCTTAATTACGAACTTCATCGTGGTGGACAATAAAATGAACGCAAAACGTCCAAGCAACGTTTCAGAAGCATCGGAAGAAACGAGAAGAAGAGAAGAAGTCGAAGAAAGGGAGGCATAAGAGGAAGGGAAAAATGAAACGGAAGAACAAGAAACGGGGGATTTATTCTTTGGTGTAAACGACGGTCTACTTAGCGAACAACGATTAACGTTTCGCGAATATCCACTTCGTTTTCTATCAGCGTCTCGACGGTAATGAGCTTCACCGAAGGGTATTCCCGCCACCAGAGCATTTATTCACCATCGCTTGTTTATTCGTCGACCTTGTCACGCGACTGAATTACAAACTCTTCAGGTGTAGCCGATGTTTCGCGAGTCTCTCTTCTTCGCCATCGGTCCTTAGCCTCATTGGAATTAACGAGCTCTTCGAAGAATCGGCTCGGAATTAAATCGTGGAGTTGCCGGCGCGCGCGCGGGGTGCACGCAATTCCGCAACTTGAAATTGAATATACTCGCGAGAGAAAGAGGGGCGCAGGAGGAAGAAAGAAGAAACGAGAGCGAGCGTAAGCGCGAGCGGATTCAGTGCCTCGGAGAAGAGGCCTCGTCAAGGCCCCTGGAAATGGGGCTCTTGACGCGACGAATGAAATTATTAAAACGTCAACGCCACGTACCTGGCGATGAAGCTATTAGTAGCGCAGGCGCGGGAAAAAGACCAAGTTTCCACGGGTGAGAGCGAGTTCAAAAATGTGGCTTCAACTTATTCCACGAGACCAGCCAGTCAGCAATTTCCCTGTGAAATTCGTTTTAACCTTTCGTCTACGATTCTCGCGGACCGTGTTTAAACCTCCTTTCTTCGCCTCGCTTCAAGTTCAAGCGGTATTTGAATTTTATCGCATGGTTAATAATACTCGGCGCGAGCGAAGAGCTCAACTTGGACCGAAGCGACAAATCGACTTACGGAATTTTTCTTCCTCGAGGACTTAATTCGTTTCCCAAATACAGGAGTTTTACACGTCGATACAAGTTGTACAACGTTTTGTACTCTTTTCACAGACCAACGAACACTTTTACGTTATTCAGTTTCGTGCGTTATTTTTCTAAATTAAAAATAAAATACACGTTGATCGAAGATATAGAAATTAGTTATCTAAACAGTGGTAATCCTTTCAGTACGGTACGATTTAACGTTTCATAGCGAAAATTGCACTTAACATCGAAGATTAAATCTAACGAAGAAATCTTTTGCAATTTGTCGTAAATTACCGATCGAATTACCTACCGCTACAAGATGCGACGAAAAGAGATATGCATAAGCTGTGGAAAAATCCGGAGAAAACGATCTTCAACGTCTTTTCTACCGTGATATTCGCTTTCGCTTTCGAAACGATTTTCAGCATATCTTGAATATTTTGCGGAATCATTGAAAGTAAAATATTTTCAAGCGTTTAGACTGAGGCAGCTTGTACGATATACAGATCCGACGTAGCCTATTACGCGCGATATTTTCTTTCTAATATTCGACAAACATAATGGATCGATGAACTTTACGATTAAAAGGTATAATTTAACATAAAATGGAACGAAGAAGAAGAATAATAAGCTAAAAAAATCCTGTTATTCCTAGCCGAAGGTATAATTGCTAAGATAAACGATATTTTTATATCTTCGGTATTCGAATGTCTTTCAATATTTTCACATTATGACATACGATATATCTTTGAATTACGAACGGAGCGAAAAAATATACGTTTAGTCGCAAAATCCAATAAAAGGACAATTTTCATAACACAAGACTAATAGACGATGCAGTATTATCAACTTTATCTTTACTCGCTTGCAATGCAATCTAACTCGTCAAGATGCAACGAATCCCAATGTAAATATACTTGAAGAAAGATAATGTTATTTGACGTATCGTTACGTGTTAGAGAATCGTGAATTATTGCTAAACTCAAAGGTAAAATCAAAGTTCGATAAGGAATCGATAAAGGAAGAAAGAGCTTTCGAAATAATTCTGGTTGTAAAACGATCGAAACAAGCGTAGTACGAAGAGTATAAGATCAGAGAAAATACTGCTTTAATTACCGCAGTTATGATAAGCGAATCTGTTTCAACTTGGAGTAATTTCGATCTACGTTCGTCACTCGAAATAACAAATTCTGCTGGATATGCATGGAAATGACAGCAATCTTCGATTTTTCCCTCCGATGTAGTATATAGAGTGCAAACAGAGCGGGAAAGCAAGTGGATCGTTGTTATTGTCGATTGCACGAGCGGATACTACGCGGCAGCCGTCGTTTCCCATCTGCTTCGGGATCGGGAATCGGTCTATGAAGCTCCCGATCAGCGACTGCATTATACATTCACCCTCTAGGACCGGTCGTAGCCTACCGTATACCTTAACATAATAAGATCGCATTATACAGTATACACAAAATTTCCAGTTTAAACGCGGCCCACGTTCGAGTCTTAAGGTCTTGTCGAGCGGGCGTTTAAGTTCCGCAAGTTCGCAGAGTACACGAAAAGTTAAGAAGTACGACGATATCGCGCGTGGTAACGGCACGTGCGTTGAACACCCGCGAAATCGAAAGTTACTCGAATCGCGTAACTCTTCCACGGCGATTCGCTCGGCACCGGTTTGCTTGGAACACCGCTTTCATCCAGTTTGAAATATCGTTATACTTTGTCGTGTGGTCGCGTCGGGTCGTTCAACCTCTGCAGCCACCCTCAGTTCGGTATCGAGTTCGGTTTGGTAACGTTGGATCAGAGGAAGCAGTTACCGAACAAACTGTTCGTTAAGAATTGACAATCGTGCCTTGCTTCTAACATCTTCTTTTTCCTTCCACTTTGCAATTCTCTGCGCATTTAGCTTCCTTCTTTTTGCGTCTACAGCGTGATAGCGTGATCCTTAACGCCATCGTATGGATTTAATACGGCTTTAATCATACTTTTAACGATATTATTAATCCTACTTTTACGTTCTATGTTTATGCTCTGCTGCACGACATTTTCTAACGACACACGCGCAATTTCATACCTAGTAATTCGTACAATATCGTATACATTAATAATTATAAAACATTATCTAAAATAATCGATGACTCACTGAGATGTTTGATTCGAACAACATCCCGTCGAGGTATTCCACAAGATGTTTATGATTCAACGTCACAACAGCTCGTCTGATTCACCTTATGTTAGATATTAATATTATTATATCAATATTGATATCAATATTAGATATTGTAAAAATCCAATTACCGATCGAACTTCAGCGTAGAGAAATACACGGGAATCGTATTATCGCGAATATTCGCTATGACAGAAGCTGTGTCAACCAAACGTATAAAAGATAACAAATTGAATCGAATTACATTTTTCCCGTCTTAATGAGTTTCTTAACGGGCATTCGCTTGTACTATATATAGTATAGAATAGTCGTTGCAGATCGATCAATCTGGTACGAGATCAACGGAAGTTGCTCAACTGTGCCACGGAAATTACAATGTGCCGCGTTCGTTCAACCGTGTTCATCGTCGGTCCGCCCGTCGCGTTCGATGGTCGGGTTTCGAGCGATTATGTCGTATAATCCGCAGTGGGTGCGTTTGTCATGAGCCAGGCGGCGTGTAGACCATTGGTATCGGGTGTCCCCGTGGGTGATATTCCCTGTTATCCGAAACGCGAGGTTGTTATCCCACAGGACTTACCACACGGAAGCGGCGCTCCGTGGCGCGAGGCAACGTGGGACGGTGTGTGGCGGCGTGTGGCGGCGTGTGGTGGCGCGGGGTGGCGTGGGGCAGTGTGAGGCGGCGTGAGGCGGCGTGAGGCGGCGTGAGGCAGCGTGAGGCAGCGCGAGGCGCATCGAGGAGCAAGGTTAGCAAAGAGAGGGTGGCAAGAAGGGGTTGAAAGAAGGGCGGAGGGAAGGGTGCGGCCGGTCCTTGGATTAACAGCCGAGCGGACATTAATCATATCGCGTCGCCGGCCGTGAGCTCAGTGAATTTGCAATTAATTGGAAATTGCTGTCATCGTTGTGTTTCTAAGACGAGTAGTCTCGTTCGTGTGGTGCCGCGCCGTACGCGCCGCGCTGCGCCAGCGAGAAACACGACGATTCGTGCGGATCTAACAAGCGGCTGTATGTACGCGCACGTGCGGCCACGTTTCCGTGAATACCTATCGCGTGACGTAATAAATTGTTTGCGGTTTCAATTTAATTAATTAGCGGTCGCTCGCATAAGCGAGCCAGCTACATGGGAGGTAGTGATTAAAATGAAAAATGGACGTTCGTCTGATAACGAGGATTCGAGTGGACTTTATACGGAGTTTGTTGGAACAGCAGGGACCCTGCCAGTTCCGGATAATTTGATTTGAAACGCTGTTATTTTCGATCGAGGGGCGGGTGGTCTCTATCCGTGACAACCTACACGATCAGAAATAGACGATGAATTACGAGAGCTAGATAATTCTCTTGTTCGAGAATTTATTAGATATACTTAGAAATATTGGCGGGACGCGACCTGCCGGGGTATTAACGTTCCGCTTGTCTCGTTGATTTAATTAATCGCGAAACGACGTGGAACGTGTTCGATTAAATCGCTCGTAACGTCACTTTGTCTTTTACATTTACCAATTTACGGAGCGGTTTAATGAAGATAATACTATCAACGATGGGTAACTGGTTATTCGAAAGAGAAAAAAAAAGAGAAAATAAAAGAAACTGAAAGGTTATATCGGACTACAGAATTTTCTGAACATATACCATCGAACAAGATAAATGCTCGAATAATCTGTGTTACAATTAACGTTGATTAACCTTTACGCGATTTGGCAATTAGAAATTAAGACGATCATTTACAAAACGGACGAGCTCACCGATTTCAACGACTTTGAAATATGTTGTCAAGGTCAACATTCCGAACAACTTTCCCCTACACGTGTCACCGTCGTGCGGTTTTTAGTTACATCGACATCATCAATGAATTTTACGCGTCTATAAATATTACACGCATAGTAAAACGAGGACCGAAATCGACGATGGTTTCTGATGGGTCATCGACTACGTGAAAGAACGATACGACAAGACAAGGGGCGACAGGTCGCGCCCTTCCGGACAATGGAGTGGAGTCGAGTCGATCTAGACTACAGTAATATCCTTTTTTCGGCCGAAAGTACGCCCCATCGAGTTCCCATCGGTCCCAGGAGACCGACGGTATTACAAGTAATTGTCGCCCTGGGGTGGTCACGCCGAACTCTCCCTACGTTCATCCCGCCCTGCTATTCGATCCTAGAGGGTGAGACGGAAGACGAGAACCAGAACGACAGCAACGGCCACGATCAACGAGTAGAGGTACAAAGGGCATTAATAATTTCACGTTGAAATAAAAACAAAGGAACGAGAGAAGATATGGCGGATAAGGGGGAAAGAAATTCTACTATAGGAGAAAAAGGAAGCAAAAAATATGAAAGGGTGAAAAGATATTCGGAATTCGTAAAAAGAACGCTAGACAAGTGGGAAAGGAGGAAGGAAAGAGAATAACTCGCCATAATTTTGCAGCCGAAACGTCCTGACGGTACGAGTAGCGAACCCCACTTGCCATCCAAAGTCCTAGCTCGGGGGAGAAAGTAGCGACGAACTTTCGCCTAACAAGTGGATGATTCACAAATCATCCCCAATTCCGCGTGCGCCATCCCACTCCGATGAGAAACTTCGTTCCAGTCTATAGCCCCGTCCATGCCGACCAATAACTTTCTTTTCGTTCGCCTCGTTGAATTGAAAACAAAAAGAAGAAAAGAACGTCGAGGGCAGAAAGAAAGGAACGAGATAGAAGGAGACGGACAATTTGATTCGCTGTTTCAGAAATCTGCAGCTTAATCGAGAGTGCTATCGTTGGAAATTTAGACCCTCCCTCTTATTTGTTTCACTCCCGATCGCTTTACACACGCTTCCGCTCTGACTTTCCCGCGGAAGACTTTCTTCCTCTTCGTTTCTTTCCAACAAATCATAAGACTTTTATAATTGCTTACATTTATTTACGTCTTTCACATATGGTATATCTACGTTATCCTGCACACGTAAAATCGCGCTGAAGATGTTTACATCTTCGTACAGGTATAAATATGGGATTTAAAAAATGTTCATTTTGTTTGTCATTGCTTTATTTATCGTTATCGTTGAATTGCGTTCTCAAAAGAAACGTTTACCTATACACGCGTTACGGATTATGTCTGGATTTGTTAGCTACGGAAAAGAAGACCACTTACTTGCAGCAATTACTAACGACAAATGTTTTATTCTTAACGCGAATTTACCATAGAATAATTATATAATTCACTCGTTCAAAGTATCGTTCACTATTCTTAATAAAAATTAGTAGGTTTACGTATTTCATAAAAGTGCATTACCCAGAATTAAAATATTGAACGTACTTAAAAACAAGGTCGTTTAAAAGTTCATATCTGGATAGCGGATGATAAGAAAGATACGAGTTTGTAATATCTTGGAATCGTCTCAGCTACAGGGTTATGTGATAAAAAATGCGGGTTTGTATTCGACGAATCTAATATGATCTTCGTAAGACGTAGCAAGGCCATCGCAAGGCCAGATAGACAACAGTAAAATATTCCACAGCCTTGATATCGCACGATTTTTGTGTGAAACATTTTTTCCTGCTATTCATATTTTTCAAGATATTTGAGGTTTTTCAGTTGTATCGGATACGCTGTACGTAGCCTATCCGTTTGACAACAGATTGTATGATATGGCAACGGTTCGATTCTAGAAACAAAAATAAATTGTAAAAAGAAGAACACAATTTGTTCATCCGAGGCTTCGTTTTCGAGAAAATAGAGTTTGAAATAGGAGTCGTCGACACGTCGATGATCCACACGGAACGCGTTCTGTAGGGATTTACATAGCGGACCACGAGTGTACGTGTACGCACTCGTATATACTCGACGGATAATTCACACTTTCAACCTCAATTTACTCGAAAATTTCGTCCGAAATGCACAAATGTTATTATCTTCTTCCAACATGTCTTTGTAGAATCCTATCTCTGTACAATCACCTACCATCCGTTCTGAAATACTGACGATTATGCATACCGATCAACGGCAAATATATAAAATATGAATTTTACGTTTAAATATTATATTTGAATGAAATAACGATTACAACGAAAACAATAAATATTAAACATTTTTTAAAAACATCGTGGTAAATATTTAACATAAACGTTTCAAGGAGTCAAGGAACTGATTAAAATCTGCGACGAGAATAATTTTTTGCAAGTTGACCGGTTCTGAAAGGTACGGTCCTAAGCGAGAGACAATTTACAAGGAATCTCCATTTCATCTGCATGAAATCAAATGTCGGCGGTAAACGAGGCCTTGTTATTAATCGCGTTTTCGACGGTGAAACCACGATAAACGGACAAGGAATACATTTAACGATGATGTCGGATAAAGATCGGCGAACCGACGAGCCGATTCAGCCACTGAATCGCAGCGCGCTTGCATCAGGGTCGATCGTTCGCAAGATAAACGAAACAAAGTGTCGTGAGTCACGAGGGCGCGATCGAACTTTCTGGTCCAGATCGGATCAGATTAGACGATGCGCAATCCCGGAGACTTTTCGTTTGATCGCAGAACAGAGATAAACGAGACTCGATATAACGCGACGAGTCGGATCGGGCAAACCGCGACGGAAATTTTCTCCCAATTCCTACTGGAATCCTATTACGGACGAAGAAGTTACACGAAATGAAACTGAAGCAACCATAAATGCTACGACCGAGTTACGTGTAATCGAGATTGGTCAATTTTCCATGAACACGGTGCAACGTTGAGATAAGTTTGGATCGTGCTACAAAATCTCGACTGGAATGTAACGTTTCCGTCGTTGATCGAACGAGTTTCGCTTCATCGAGCGAGCAATTTTCTGCGATCGCATTTTGGATTCCATCGCATTTCCCGTTCCGTCGCGTCGTGCCGACCAATTCCAATGTAAATTATCGCTCGTGGCCGCTTACTAGTCTTTCGCTCCCCCTGTTTTCTATTTCACTTATTTTTGCACAAAACCGACGCTTTTAGCTTACTTCAGAGAGATGCGATATTCTCTCTTTGGATCGAACTGTTATTCAGAAAAAATGGAACAAAGTAGAACGTTCAAACAGTCTTTTTGAAAAACTATTTATAAGAATCGTTTTTATGATCCAATTTCATATTACTTTTATTACTACAAACTTTTAGCGAGCATAAATAAAATGATATCACGTAAATAAAAATAATTAAATAATAAATTATATATGTAAAGTTAAATGTACATGCACGCGTTCTTAATTCATTAAAATACATATATTAATCTTAAATGATATAACATCATGATCGATTGATCGTTAACATTTCCTCACTTTTTAACAGTTACATCACTTTTGTTTCGAAGCTACTATTACCGCAACTGAATAAAAGATAATAAGTAAGTAAAGTATATATAGTTATTTTATATTTCTTGCATTTACTACGTATTTTACTAGCCATCGGAATTTTCATGTTTTTCTTGGTTTTGATCAAAGTGAAATGATAAAATCGCTTGAACGAAGGTTGGTTTTTCATTAGAAATAACTTTTTAGAAAGTTCCAGCGGAACAAGGTTCGTCTATTACGGAAATGGGTCCATAAGGCTAATTCCAATTTTTCTTTATCTGGATTCATAGTTTCGGCCGAAGGGACGTAGGAACTGTCTTCGGGCAAAGAAGATAAGCCGAAACGGCGCTTTCGCGACCGTGAGAATGGCGAGATTTTGTGGTTAACCGAGTTACTGGCAAATCCGAGAGATAACGGGACGAAGGGATGGAAAATGCTCCCACGGGGTAAGACGGGTCGTCGCGGTGTTCTCGCAGCGACAATAAAGCGTGTCGAAACCGTGCATTCGTGTATGTACCCCTTTCGTTGACGAGCGTCACGCAACCGAACAATTTTACTCGAGAACAACACGTAATGCCAATCTCGAAATTCAAAATTCAAAATTCAATATTTTTAATTCAAAATTCAAAATTCAAAATTCAAAATTTTAAATTCAAAATTCAAAATTCAAAATTTTAAATTCAAAATTCAAAATTCAAAATTCAAAATTTTAAATTTAAAATTTTAAATTCAAAATTCAAAATTTGAAATTCGAAATTCAAAATTCAAAATTCGAAATTCAAAATTCAAAATTCAAAATTCAAAATTCAAAATTCAAAATTCGAAATTCAAAATTCAAAATTCAAAATTCAAAATTCAAAATTCAAAATTCAAAATTCAAAATTCAAAATTCAAAATTTTAAATTCAAAATTCAAAATTCAAAATTCGAAATTCGAAGTTCGAAGATTCGGAAAATTTTGCGCTAACGTTACTATTATTTTAGTAAGATATCGTTCCAACCCAAGATAATATTGATAAAGCTTCTGTCTCCTGTTTGTGACCAATATGTAATAATTCGACGTATCATCCGTATCTATTCGTACGTAACGTGTAGACTTATAATTAATTTCAGATTTAGCATTGCGGAAGCAAGTATTGTAGCGATAAAAAGATACAGTTGTTTTATTGTATGATCGATCAATATTGTATCAATGTGTACATCGCAACATTCTAATCGATATCGTAGAAATAAAGGGGAAATATTTGCTCTGTTATTAAATATATTCGAACTCGTGTAACTGCATTTTATTTATAGATTATCAACTTTTTCCTCCATATAACCGCCGCTATGCCTTTGTTTTCGAGATATTCGGGGAAAAGTTCATTTTCATTTCCGTTACGCTTAATTTCGGCATACAGGTGGCCACATTTTTATATATCCCAATTTAGACTTAACTCATCGATGCTGATCATCTTTGATATAAATAAAAAAAAAGATAAATCAATGGGTTATACGTTGGGTTAAATTAATACCCGGTCACCGCTTCGTGAGGCGGTCGGTAAAGTTAGCACGACCTCATTTTTATTTCATGCGATTTTCCGAGTGTATCGTAGATTCGATTATTATCATTTATAAATAAGTAGTTGAAAAATTGACATCGTGCGTGATTATCGTTAGGTTACGCGTGGAGGATACGTATACATATCTGCTGATTCTAGTTGCGCTGGTATATACGTGACGAACAGATAAACAAGACGCAGCGCGACATTTCGTATATCAATAGATTCATTAAAAATTATCTCACGCTAGTGCCGCTGGACGGCTACTGTCTACTCCAGAATGAATAAAGAGCAGCGTTATGCCGAGTGTATCGCTGAATTTTTATTTCAACGATATTATCACCGAAGTGTTCCCAATTAATGAATAATAATATATTATAAAATTTCATATAAACGTTATCTTTTTATCCAGTATCTGGACCGAATTTACTTGGGCCAAATTTAAAACCGAACTTGAAATATCTCGAAAATTAAAGCCAGGCGATAGTAACATGTATAGGGAAAAGTTACTCGGAATATCGTCCTCTGAAATATATAGGATCAGATTTCATTAAAAACTTCGTATTATCTATATTCAACGGTCTCCACTCTATAGGCAGTTATTGGTCGAAAAGAATTCGTTGAAGTATTAATCGTAACATGGACGTTAATTAATAGAAATTATTTTTGTTAGCATTATGAAAGCCTTGTCTAATTGTAAATTACCAAGTAATTTAATTAACATAATTTATAAATAAATCGAAAACAATTTATGATACCGCTACTTTAAAATCGTTTATGCACTTCGCTCTTCAACTTGTTTCACAAAATAAGCTATATTTCGTTACTTCCCTGATGAAACGATAATTTAATTTCAACCGAAACTTCCCATTACACCAGTCCGCTTATTGAAACGCAATGTTTGAGATTAAAACCGCCAGGTAAACACTGGCAAAGGCGTCATCAACGAGGCGACAATCGTCCAACGATTGTACGATTCCTATCGTTCGTATAATTGCCTCCTCCATGGAACACGCAACTCCGCGCGATTAAACAACATCCTGATCAATTGCCATTAATAAGGGCTGCCAACCCGTCTTCGACATTCAAGACGCTAAACCAACAATTACGTCCGGCAATAAAGTCGAGCAACCCCTCGTCAGAAATTAATACGGAATTCACGAGAACCGAACCGCTTAACGATAAGCACGTAGCGTAGGCCCGATTTCCTTGACGTTTAGCGTTCCACGACACAGGGGGTAAGAAAGCAAGGAACGAGAGGAGAGGAGAGGTGGACGAAGGTGGAAAGGGAGAGCGCACGACTTTCCGCGTTTTCCTCGATGCTGTTCGTTTCAGAGGGTTTCGGAGGGTTTCGACGGCGCGTTCGGTTTCCTTGGTGACCGAAGGGAATGCAAAACTGAACCGCACGGTTTGTATCAGCCACCCTTTCTCCCACTCCCCTCGAATACTGCCTGTTTGTATTTCATATTGATAGAGTATTGATACAGCCCTCGTGTAGCCCCTCCACTCGACAAACTCACCCCTTTTCCTCACCCCTCTGCGAACCATCGTGACGAACCGTTACTACCGGTCCCGGGAACGTAAACGAGCATGCCGTGAGTTACCATTTCGACCGAGTCACGTGTTTACTTTGTTCCGCATTGTTGCACCTCGCTAATGGCCGGTGCGAGCATTTTCCTCGGCTGTGCTGGGCTACGTGTACCGTTATGCGTGTCTCTAGTCGTATCCTGAAAGGCAGTTATAACCTGCACCCACAATGGATGGATCTCTTTTAGCGAATAAAGCAAGAGGACCGAGATAAAGCACGAGTGCGCCAGAGGAAGTGGATGAGAAACGGGATACGAGAGGAAGGGTCGTGCGTTGAAACGAATGTGGCGAACTGTCCAAGTCTAGACTCTGGACACACCTAAATATCCTAGTTACCTTTGGACTAATGAAAATTTAGTCCGGTACATTTGGAACGAAAAGCACAGAGAGAAAGGGAGAATTTTATATACGTAGCTTAAGAGATAAACAATGATTGTAACGTACGTCTGTTCGCGATCGTGCTACATTAGCGGACAAGTTTAATATGCAATAAACGTCTAGAAGAAGAAAAATATTAAAAACGGTTGCTAGATATCGAAGTAATATAAATAGAATAGTTTTTAGATAATAATGTTCTAAATAATTTGTTAGTAATTGTTATATACTTTGCGTTCGCTACGTCCGCTTAGACCGTGAACGTTGATCAATATGATTAAAAGAATGAATTTTAATAAAGAATTTACCTAATACTTTACCTAATAAATGATTAAAAAAATATTATACCTCGGATATTTTTATATTTTTGCATCTTTAAATCTTCCGTAAGCGCATAAAAATCAGCAGCCTACTCGCGATGAAGCGACTTGTAATTTTAAAAGAGTAATAACTGCAATTTTCTCGACTTTCAGATACGATTTCATGCATTCGTTCAAAGATTCATGCAAACGTAATACATCGATACAATCCATCGATACAATTATTATCGTTATACATACTGAATGTCCGGCAAGACTCTGCCAAGAGAATTCGAGATCCGCGATGTATGCAGGCACAGGCACAACGAAATTCATCGCATACGTATTAACCACTCCTTCCCTGACGTAGTATAACTCAGCTTCGAGCCCTGAAAGCAAAACAGCAACGCATATCGATCGGTTGATCAATTATGAAGAGGCAATACCAACCACACACCAACGATAGAGCGAAAGTTTCCGTTCTAAGTACATTCGTCTTCGTGAATCGACCGATCATAGGACACGTGTAAACCTCCCCTTGCCGAGGACATTGACCAGAATACCGTTTAAAATATACCTCCTATACACGGAGCAAGTTATACCATAAGTACGAGGAGAACGTTATCAATTTCACGAGTTGTAATAAATTCTAGTTTAAATTGCTTCCCTAGCTTCATTAACGTTTTAGGGCTATCTTATTTTCGTTGTACGTACGTTACTTACTGGTTGTACAGATCGGTACACGCGAAACATCTTTTCTTCCAAGTTCGCATTTCACCACCTAATATCATCCGTTTAATTTTACATTGCCAATTTCTATGAAGAAGCGGAGAAACTTGTAGTAACGTGTATAATATATCGAAGGCTAATACGATTTATGACAGAAGTATAATATTATAGAAACTCGTCGAAGTTTCACGAATAATCAAAATATTTGTATGGTTTTTAAAATAGAAATTTGAACTAGGAGAAATATTACAAAAGTTACTGATCTAACGTTTGGGAATGATTATGTAGAAACGTACATTTCACACACGTACCATCGATAATAATGTCTAACGATATTTTAATAATAAACTAATTATTACGTTATTTGTGCGAAACAGTTTGGTTCAGAGTTTGATGTTGCGGAATCAAAAACATTCGTATCGTAATACGAACATGAAATAGGGGTGAAAAATAAATTAAAGGTGATGGTTTAGGAATATAGAAGACGTTATCGAACTGAAAAACTAGCGTTGTTTGTATTCTATAGAAGTAATTTACAGGGAAGTGTGACAACAACAGAATTATTAACTTTAAGGAACCAGTTAACTCCTAAAAACGGTTGATTTTGAAACATATGCCATTATATTCGTCTCACCTTACGTAAATTCGTCGTATGCGTTGATAAGGAAATACGAGGCGTGTGTCGTGGTTAGATAAATGACGTTAGATCATCTTAAGTAGGTTAACATAAGACGCGACTAGGGCAGGACTGGTAATCCGGCACTATTTTGCATCCTCCTGCCAGAGGACGTGGGGTCCTACGAAGGTTTCTTCCACGCGGAAGAAAAAAGAAAAAAAGAAAAAAAGAAAAAAAAAAGAGAGCAGAGCTAGTACGAAGACGTATATAGTCCGAGTCGTGTAATTTTACCTTATATTCTCTTATTCGATAGTTTACTCGCCTTAAGCGATAGGGTTTCACCTTGAGAGCCATCCTTATCAAAAGCCCCTACAAATATTTCACTTATTAACGTGTTATCGTCCACCTAGAAATACGTGTAAAATACAAATCACGTTTATTATCTCAAGACCATTACGATTACCGATAAAATACGATTTCGTAGCCAAAGCTCGTACAAGCCGAAAGTATTAAACTAATGGCTTACCGGTATCCACGAAACACGCGTAGTACGAACGTTAATTACAAGGTGTCGTCTAAAAGGCTGTAACAAATCACCCGTAGTTCTGCTATCCAGCCAAGTATAATCTAACACCGTGACGTGTAATTACACGACAAGGGTAAATAATCCGTTCAAAAGTTGCGCAGCTCAATTTTCAGTTTCTGAGCGGTAATTATCCAGGCAGAATACCGAGTTACATTTAATCTACGTCTCATTTTATCTCTAAGCCACGGCAACAACGATCCTGGGCGCTCGAGCGGATTCCAACCCGCGTCCTTGACACTATCACTTGGCAAACAATCCGCTCCTGGTAGAAACTTATCCAGCGATTACCGCCGCTACGTTTGCCACGCGATAAGATCGTATCTCGAGGGTATACACTGCGAAATAACCGTGGGTATTTCACAGACGGATTTTGTAACGCGAATCCACCCGAATCCATCCTCTTCTTCTCTCGGTGTTCCACGTTTTTATTTTCTTTTTTTCCTCTTTTCCTTTTTCTCGGTTCTGCAGTTCGTCGCGCGCCTTCTGGATTCTGGATCGCGATCTACGAATTTCCGAAGGAAAGCTGGATCGTGCACACGTTTCTCGTCTCGTTCACGGAAAATCTCGTAGACAGAATAGATACACGACGATCTGAATTTCCTCGGGCGATCGGTACGTCATCCGTCTGGCTTCACGTACGACTAAGCAATTCGATATCAGGCTCGCGACAAGCCCTTTCCAATAAGTATGCATCTCTATTCGTATACACGCGTATGTGTTCGCACATTGCTGCGCTCATAGGAGAAAAAGGTGAGCGATAAGATACCTTTAAGGGTAGGAAATATTCTGCATCTGGAATACGTGTGCATTCTCGAGGAGAAAGGGGTGGACGAAGGAGAAAAACGATTCTAAAATCTGGTCGATGTAAAGCACGTTCCGAATGGACTGTCTTTTCGTAGAATATGAATCAGATGATATTTCTCAGTGAACAGTGTTATCGGACACGCTTCCCGCGAGAATAATTTTAAGCAGTTTAAACGACAGGATTTACGTTTAGTGCAACGATTTATATCGAGCTTACGATACGAATGCAGTTACGAGTCCAGTTTCAAGATTACCTTTGAAATGTAGAGTTTTGATAAACTTACTTTTATACGTTACTTTTTTAAGTATTCCTGTCTTTTCTTGCCCCGTCTACAACACGAAGTATACTCTCGAATTTTCAGATCGTTGTTTTCTATGTCCGTCACATTCTCAATAGCCGAGAGTATCATAAACGCGAGTATTATTAGCGACGCGTAACGGTTACCTAATTGTTTCACGTTCGTCTAAGTCTAGGTATCGATCATCCTCCTTCCACCAACGGCGTCGCACGGTACTACACGAGTGATACCCAGCGAACACGCTGACTGGATTTTTCTCGCGTTCGGTGAAAACCAGTCAGGCTGCGTGTTTTGGAGATTTTCGCTTGGAGCTTGTAAGCTCGGTCGAGTCCGACAAGGCTAGTCTGCTGTAACTTTTCCATCGGACATATCTCAACGATCGCGTTTATGCAGTCGAATATCGGTGAGTAGTCAGTCTGGATAGAGCTTTACATTCGTAAACGTCTCTCAGCGATCAGAGTGAATAATTCGTTTGTTCTTCCGTCGGTCGGAGAGTGTAGGTTTCGTTCGAGGATATAAATTGTTCGTATTGTCTCAGGATTTAGCGATAGCAAATCGCGCGTTCGTTGATTCGTGAACCTTGTCTCGACAGCTGGAGACAGGAAGCGTTCGAAAACTTCTCATTGTTCAGAGAAGAACACCGTTTTGTGTCGTTTGACAATTCATTAGTCGGAACGTTCGCTGCTCTCGCGAATAAATTAACACGGCGGGTAATTGGTGCAGTGTTATCGTTATCAGCCACATGCATACACATACACCATCGCTCTGAGGTAACCGTTTTACTTAAACGATCAGCTATTTCTCAGTAGGTTTACCTATAGCGTGCCGAGAAATTGTTGCGTCCTATAATCGTTGTGTCACCCAGGCACAAAGTGCTGCAGGAAGCAACTTAAGCTACAAAATTGTGGACTGTGTCGCGAGTAAACTACTGGTTCGTTAGGAGTGAATTCTATTGTATAGAGCGGTGATTTGACAGGCTTGGAGGTGCTAATTTGTGGAGCAACACGCGGCGTCGTGACTGCAAATTCTGTATCGTAGAATTATTCTGTACCGCAACAATTAGATATCGATGATACATCTTTAATCAAACGTGGGAATTAAACTTTTAGTTTTTACGCGGAATTTGATGGTACAGATAATACATAGAACGCATGTAATACGCGAAAATATTTGCAATGTCCAAGTTCTATTTTTTAAATTATATTCCTAAAAATATGAACTTGCATAAACATCCGCTGTCTACCGACGATGAACGTTAGAAATTGCTAAATGGAATTGCTGGATGGAAAAATATACGTGGAGAAATACATTTGACAAGCTGAAACAATTTTAAGCGAAGAAATGTTGTATCTTTCAAGTACGTATGATACAAGCTGTGTTCCAATTTATTTTAAATACTCTCTTTTCCTTTAAAACAATCGTTCGTGATATCTTTCTATTCCTATTAAAATATTAATTTACTACTACCGAATATACTATTGTAATAGTATAGTCGATTGTTTGTTACAGATCTAAGAATAAGTCTGACTTTAAACAGACCGTTACTACTGCCGTTTCTTCAAAATGATCACGTTTCATATCCTGCACGTAGTAAATCTAGCTGTGAAGTTTCCGAATCGATATTTCAAGAAGAAAACTTGAAAGAAAGTAACGTTATCTTACAAAAACCTTCATAATGTTCCGTGATTTATTACGGAACGTGAAAACGTAACATGAATGAAGAAAATATCGAACGGAACTGTATATATGTGTGCGATATATACAAGATACAACGTGGATACAAGGTGAATGTAGAGGATAACACAATTAATATAACTATTTTAGCAACAACTTCCAAAAAATACATTTGTACAGAAAAATATTGAAGGAATTTCAATTATGTGTAATTTTCGATAGTTTGAAGAACTTTGAATATACCTACACGTGTAGGTTAACGTTATTCTTTATTTTTTAAATAAGATCGTTTCTCGTGTGTGTTATATAAAGGTAGTGCGTATATCTTAAATTTAAAGCATGTACCTATTAAAATGATCCGATCGAAATCTTCGTAATCTTCATCGAAAAACTGTATTCCATTGAACCTCGAGCACCACGCTCGATGTATCGTATAACTTGGAATGAGTCGTATTTATAACGCGGTATTCGATATAATTAGCTTTACATTTTCCGGATATACGAGTACAGCGAAATATTAGTGAGCAGATTTAAGGCGGCATAGTCGAAAGCAAACGTAATAAGAGGATTAAGTAACTTTCTACCTCGTGATGCGTCACTTGCTAACAGAAAGACCAACATCGAGATTCCAGGAGAAACCGATGTGACAGTTTGTCGAATATTAAACCGCATCGAGCATCGAGTTGATCGAATTAATCTGCTAGCGTTTCCATTTCATCCTGACGTATTCGACGATGAATTTTGCTCTTTGCACGATCGGCGCGACACCGTTCGCATCGAACCATTCCTAAATTAATCCTTATTTCTGATATTTACACTTCTAACGTTCACATACAATTACATGCCTAAATCGATGATCGATATATCCATCGATAATGACCATTCGGAGATGCTGGCGTTTATGACACGTTCGGCTATTGAGAACGCGATAGGCATAGAAAACGAAAAGCCATTGTTGAACGAGTCGTATTTTCTAATCAGCGTTAGAAATTCGTACTCAATGTAAATCGATCCATCTGTTTTACACAACACGAGTTAACTTTGCGAAAGTAATACGAAGCTGCTACGCAACGCAACGTACACGACACAGCAAATGAATTCACAGACGTTTTATACGAACGCGTATTGCACGGCAGGACAAACGAGGCCTCATAAAAGAAGTTTGCCGTGATCGAAGTTTAAATCTTGGCACACGCGAGATGTCTGAATTTTATAATTTCATTTAGCCTCGAGCGGATTTTACACGACCAAAGTTGCCGCGCCTCGAGATACGCTCGATGCAAAATCGTCGACATATTTACACGTCGGTTTATCAGCTGGATCTGTCAGGAAATACCTGCAGGAATGCAGCACGCGTAAAAGTAAGAACAGGGGTTGGTGCACGTACAGATGCAACGGTGGCGCGAAAGCCAGTTGGGGGAAAAATGTATGATTGCGTGGCACTGTTCCAGCACCGTGGAACGCGACACCACGTACACCAAAGGGATGCGAAGATCAGCGATGGGATCAAGTTCGATCCCAGTTAGGAATCCGAATCAAATCCAACGCTTCTCAGGTATTTCTAAGAAAATGGAAAATTGAAAATGCGAAATTGCACGGAATTGTACGCATACGAATGCACGATATGAAAGAATACACGAAATATCCATGGTGTATAGTGCTTTCTAAAATACTTGATAAGTAAAACAATTTTCTACCGGGATTCTACTATTTTAATTACATCCCCATAAATATGAATCATTCGATGTATCTACCGAGTATTCGATCTTCGTAACCTGTTTCCCAACTCCGAACGTCACAGTGGCAAGTTTCGAAAATCTGCTTACAAGTATCTCGATACTAGAAGAGTCGTAGGAATCTGAAAAGCGGTACATATTCTAGTGGATATAGTCAATTATTGAACGAGGCTGTAGAATTAGATAATGCGTGAAAATTTAGTGGCTTTCGATGATGTCGAGAGAAATGATTTTAAGAGAAATCTCTTTCTCGAGATGCTTATACAAGTTCGAATCCAGACGGTCAATGTTTGAACCTACCTGCGACGTACTTGAGCCCATCACTAGCGAGGATGTGTTCGTGCGGCCAAGAAAATATTTCAACAAGATATATCTTAGGTGATCCCTCGAGGAACACGTGCAGCTAACTCAGGTGGATTAAGTTCCACAATGGCGGCTTCGAGCGAGCAACAAATGGACACAATCAAGTCCCGGTCCTCTTATGAAACGTTCGCTCGCGTTAAGTTACCGAGATTATGGCAACTTCTTGTTCAACCTTCCATTCGTATGCTTTTATCTTGGAAGAATCCGTTTGTCTTTGCCAGGAATAAGAATTGGCCGTTGCGAGAGTAGCGCGGCGCCTGAGCAGCTTAATAGAGATGGGGTGGATGTTCTTATCTGGTAAGATTAGCAGACAAAGTAAGATTGCACCCTCGTCATCGTAATTGATTGCCGTAGTAGAGATATCCACTAACCAGGATTACCACTAATTACCGTGTGTTGTGCGTGATTAGTTACTAGTTCAACGATACCTTTAATTAATGATTGTTAAAAATAACTTGCACGGTAATTAGTTCTAAATCGAAAATACACGTATACATACATAATTTTCGAACACTTCCATCGTCTCTTTCACTAACGATTCGCGATTGTATTGGATTACGTTTCTTGCTAAATTACTTCAGTTCGGAGTGATACATTTCCCTATTAATTGCTGTATATTCTCGAATTACTTTTTGTTTTTGTAGAAGGTTCGCGTAACTTCTTTTCAGTAACTTTCAATAGCGTTCAAATCTAGCAAACGTGCAGAGAAACGATACATCGCGGAACTGTAAGTGGTGCGACAAGTTTGTTTATTGCTCTACTATTTAGTATATTTATAAAGCACATAAACGCTTGCGAACTTTTTGGGCGATTTGATAAACGCGGTGATCCAAATCCAAAGTAAATAAGCGAATGCAGATAGATGCATCGATACGATTGCGGAAATACAAAGATTTATAAGCGTGAAGACAGTGATTAAACGGTACGATAAGTGAATTTCAATTCTATTATAGCAAAGCGGTTTCCTTTCTTTGGATATGTTTGGTAATTGAATTCGTAAGTTCGCCCCGCGGTATTACAGGTTACCCCATAAATCAGCCCCTACGATAGAGCTCGTTCCTTACGAACCAACACTCTGTCCCCCTCCCCTCCGCCCGCGTTTGATCACCGATTCGATAATTGCTTCATTCTCTGTACCAAAAATAACTCGAGCAATAACTTTATAACTGTACAAATGCAAAAAAACAAAGCGCAAAGGATTGAACGTGTACAATGCACATTGTACACTGTTGCAAATAAGAAACTCTATCTTTTGATATATCATTTTGGTATTAAAGAGAGAAATTTTTAAGCCGTCTATCTACAGGGTTTTCCATGGCGCGTCTTTGTTCTCCGACGTAATAGTATCGGAGTCGAATCCATCAAACGCAAGTTTTACGCAAATTCCTCGCAAGTACGTACCGATCGGGCTCCGGAGTGGGTCACGGAGCGATCTATCAATTTGGGTTTGAGATCGCGAAAGGAAAAATGCGGAAAAACGGTGGCCCTGTTCTCCTCCCGCGGGACTCGAGACGGCATATGGGCAAGAGGGTAGGCAACAAGAAGATAGGTTATGGGTTTCACTCGGGGAAGCGTCGATGGCTGCCTCTTCTGCCACTGCTAAGTAGAAAATCATGTCTGCCGTATGAACAGGCAGCCACTACTGGCACTCACTGCGGACTACTAATGTCGAGGGAGTGGATGCATCTTAAATGCTCAGACCGAGTTAGACGATCCCGATGCATTTCGCAAAGTTACATCAAGGTAACGCGAACGCCAACAGTTTAATTCGAATTAGCAATTCTGGTTGACGCTGCTCCATGGTTGGAATTCCGAAGTATTACCGCGTATCACTTACATTCATATCGATATTCTTTCTCATACTGTTTCTTGTTTTCGAAATTGCAAGTACGTTAGAACTTACTAACTAATCTCGGCTGATTGCGTGTCATTTCAGTCTGACACAAACTCCAGACGTATTCCGAAGTCATAAACAATTAAACATAGAAGGATTACAACCGATAAACAATTTTTATTTACAACGTTAATTACTATTATTATTATTATTATTATTATTATCCTCATCTCATATTACTAAAGGTCTTAAATACTACCTTCGGATTGTAATACTAACGTCTCTTTAACGCTTCCTGACACCATGACAGCATCAAAGTTTCAATGCGTTATTAAATTACACGATATTCGAGGGAACATATTTTCTCATATTAATATCATCACAAATATAAACGAAGCCACAATTAACCATTGTACCATATTTAAAATATTATAGGAAGATTTATACAATTTTTGATAAGTGGTTTCATTGCTCGTTTCATCTCTGCTATTTTTAAGCAGCGTTTTGCCAATTTACGTTTCACGTAAAATATCAGCTTAAGTTACGAAACATTTGATATAAATTTCGATTGAAATTTCGTTGTACAAGAGATACTGGAAATCTGAATCTGGCAATGCACAGTGTGTTAAATTAAATGAGCGCAGCATACAGATCGACGTTGCATCGCAGCCTGATGCAACGTCAAAATGAGTTTGAAACGTACGGATATGACTACATGTAGATTCGCGTGGCGCCTGTCTTTGCGAACACTACACGTTGCATTAATTTAATGGAAACGTATATGTATCCTACACGGTCTACGTAAAGTTATGTTACACTGTAAAACGTGTACGTGTACAGTATGAATCGACGCTTCGTTCGAATTGATAATTGTAACGGTTCTTACAGAGCCTTGTTCTTTCCTTTGTATATACAAAACGAATAAAAATTTCATAACAATTTACCTGTTTAATTAGGAAATACATTACCACTATCTTCTATTTGCCAGAGGGCTGTTTTCAGAAAGTGCCTCGATTCGTTTCGATTCATTGCTTTCGAACTTGCTAGTACATGTATATTCGCTGCGTTCGGATTTTCTACGAACCAACTTTAATAGCGCCTCTGGGATAATATTTCATTTTCAATTGTTCTGTTTTTACTGTTGTACAGGATATACAACAAAGCTCTGGTTTCGGAAAACTCGGCTATCGATATTTATCTGGCAAGCATTGACGTATTTGTGAATACACGATTTTGTCCTATATCGAATTTCAATTAAATAAAATTCCTTTCGTAATAAGCAAATAAAATTTATCATCTTATTTCTCCGTATCGTATCAGTACTGTTAAATTGCAGCGTATAATATTCCAGCTAGTAGGTATGATACGTCGCAGTCACGGAAGACACTCGCAAACAGTCCACACATTAAAATACATAACTTAGCCAGCTATTAAAACCGTATTCATATTCAACTAAGACAACTAATCAAGCAAGACGTTAAGTCCTATTTTTTTATTAATTTGCCCCTATTCGTACAGCAAAGAAAATCTATTGGTAAACGAAATAAAATTAAACCACCTAAAAATCGCTGAAATAAACGACGAATTCCATTTTCTCAATTTCTGAATATATATTTCAGGAAATATACACACGCGTAGATACTTAATATGTCTTAACGATAAATTAACATCAGTTAATAAAGTACATAGCTGTATCCGTTTCTGTTTCGTGGGATGCAAAGCGATCGAAAGGACGGGTAAACACTTTTACATTTTGGCGTGTATTCGAAAAGCGAAGCCGGAAAGCGGTTCGACCCGGGTCAGGAGCCAAGGTAAACACATTAAGGACACAACATCCCTGGTAGGAAACATATCTCGGCCAATAGGGGAGCTCGATGCGATACGCTCGATTACGACGGAAATTCGAAGCGTCTTGAGAATCGAGGGTGAAAAAATCTACGGAGGGTTTAGCACAATCGCAGCAGTGTCCCGGAATTAATCTAGCCTCTGTAAATTCTGTTTCCTTTCCGGTAGTTCCCTTCTGTTTATCCATTCGTAAGTGGAGAGACAATCGTTTCCCTCGATAGCAACGGCGGATCAAAACATTACGTTCTCCGTGTGTTTGTACGAAAATCTCAGAGAAGTTCGTCGATAAAGGCAAATGGTCAATTTCGGCCGAAAGAAAATTAACTAGATCGTAGCATTTACGCAGGATTTATAAGAACAAATTATTGCCTTACTTTCCTACTTACGTCATGTAAAAACGAAAGAAATATTTTGATCCCAAGCCTTTGAAATTCGATTCGAAAGCTTTTTAAACATTGTCAGTATTTCATAAAACGTCCATTTCCTAAATATGAAAAATTAAAAATAAAATTTAAAATAAAAAAGGAAAACATAAATTTTAAGGTATTTCCGAAAGATTGGTTATTTCTACTTCGCTTAAATATAACTGATACGTATACAACTCTGGGACGGAGCTTTCTAAAACGTTATCTCTGTCATCAGTAAGATAATGTATTCCGTTCCTCTTATAATGCGACCAATCGGTGCACTGAGAAGCCTCGAGGTTCCGATATACACTCCTCTTGTTCGCAGACATTTATGCGATCGCGGGCCGTGATCTCGAAACTTTTCCGGAATTCCTCGATTCGCTCAACGACGATCGACAACGAACGAAAAGTTTCGTTGATTCGATGAAATTTAGTTACAGCGGGCAAAGTTTCGAGAAAACTATCGGAGTTTCCGTAACTGTTCGCCGTTACATTTTCATGAGTCAACGAAACTCCTCGTCGCGTGTAATCGATAGATGTTAATTTCATTCCGGCCGATTCTGGAAAATTTCGTTATCGCGGCAATCACTGGAACAGCAGGAGTTTGGTCGTTCATCTTGTTATCGTTGTCAACTTCGTTTTCGACAACGAGCAAGTTCTCCGCGCGGTACGCACAGGTTCCTGCGTTACATAGCATCGTTATCGAATTTGCGGAAAATCAAACGTGTCAAAAGACGTTGATAGTCAATATCGGTAGTATTTTTAGCTCGTAATTAATATTAGTCAGTAGCAATTAAAAATAGAGAAACGAAGAAACGCGTAATTTGCCTAAACATCTTTCGATTCTGCACTAATCACTCGTTGTCTTCTTCGTCGTTATTTCCTTGACGTTAAAAGATATCGTCAGCTTCGATAAGATATAAAGAAAAAAGCGTTATTGAATTTTCATTTTACTTCTATGTTAAAGGTTTTCTTAAAACACTGAAATATAAAAAAATTTTATAGAGAGAATTTTATAACGCGTAACAGATACACAACATGACGTATAACGAGCAGTTTCTCGGGAAACTATCGCAATTCATGGTGATAGAAATCATTATTACTATCATATTCGTCAAGTAAAGTACAACAGAACGAGGAAAAGCTAATACAGCATAACGCTAGAGCGTAATAACAATTACGGGTGAAACATGCTTTAATAATTTAGCTCTCAACAACTCACCAACCAAGCTTATTTTATCCGAGTCATTTATCGCGTCGCGATTTACGTTTTCGCGTTTCCACTGGCGTCGAATGGAATTCCAGGGTACTCATTTGTCGTAACTTGGCGCCCAGAGTATGGCGTCACGTTGACTGGTCGAATTTGCAATAAAGAAGATAGATGAAACGTGGGGGATATCACCGACTAATCTTTTACTCCTCCGTTTCTCATCGTTTTCCTCTTTCATCCGTTATTCATTAATGTTCATTTTGTTTCGCTAACTAAGCCACGCATTACGTTACTTCTGAACTTAAGCTGAATATATCTCTCCTTTCGAGCTAGTCTCCTCGTAGCGATACCTTAAGAAATCTGTTTACACCGTTCGAAGCACTGTTCAAGACCGACGAACTAACAGTGCAGCATATCGAACGGTTACAAGGAAAATATATTTCTTCTAAACTATGACCTTCGTACAAATATCTGTTTCATAAATTATAATAATCGTCGTAAATTACCTATCGAGACTCCGATTAAATAATCCTTCGTTTTTAACATTTTGTCTCTTTAATAAGATGCAAACAACGTTCTCTCGGCAAGAAGTTACCTTCAATTTCCATGCAACGTTAGGTCTACGTTAGGTCCAGAAAATCTATAACCCTACGGCGCGGTGGCGCGGTGGCGCGGCGGCGTGGCGTCTCGACGAAGGAGATTCGCGTGCACTCGATATTCTTCTCCGGCGTTATCCCTTCGCGAAATTCCTTTAACCCTCCATAATCGCGGCATGATATTTTCATAATCCCCCTCAAACTTTTACGGGCTGGCCGGTCTATTTTGACGTCGAGTGTACTCTCAAAGTGGCCCATTTGGACGCTTGTATCTACCCTTAACGTCGAACGTAGCCAGAGAGAATCCGGATGAGAATGGTGAGACGAAGATGGAAGATCATTTCAGCAAGCTGGCGTTACTCTTCGCAAATTATCTCGCCAATGAGAGCCCGGAGCACTTGGTCTGAAAATCATCTACGCTCATCCAACAGTGGCTCTCGTCTCTCTTCTTCCATCCCTCTCTTTCCTCCTTCGTGAAAATTTCTCTTCCTTTTTCGCTTCCGGCCACCTCTATCCGCCGTTTCTTGTCGCTTTCGCGTCCGAAAGGGTTGCGCAGGCTGCAGTTAGGTCGGATCGTTTGTGGAAAAAGTGAGAAAAGAAGTGCCGTGAGAAATCGGGCAAACTCGAGGAGACGAGGCTCGGAAAAGAGAGACAAAGGGAGAAAATCGAGGGGAACGAGAGCGAAAGAACAAGCTGCCCTGCCGAAGGGAGAACCATTGTTTCCCCGAGTGGGCCGCAAAAGAGCGTCGTCGAGTTAGAGGGATGTTTGTCTTTAATTAAAATCAGTCACAACCCGTTTCACGTGCTCTGACAATCCTCCCTTTTCTCCAGCGGCCGTCGTTTCAACCCTCTATCTCACTCAGCCACTTACCGGTTTGTCAAGCAGAATTCTTAATATTCAATTATTCCATGCTGCTTTTAATTAGTTGCGCATCCGCCTTTCCGTGTTTAGCTGTTTTCGATCGCGATTCGTTGAAAACCGAACAGATCCTGTGGGACGAGAATTTTCCTAAATAACGGCACGAATCTCTTACATTTCAACATCCACTCTTTTGATAGAACAACGAAATACCGTAAACGTTTCTAACAAAGACTCGAAAAAACATACTCGAATGTATTTCAAAATAACTTTTCGAAACTTGTATAGCGTCGATAGAGGCAGAAATTAGCACAATTTCTCATATCGTATCGTAATCAGAGTTTTAGAAATTGGAAAATCCGTTATAACGAAAGAGCCGTAGACGCGGCGGCCGTGGCCCTTCCAAAATCGATAACCAACTAAATAGCAAATAACGTATGTCAAATAGCATGGCAATAGCAGCATGTCATAAAACACGTAGTTGTTAAACGTTCGGAAGAGAGCATTCCCGTGTAGAAAACCACTCCACGTGGAGTTTAGTGACTCGGGTCGAGGAAATCCGCTTTGTTGCCTATTCTTCACGCCCGCCTTGCATTTGTGAAACATTTCCTGATAAGGGTAGAAGGGGAAGCTAACGAAGGGTAGCATCTTCGGAAACCCGAGAAGAAAAAGATCACGTTTTACTCAACCTCGGAAGAGAAAGGTGGAGCTCGAAGAAACTCGGAGAAGATAGATCGGTCGCATTGACGCGACTCGTATTACGCCTCGTAGATCCTGTCTCGTACAATTTTCGTATGAAATAAGTCTACGTCTGAATTGAAATTTCACGAGTCAAACTCTTAAATCCCGCGCGACCAAAGTCGCGTTAATTCTCACTCTTTCCTCTAACAATCCTCCGTTACTATTAAGTTACGAAATGAAAAAGCGGTTATTCATCTCAACAGATATCGCGCAATGTGAGCAGTAATAAATACGTATTCGTCGAGTCTATTTTCACAATTCATAAATCTCATAAACGCTCTCTTTCTCTTTATATCGCACGACCACGATCGTTATATTTATAACAAAGGCTGAACGACTCTTTTTTTCGTGACCGTGTTTGATCTATTTTCGGTCGAAGCTCGGTGCCTTGACGTATTCACAGGCAAGACTATTTAACGGTAACCGATTGTCAGGGACAACAACGAACCAGTATGTTTTATCATACACCTGCGCGCGCGACGAGAAAGGTCCTCCCGTATGGAAAATGCGACTCGAGCACAGCGTCGTGCATTAAAGCTGGCTGCAGGCGATGAACGTGACTAATTGAGAAACTTGAGGCAAGCGTTCCACAATACGGAACCTCCTTTGTAATAGGATTGCTTTCTGTCGTACGTTACTGTTATTTAGCGGCACTAATGTAAGGGAAAATTTCATGGCCCTTCGTGGCTATGAGAATATCGTTGTACCCGTTGAATAGAACCGAATGAAAGACGGCAGCATGCTCGCGAGGCGTTTCTACGCGTGACAAAGATCTCGTACAAGCGACAACTCGACGATGTTTCGATATTTTATATTCGGGGAACCGCGTGTATCGTCTCAGATTTCGAGAATATCTTTCGCTATAGGAAAGTAACAACGACTCGAAGCTATTTCGATGAAACAGAAAGTAAACTAGAAGTAAATAGACTATGCAGAGATCATACCTAAATTAACGATAGTAGAAAGACGAGGATATTTTGCTGGGAACGAAACGACCTCGTGTAATAGCGTTTAGCAACGACGAAGAGAAAACATTACGTGATATTAACATGTGATACCTTTGATTAATTATCGATTATTTTAGTAGCCATATTTCTTTTAGTTATGAAATACGAATAATATACTTTTCTTAATTTTCTGGATCAAACTGCAGGTTTTGCAACTTCGAATACAGCGGAGGACGACCGAGTATATGGCAGATTTCGTTCAATACGTAGATGCATATATTCTCGTCGGATATATATTCTCTTCGTTATACAGAATATTATCACTGTGCTTACAGATTACCTTTAATTAAAAGGGATCGCGTATTTCTGGCATTATTGGATTTTTAATGAAGTACTATATATCTAGTACATATAGGATGAATCAGTTTTCTCATAATGGAATGTTTCGTATTATTCTAGAAAAATTGGTTTCAACAGATATATTTTCTCCGTTAATAAGTAATTCGTCAAATGGTTTTCGCAATTCTGCGGCATTCTGTTTTATCGGATTATACAGGTACCGCGACTTACGAATACGAAGAAATAAATGACCAGAAAGCAAGTATCGGTAACAATTTCTTTACCCTGTGGAAACTACGCGCATAGAATGTAGCAAGATAAATGTAGCACGCGTATCTTACTTTTAAAGGCTATCGACGAAGAAAATCACGTTGCGCGTTCATAGGTGAAAGTTCGCCGCAGTGCGTTCTCTCTATTTTAAAAATCAGCGAGTCGATCAAACGCTCGAGTGCTTTATTGCGTTAATATTGGAGAACAAATGGAACAGTTATCCTTTGTAAAATAATTTGACCAATTTGTAATTTCAAGCGGAAATTTTGTAGAAAATACTCTAATTTAATTCTGTGTAAAAGCACGTCGACAGACTGTCAGAGCGGTATAAAATCGAGACGCAGCAAATGCATAAAAAAGCCTTCGATCAAATGCTCAACCAGCAATTCCGATCGTTACCGCTTCTTCTTCATTCTCGTGGAGCGTACGTAGCTGGCTTTCAAGAGTCAGCTACACAACGTACCCAAGCATCAACGAAAACATTCATTAAACCGGTCTCTGCTGTCCTGTTCAAATAACTATGTCGAACCGTCGCGTCGACGAGAAACGAAGAAAACAGTGAAATTCGTTTAAACGTCTCTTTAGAAACAACGTTCGACGACCGATTCGATTGCTCTTCCAACGAACACCGGCCAGACACGAGTGGTTTCGGTAAGTGCAAGTCGTGAAACACAATCAACACGACGACACCGATGCTAGATCGATCCAAGCACGACCGGATGAACAGAAACTCCGATGGCTGGTTAGAAGGAGCGCGTTAACGAGCCTCGTTATTCGAAGGAGGGGAAAAACACGATCGTGGTCCTCGGCCGGCTTAAAAGTGACACACGAAGCGTAATTAGCGACAATTATCGTCGCCCGTGGTTCGTTCGGATTTTCCTGCAACGCGATGATACGTCAATTCCACCGAGCTGATCCACTCGCGTATTAAAATCTCCCACTCGCGCCTATTCACGGTCTATTAAAGCTCCCGCGAGGAACGAAACTAGAAACGAGATCGTATCAACCTTTTTCTCGCAATTCTTTCGTTCGACAGTTTTACGCTTTCCTCGATAGTAGCATCGAATGCAAAACGACGAGGAATTTTTAAGCCGGATTTAGATCAAATGTGCCGCACTACGTCGCTTCGAGCGTTGAAAAATCGCATGCGATTGTACAAGACGGTGTGTAAAAGTTTGGTTGGTGTTCGCAATTTTTCCATACTACGCAAAGAAAGGAAGAAAGAAAGAAAGATCGTGTAATATTCAACTGACTAAACCGAATGTCAGCAAACGCGCGGTTCTCTTTCATGTTGCAATGTTTTACAGCTTACGCTTTAAACTAAATTTTATAAGCTTCGATAACGATCGTGTAATTAACGTGTAAGAAGTAACAATATATAAAGTAAATCACAAACATTTATAATTCACGACAGAATTATTTACAGGTCAACTTTTTTATTTTATATTTCGTTATTTTAAAAAAATATTTCGCTACTTGAAAGACGTAGTAGCAGGATTAAACGACGATACTTGGTGAACGCGTCCATTGCAGATATATCCCACCCAAAACTCAATAACCTCCACGATGTTCCGATATTTCTATCATCCTTTGTTCAGATAGAACGATATTAGAAACGGAACAAGATATCATCCTTGGCTAGCGCGAAATAACGTACGAAAGGATGCGCGTTGCAAAACCAAAGAAATAAAGTGCGAGGGTGAAGTACGAGGGAAGAAGCGAGAACAATTATCAATTTAGCTGGAGGAAATAGCCGTCAATAGGCAACAGACAGAGAACGGATTTAGCGAAACCATCTTTGCTTCTTCTTTTACCTTTCTACTCTTACCGATTCACGTGGAAAAAGAAAGTAAAAGGAAAACGGGGAAATGGTACAAAGAAAGTTGATGGTCGATGGATAAAAAAACAATGAGGCAGCGGTAAGCGTCCGCACAAAAGCTTCCTTCTTCAGACTGTTCGCTTCGTTCTCGAAACTCGTCGATGATTACCACGGTTTCTTAATTAACCGTCGCTGATCGAGAAACCCATCATACCGTTCGTGGCACCGGCGATAATTAGGGAAGCTCGGCAGCCAGTCGGAATTTTTAATTGACGAATACTGCCGGAACAATTTCTTTTCGCCCGAATCGAAGGGACGCGGAAACAACGAAATCAGAACTTTCTTCTGCCGAGAAAGTTAAATTGTCGACAGAGGCGGAATTGGGCGGCATTTTCGTTGTCGCTAACTCTGTCAATCGAAATATTATTTCTCTTTCTGCTATATAGGATGGTTTAAAAAATGGTTAGATAAAAAAGGGATTATCTACTTGCGAAATGAAGAAAGAACATTTATCCGGGTATAAAAATTTATACTTTTAAATTTTTCGAGGCATCCCGTAAGCAGTACGGTTTTCCCGCTGTTTAAGCTAACTTCAAACGCGAAGTAACATTATTTTTAATCGAAACACGACAAATTTACATAATTGTAGGAACAATGGAAACAAGTTACCACACACGTTATGTAACGGTATAATTAGATATACGTTGGATATTATCGCAGAATTTACATTTTAGAATATCTTATGACAAATTTACCATAGATGGTCATGCACTTTAAACTAACGCTTCATCATAAATTGATCGTACAGTTTTACGTGATTTAAAATTCGATAAGATATTCATTTTATAATGCGTATTTAAGAAATTACGTCAAACTAGGAAACCTGATTTTGAAACGTTAGAAAAGATACGTATCGTTTTGTACAAATCTCAGACATAACCAAGTGAAGAATAAACTTTCGTCAATTTCTCCATGGCAGCGAATCGAACACGTTTCCCTCCCTTTGTGCTTTCTGCGTTAATGACGATAGATGCTTTCTCATAAGTCTCGGCAAGTTACCGGCTGTTCTAAGCGGAATCCTGCTTTAGACACTCGTCACTGGATTTATTTCCTTGACGACGCGTTGCAGGTTACGTACGAGGCTTGTCGAATTGGATTTGCGTCGAAAGGATCCTCGCGCAGACGTCAAGAACTTCTCGCTTTCCTTCCCCTCTTCCTACACCGTTATCCTGCCAACTGCAGCCGGCGATGCAATGCACCTACCACTTCTACGATTCTCTCGACGATTCCCTTCTATTCCGTATCTCTGACTCTTGACGCCGGATTTATCGCACGGCAACACCCTGCTCGCTTATCGATACATCTGCCCAATCCACGCGCCAATACCTTCGCCGCGTACGATTTCCGACTTTCGTGAGTATCGCCTACTTACCTATGTACGTAACGGAGATTCATAAGCCTAATGTTAACTTCTAATAAATAAAATTTCTAATATCTCGTAGTAGCCAGCTACGGATTATCGATTATCGTAACCAATACAGAAAATCGATATCGTGGACGATCTGCGTGTCAGCAATAAACGGTAAATACGAGTCGCCTATTGAATATTCATTCGAAGCGCTCAATTATTTATTTTCCCAGACGTGTCGAGCTTTTCCACGATGCATTTTCGATCAGCAAAAATGCGCTGCAGAGGCCTGTTTCAAACTGGCGATTTATAGAAAGTCATCGAGTTGCCAGAAATTATAATTAACACCCGCGCCGTTCGTTTTAAATTGCATTCGACATGGTATGGTGTATCAACGCGTATATTCATCGCATCGTTGCTTCGCGCAACTAATGACGGTATTTATTTGGTACCTACCAGAGAAACTGTAATAAATTTTCAATCTCTTTTAACGCAATTATACCGCAAAATTCTACCAAAAATGTTATTAACAAGACACCAAAATATCAAAATTTATAACGTTGCGTTATAAATAATATTACAAATAATAATGATAATAAGGAAATTTGTATTAATAACTCGTTTACGTGTGATACGTATGAGAAATTTGATTTTTAATACAGCGTGTCACTTGTTATTTTGTTTCCGATATAACTCAGAAAACAGTCACGTATACAATGATGAAGTGCTCGTTCGTTACCGCATTTCCTTCGTACTCTAGCTTAACAAAAACTACGCGAATGTTAGCGAAATAATATTTTTGTACCCTTAGTCGACACCGCAGCACGTACTGTCCGTATAAAACTGCATTAGAAATACCGCATGCAGATTTCGATGTTAGAAACTAGTCGGCTACAACGATTCGAAATCCAATGATACTGCGCCGATACAGTAATACGTATAATTAGAGAATGAATATGCGTCAGATATAAAGAGAATAATGGACAGTTAACTCTTTAGCGGTATACTCTGAGAGATACTCGAACGAGCCATTAAATGACGCAATCGTTATGTACGTATTATTTGTATCTGATATGAAAAATGTAGAGCAAACGGGTGGGTAAGGAGGTAATTATTTTCAAAATTCTACATTCTAAACTTTTGATCGTTTTATTACAGAGTCAAAAGGTCAAACGACTGGTATCGTTTCAAAGACGACGATATACTTTGTTTATAAAAACCAGAATTATTTTTAACAGATGACAGCATCGTTGAACGATGCAATTTAAGGGACTATGAAAAGTTCATTTGCTCTACGAGAATCACCCGCGCTACGAGTGAAATAAGAAGTAAAACGGGCGCGTTATCCACCTAATGAATTTTTTAGTGGACCAGCTACATCGGTAGTAGCTCAGCTGAAAACGATAAAGTACATGGTATTAGAGGGAAGATTCTGGCGAAACGGCAGAAAAAGACAACGGCAGTGAAGAAAAAAGCCAGAACGAACGAGCGAGTGCAGAGGGGTGGAAACATAAAAAGTGTCGGAGGATCACGAGCAATTTCCATTGGATGCAGCGGAACGGGTATTACGCCTGCAGGCCGATTTTATGCGATGATAGAGTTCGACAGGTACGACCGTTTTGCAATATGTGCAGGCGCACGCCGCATGGCCATCCGACGATTTTCTACGCATTCTGATCTCCATTCGTCGCAGGAAACGCACGGTTCTTTTTCGAAACACGACATTTCCCTGTCATCGTCATTATCCTCCAGGCCCACCGTCCTTGTTTGTACGAGCATTATAGCTCGACCACTTTGCGAGCGCGGCAAGTCTAATATTTTACCAACGAGAGTACTTCGTCGCTCCATTTGTATAGGCGCGCTAGTTTGCATCGTGCACGTTGAAATACTTCACGTACGCGACCGAGCAAACGTAACGTTGCGTGAAAAAATGTTCCGGCTAAAAATTGCGCGCGTCGAAACGTCATGAATGCGAACGAACGCTATTTGCTCGGCACAGCGCATCCTTTTTTTAACCGGTATTTTTTACTTACGACTCCGTTTACGACTGGCACGAGAAGCATTTACAGTTTCCTCCCGTTATTATTACAGAGATCGATGAATAACGGAAAATATTTTATGCTCTGCGTAGATATTACTCTCTTCTCTCGACTGAACAGTTTGGAGAATTTTTAATACCGGGAAAGCTTCGTTTTTATACATTTTTGATTTCGTTTTTATCGTAAAAAATGGTTCTTGGAGTAAGCTTGGAGTAGTTTGTGACACGATGATTTCAAACTTTCTTTCATTTTGCTAACTTTAATAAAATTAATAACCTGTAAGAATATTCTGAATTGTTTCGTGCCAATGTAATGGTGCAATGACGGAGAACAGTACAGTATAAAAGTAAACAAGTAAATTAATACGTAAGACATACACATCAATCCTTATATAAATATCATAGGATACTTAGGGAAAATAGGTTATAAAATTATATCTTACATGCGACATGGATATCTCTATTATAAGTATTCTATATCACGGATTCGTTACCAAGTTTCTTTTGATTTTAATCGAATAAAACAACGTAAACGTCTCTCTGCTATATGAAAATTATTATATCCGAAATAGGTAAATCTATGCCGTATATGTATACCTGTACGTATCGTATACAAATAGAAGTTCTATCTATGTCATGGAAATAGATTTCAATCCTAACTGCAAATCCTATTCAAGACGTTTCACACACGCGTGTACTTCGTACACTCGTACAAATCCACGTTGCACAAATGTGCTATATCGTAGCCAATCTGTATTAGATACACAAAGGATATCCAATCATAATTGCAATATGTACATACATATACTTAACGATACATGTATCGATGCGATATCGGTGGTTCCCTATCGAATTGTTAATACTATCTCACGCAGCGCTATTATCATTATTTTGTACATAAAATTGGTCGACAACATACACTGCCGACAATAAGTATAAAGATATAAGCACATCTTCTGATATTTACCATAGTATAAATTCGATGCTTTCCACTGCTTTCATTTTCTAGTTGTTTTATTATATGTCCGTCGTTTCATTTGCTTCATATTTGTCCAATAATGTAAGGTACATATTACCAAATAAAGTAAAATTTGTTAGGTCTCCGATAAGTATAGCGAGTAGGTGGTCTAATATTTATGATCCGCATAATACATCTTACGATATCGTAGAAATAAACAGTTTATGCAATGTCAAAGTAAATTTCTCAAAGTAAATTATCAACTGTAATTAAATAGCCGAATGCTTACAAACGAGAAACGCGTCAAACAGGTTAAATTGAATCTAAACACCGACGAACTTAATTGCCAAAGCTGCGACGATTAGTTAGTTCGATGATTAATCGGATTAATCAGTTAATCAGTTAATTGGAGATAGGTGGGAAAAAGTTGTAGGATTAAACGAAAAATATGCAGATATATGGGAGACAAACGACGATATTAAATGCATCTTCCTAGATTTGAAATTTTCACGATGATCGGTTGACAAGTTTACAAGTACAAGTACAAGTTTGATAAGCTTGTATCGACGTGTCGTTCTAAGATACTAGAGCATTCCGTGATAGCAATTTTCATAATCCTTTTCACTACACGCTTAAATTTATCTAAATCTGCCTGCCTTTCCCTTTTATTTTCTCACTACTATATCGCTAATACGCACATACCTACATATTTATGTGCAAACGTGCTAAACCACTGTGGACGTTATTCGTGCACCATGCATTTGGCACGTACCATATGTCGCATGAAAACCGACGGCACCTCGGTTCGATCGATGGTCCTAAAAATGTCGAGTAAGCTTCGTGTTATTCGATTGCGAATAATATGTATTATAGTAGGATATTAATGTTGAAAATTTGAAATCAAACTTCGTCCTTCGGGAAAGATATAATCGGGTAAGCGTAGGAAAAGTAGCGAAAGCTATGTACAATTATAATTATAATTGATACAATTTGCGAAATTAACGGCATCAGATGAAACAATTAAGGAAAGTATTTCAGACTATTAGGAGAAAACTATGCGCTGTTAGCTAGACATTTTAACAGCGACGAGGTCAGGCTTGCGGATTAAAGGGAAATCCCTAATACCATTTTCCTCGCCATTAGGGGGGTTTATTGATCCTCCGGTTCCTAATGTATTCGAACGGGAACGATGCAACTACTCGAGAGTAATGCGAACAGTTAGCTGGATTGGAATGCCTCTGCGAATCAGATAAATCGTATTTTTCCACGGAAACGCGTCCGCTAGACGCGTCCACCGTGAATTCCCCGATATATCTACGTGCTTCGAGGGAGAATAAAATTTCGAACGATTAAAATAACTTGGATAATTTTCGTGTTTGCTCGTGTCGACATCGATATAGTTTATATTCGCCGAGATTTATATTATTCTCGTGTTCGCGCATCTCCGCGCGATATTCCCGAAACGGCGCGGAACTGGATGGCACCGCGCGGTGCGGTGCGGCGTGGCGGTGGGCAGGGTTGGTAGCGAGGTGAAACGACTACACTTCACAAACATAACCCGTCCGTACTCCGGGCAACGAAATTGTCCCGGCAAACAGAGAAACGGCTGATGAACATATATTAATTTGCCGTGCAAATAGGCGATCGCGAGGCTTAACTCGTTTCATCGACGGATCGATGATCCGAGGGGAGAATAAATTTTGACGCGTCTTCCGTTCTCGCGAGTGTTTGCGTAAATCACGCGCGCTCGTCGATGCGAGACACGTGTAAATATGTACGGAATCACGGATATGGAAGCTCGTGTATCGCCAACGTGTTCGTGTTTGTCCGTATATAAATTTCCCATGTAAACCAGCCCGATGGCGGCCGATGGTGGACGTTCGTCGATTGGATTGCAAATCACCTGCATACTTGCCGGTCGACGTATTAATCGCGACGCATCCTCTTACACGCGCAACCACTGCATTCAGCGTCAAGTGGACAGCGCGGAGGAAGCTTCGTCACGTTCGTTGCCCATCGATCACCGTATATTTCGCGAAATCCAGCCTCCTTGTCAGCCATTATATACCTGCAAATCCGCCCGTCCTTCCATTCATATCGGCACAATTTCAACTTTCTTTTTTCATTGTTCGGTTTTGTACGCCGTTTTCTTCCGTCTTGCGGACCAATGGAGAAAACGAACGTTTCGACCAAGCTACGCGCGTTCTATCGCGTTATTTACGGCGCGAGTACATCACGCGATGAAATTCGTCGAAGAACGACGAGATAAAGAACGACGTTGCGCTGTCAAATTAATTCTTCCCATTCCGCGTCCCACAGTGTAAGACAATAGTGAAATAACGCTCGCCGGTAGAATCGGTACATCGTTGCAAAATATTTTCTTCTTTCTACGAATTATTTATGTTTCTCGGCTTCTCTACCGCCTGCAAAATCATAACAATGCTTGTCAATGTGGTGTTCGTATAAATCTCAAAAAGGACGAATCAAAGTTAGAGATTCGAGTTAACGATTTGAAGTTCTACAATCGATGCCGGCAATTTCAAAAAAACTACTTTTTGATACTACTTTTTGATCTAATTATGCAGCCATAAACTCGTAACAACGAAATACCGTTATAGTTTGCAAAGTCTTAAAGTACGAACAAGTATTTATCATCGACCGATCCAAAATCATCGAGTACCTATGCTTCGAAAACTCGATATAGGAATTATAGAATTATACGAAAGAAGCTACAAATGATAACTTTATACGAAAATGGTATTTGGTGCAACGAATCAACGTAGTAAACGTTATTTCTTATCGTTTAAGCGATTCATCTAAAGAATTTATAAGAATTAGATCCCCATTAAATATCCCCCAAAGTAGACGCCCAAGTTTGTGATTCTATGATTCTTTTAATCAAAATATTGGCAATGTTCTAAATATAAACAAAGTAAAAAAGTAAAGTGAATTTATCACGTTTTGGAATTTATAGTTTTTAGTTATTTGAGAAATTAGTACGCGAATCTCGTACGTTGTCATCTTTTGAACAGGCGATGTAAGAAAATATCAATGTTTATGGCCATACAAATCTAATATTTTATCGCATAGAGTACGATATTTTTCTAAATCTATATTCTTCTAAAATGTGCTTTATAATAGAATACCAATGGATGGATGAAGATGGTAGCGTATGGTGATAGAACAGTTGGACTGAAAATTGACTGTCTGAAAATGTGTTACGTAACGAAACGCACAAACTGATTCTATCGGATACAACATTTAATAGACGGAGATTAACTATTGCGTTTTACTGGTTAAGTAATTTCCAAACGAAACGAACGTACTGAAGGAAACGGATAATTAGCGTAACCTTGCCTCTATCTATCTGTATCGGGCAAACTCGAACGCTTCGATGACTACTTAACGGTATCTTGGTCGTCGATACTTACTTGCCGCATCTGGCGACCGCTGTGAGCAGCTGTTCAATATTTGCAATATTTTCTCCAACAAAGATTCCATTTTTATGCTGGAACTGTCGGAGGATATTTGCACTTAATTGTACATATTATGTTTAGTGGGATGGTACTTTACGACAGACAATTAATTAGAAATCTGGTATTGTTACATGAATTATTCCGAACGCATGTAAACGTGACAATATCGTAGATTAAATCCGATATAATTGTGATTGAATAACGGTGATAAATAACTACGTTAATATGATTGAACTTAATAGGATTAAATTATTTATCCTAAGTAGTTGTTCGATAACCGAAACGAATTATCGGAAGTGAGGAAATTACACGTTCTTTGCTTTATTTTCAGTCAATTACCAACTATCGTACACGCGTAATATGATTTCCATATAAATAGGTAGTTGAATATTTTCGTTTATTATACTACGTACAGTGTACGATAATTGTTGTACGAAAACAAGGTGCCAATGTACAATATACTTAGTAAGGATAATTCCTAGTCGACCGCAATGCTCGGGGTAAACTGTAAATTTTTACCTCCAGATTCCTCGTAGCTTATTTAAGACGACAACGTATCCCGTGTGTACGCGTATCAATCGCGCGGCTCCACCGAGCCAGCGGTTGTATCAATACATAATGTATTTGCACTTGTGTCTACGTATGTCCTGTATTTATGCACATATCGACGGAATATGTGAATCTACAGGTACAAACGCGTATTCGCACGCATTCAACCGTGCGTGTGCACAAACACGAGACACGGCAGATCGCTCAGCCATAAACCATGGCGGTTTACGTTATCGTCTGGCCGGATCTACCCGTCGGCAAACTGCTGCAATTTGGCTAACGTTCCTTGCAGCCCTGTGTACTCGTGGAAATTGATAGGGCCGAAACGTCGCGCTTCTATCCACCTCCCCGCACCCACTCATCCACCGACGAGGAACGCTTTTTACCAATATTTTTGTAACACACCGAATGATTAATCATCCCTTCGACACATTCACGTCGTCGATTGAGAATCGAATTCCTAAGTCTATCGTTCGTCTAGTATCGTTCAAGAACGATAGGTACGGACAACCTGACGTTCTGTCCTTCTCTCAAACTCCATCGATCGACATTTATCTCGATCACGGCGAACAAAATGGACATTGGGAAGACATCGCGGAGGCGACGCAAAAAGATAATTGCTCCTGGAATCGAGTATATCGTCTATCGTTGGTCGCTTCTACGTGAAAACCATGCGACCAAACATGGCACAGATATATGCGATATAGAAACATTAGTAGTTTATTCTTAGTCGATTCTCAATCGTCGTAGTAAATACGGAACAAATGTCAGTCAAATAAAATGTCAGTCAGTAAAAATGATTTTAGCGAGTGAAAATCAAGTTACTGGATTTCAAAGAATTGTTCGACGCATAAACTCGGGACAAAAATTTTGGGAACGACGAACAGCTCGAGATTTTGTTGCATTGAACGTTGCGAATATTAAACCTCAAGGACCTTATATACGGAACTATCAATCGGAATACTTTGAGCATTTTTCCAAATACTTGTACTCAAAATACTAGATGAAATAGTTTAATGCCCGAGTCTGAGAAATTCAAAATCGGCCACACGAGCAAACGATTTGCCATAACGAACTTTTTTATCATTTACCCCTTTAAATACGTTTAACATAAACAAATATCGGAAAATAAAACGAGTATAAAAGTTGTATTAATTTCCATCGTGTTTTACGATTGAATTTTTAATCCCTTGGTATCGAGCCGCATATTTCATATGGACTTTGCGTTTTCCGCATGGCCAGCGTTAATAAAAGATGTGGATTTATTCGTTCTTCCATTCTTTTTTTTATACTAATTCTCTGTAGATTTTTATACAAGTTTTCATCGAGCTTTGCTTCAATCGCAAATACGCAGAAGAAAAGGCTCCCACTCAATTTTTCGTTTAATCTTAGTCACAGTTTCCACATGGCACGAAGATTTTGTAAGTTGTTTAAATCTTCCGATACCAAAAGTGACATCAATGGCAAGAGTAAGTTACGCGTAGATGATTTACAACTGTATGAACAACCGAAAAGGTAAAAGTTGGATCTTTGAGAAAAAAGTTCTTTGTGTTTTACGTTTACTTTGATTAAACGGATTTCTTGACCACTACTGTATAAATCAATCACTTGTATAGAAAGCGACATCATAGGTGGCTTTCCATTTAATGTTCCGTCTACTGTTCAAAGGGGTTAAACTTGCCGAGTTTGGAATAGCAGCGAAACTACGTGTACATTATACAGAAAGTTGGTCAATTCGTTATAAAATTGACGCGGTATGCCTCACACAGTTAATAATATTCGATAGTAAGAAAGGCCAAAATATCGAACGATTCCAGACCGTTCAGTTTTGTTCCAAATCTGACGATACACAAAAAAAAAAAACCACGTTTTACCATTAAAATAGAGTCACGCATTGTCGAATAAAAACATTAAAATAATCGAACAAACTCGTCGTTTACAAGATATTGCAAAACTTTATTCCATTAAATGTCAGGCGGTATCGTGTTTATTTCTCTTACTCTCAATTTAAAATAATATTGTATCGTTGGAAATACTATAGAAGGCACAAAGGGCGTAACATTTTATTTTAATAACCACGTTTCTTGAAACACTTTGCTACATTCCGAACGTGTGACATGAATAGAAAATCATACAAAAGGAACAAGACGAAATAGCACGTATGTAAACTTATTTTTCAGAACAATATGTACTTTTTTCTGCTTCTCTTGCTTCTTCTTCTTCTTCTTCTTCTTCTTCTTCTTCATCTTCTTCTTCTCCCTTTACTTTTAATAATCAATAATTAAATACGCACGATAAATTTATTATTATCGGTACAAAAATCTGTGTCAATCGGTCGTTAGTAACCCTAAAATACTAATTTATACGTTACATTTGAGATAATGAAACAAAAAAATTGAATTCCTTAATTTCCATAAAAAGAATCACATTTAAAATTAGAAAATGACTTCGGAAAAGCGTCTGCGCGAGCAATGTTGGCGTATAGGTGTTTGCGGAACATTTTCAGAGAGTAAGAACTGTCGCACGATTTTCCAACAAACGCGTTCTTCTGGAATAAGTGATTTTCCCCTTGTCGTTTCCACTGACAGAGGTCGTAGCGAAATATCAACGGGAGTTGTTTTACGAGCTTGCCCCGACAGTCAACGAGAATGAACACGCTGCCGACTGTTTGTCGGTCGGTTTGTTTCGCGGTCCAGACGAAGCAAACACACTGAAACCGATTGCGCTGCACGCACCGCCGTGTCTGGGAGCAAATTAAAAATCAATTCCAGGACCCGGTAATTTGAAAGTGTTCGACCGGCTGTTTCTCCGGACGCGCAGCGAGCTTTAGTCAGCGAATAATTTGCCAAAAGGTTGAATGCCGCGCGCAAGTCGACCGTCACAGAGGTTGTACCGTCTGGGAAAATATTTCTGCCCGGCATAAACGGGTATATACCATCGCGGCGGCTTAATCCACGTCGGTGATTTAATTAAAAATTGTTTGACCACGAATTTTAAACGCGACCATAAAATTTCGCTATTGCGTCGTCTCTACGCGCAATATTTTTTATTCGCCGCTGGCTTATCTTCACGGTGGACGTTCAACCGCGTGCGCCATCCGGATATACCATACACGTAGGAATCCCTTTTGTCCAGTTTCGATTAATCGCTGAAAAATATTTGTTCGATCGGTAACCGATGAAATGCGTCGAGTGTTCGACACTTTAATGTGTAATATATATTTACGAAATTACGAACATAAAAGATATTTCAACAGCATGTGTATATTGTCAAACATTTAATCAATGCACGATATGACTTTTTTTGCAATAATATTTGTTAAATGCATAAATAAACGTATGTGTGATCATACGTGTGAACGTACATACGTTTAAAATGGGAATCAAAAATTTAGAAAGGAAATTCTTCCGATAGAAGCGTTATTACTCGTTTTTATGATTAATTAAAAAGTAATCGTGTGATCGTGTTAATGGATACTTGAGAAATTCCAATTACTCGTCGATTTTACTCACACATATTCGTGTCGAAGATAATTCAAATAAACATTTATAATAATGTTGCATCAATTTGTGTTATATACGTTATATCAGGTTGATAAAAAAATATTTCTTTTTGCAAATATTACAAATATTAAAATAGTGTAATTTCTTTTAGAAATACTACCTGAAAGAAAATTTCTGCCAAAAGTATCTAATCGATAAAGAACAGGCAAATAGTTTTTCGTTAAAATACGTATTTTTAGCCGATTATGGAAAAGATTTTATGACACAATCTATGTTCATAAAGACATATTATGTATGTATGTAAAAGCATATTATGTATGTATGTAAATGCAATTTCAGTTTGTAAAGGCATATTATTATTCATCGAAAATGAAATGTAGTTATCGGTCAGCGATACGATATCCGATCGATCGATATTATAAAAAACATGTAAAAGTTTAATGTTAAGAAGCACGTTATAGAATATGTGCGAAGTAGTAATTCACTACTAACGTATTTACAGTGGCTAGTTATTAGTTATAATAAGTTATAAGTTATCGCAGAAGTTATTGCATAGATAGAAGAAAGCAGCATAAAACTGTAAACGGATTTGAAAATGCTATTCAGACATTTCCATAGCAATTATTCTAAAGTATTTTATTTACTACGTTATTGCTTTATTATATTATTTGAGAAGCCACACATTTAAAGGTTATCTATTTGTTTCAAGTAGCGATAAATGCAAATTTCATCTGCATCAACAAAAAATAAAGGAGGTATTCCCAATGAATCGGAAAAGTACCCTAGCCATATATCTGTGATAACATGGTACTACATGCAGCGATAGTAACGCAAAAAAGATATTGGAATCGCAGGGGAACATAATTTCCCGTCCGCCGTATTCCCTGGGTTTGGCACTGATAGATTTCAACTTCATTCATTACAATGTAGTTTAGATGAGAAAAGTTCGAATAATTTTCGAATCGTGGAAACGGCAGTGCGTTCTTTTTCGTAACGACACCAGAAACTTCTTGTCGAGAAAACATTAGGTATCTCGTTAATAAATAAGAAATTGTTATAAATTACAAATAAAAATGCGTAAAACATGCGTAATTTGAAAGGCTATTACGAAGGCTACTACGAAGGCTATCACGAAGCATCGGTTCGACCATGAACAAAATCCGTATATTAAATCTGTGTATTAAGAGTTGGAAAATATTTAAAAAATATTTCGCTGCTTCCGCAATATTATAATTTTACCTGAAAATATTTAAAGAGTATAATATAATAAAAGATGTAGAATCTCCGCGTTCTTAAGTAGCAAAGATCTCGTTTCATCGCCGTAGTTGAGTTCGCCTTAAGATAATTGTGAAATACTTGTAATAAGGTATCCGTTTAACAGGGAACATCCGGCGAGTAACTTGCAATTCGGTGGCGTTTCCACGCTTGTGCCCGTTTCACAGTTGAAAACTTACTTTTTCGATTCTCTAACTAGCTTCGCTGAAACGGAGAGCAGCTTCGCAATAGTCCTTGTGCTCCATCCGTATAACCACAGCACGCTGCAAGTCCTCCATCGAACGGCAGGCGTAGCCTGTATAAATGTTTGAAACTTTCTCCGGAATACGTGCCGAGTTCGCACGATGAGAGGCGTCAGCCAATGATGTACTTGTATTTCCGTGCTCGAGCAGGGCTGTCTGCTTCAGGCTAGAGCGAATCTTCTGTCTGCGTACGTCTGTCTCTCTTCCACTAGCGCTTTGTTCGTCGATGCTACTACTTCGCCGCCCTCTCTCCAGTTACCTTTCGCTCTCTGTCACCGTGCATTCTTGCTCGTCTTCCCTTTTACCTCCTTTTTTCGGCGCTTTCGAGCAATGCTCCGCCAGCGAAACGAAGTTTTCCGGGGAAACTAAAGTCATTTCGTTCGTGCAATCTAAGTTAAGTGACTTTCGAGAGCTCGGGCGACTAAACGCGCCTCCGGTGGGTCGCAACTCGCACGACGCGATCAACCCTTTCTCTTTCTTCTCTCCGCAGCTTGCACGTTTACGGAGGTCAAGTGGAGGAAGAGGGGACGAGGGCCGGAAGGATCCAAGATCTGACGAGGATTACGTCGTCCGTTAGGTTCCACGGGTGCTTAGCTGGCTGAGAAATCGACTCTAAAGCCACCATTCTTTCCGACGACGTAGCGGCACCATGGTTACACGTCGTTTCGTTCGCCGATGTTTCGAGATCCTTGCACCACGGCTAACCAGCCGACGAAGACTAACGGTTTAAAGTTGCATCGTCCCGTATCAGACATTTTTCAAGGTGACAGCCCACGGTTTTATGCTCCGCAGGAGCTGTGGTGCGGGCGTACTTTTGTCGAGCCGACGACTGATAAGTTCGAGCCAAGTATTTGCGACACCTGAATACCTCGGTCGATGCCAACGTAGCTTCGAAGAACTTGAGACGTTCAACGTCGTAGATTCGAGTAAGAGGTGACTTTCCTTTTTTTCTTTCAAGGGAAATTGTTTCGAGGAGACGAAGACTTGGCGAGGGTCGACAAATTTTATAACTACGGAAGGATGAAACAACAGTTTCTCTTGCCTCGGTTATTTTCCTGATTTTCGACGACGTAATACGGACTTTGCGCAAAACGACTATATTTCGGGAACAATGACGTTATCAGATAAAAAAGAATATCTTCATCAACGTGCTTTGTGAAGTATGGAGATGTTATCTTGGTTTTTAATTCAAAACTTAAATACGAAAGAACCCGAAGAACTTGGGAGCAATTTTGCATAATTTACCTGATATCACGTATGGCTCAACGATATCGGTCAGACACGCTCAAATTCGTAGCACTCGTTTCGATCTACATGCAACTGCCTCTATCAACCGTTGGATAACGACGTATCGGTGTTAACGCAAAACCGTAGAGAAGCACACAGATATCCGACCGTAAGACCATTGACACCAGAAATGAGCGATGGAGGCATTTTGAGCGACGCGACGCGACGCGACACTGGGATTGGCTCGATTTTCGAAGAGTCACGAGCGGCTGCTCGCTCGTAAATACAGCTATTCCACTTTTTCCTCTTTTCCGCTAGCAGAAAAGTGACGCGTCCAAGCTGTGTGTACATAGGCTCGCTACGTTCAGCCAGATAGAGGCGTATGAATCATGGAACCGTAAAGTGATATCAAATGGAATAGAGACTAAGTACGTGCGGCACGGTACACGGGTCTCTGCTGTGTGTGCGTAGCTGACCATCAAAAACGAACGCCTCCTACCGCAGATCCCACCGTGTATTCCACGCAGCTCGTCGACTCCTAGTGTGATTTAGCTGCACTTCGAAGAAAGCGTGGGAAACGCGGTTTGGAATGGTCTTAAATCGAAGGAAAATGACTGGAACGTATGTTCTACGACCGGCGTCGTAAATCAAACTGCCGCAGAAAAATGAGGAAACGATAAATTCTCCAATTCAAATGCAATTTAATGCTTGAAATTTAAACAACGTCACAATGAAACGTTACGTAACGATGATTTGTTACGAACAAAGTTAAGTTTCGGAGAATTATTTATCTCGTAATAAATTTTTCTTTCGATACAAATAGGATCGCGAAATAACTTTAACTCCTACAGTTGCATTGATTTCAGTTCCGTAATAGATGTTCGTCTAATGAACATCGTCAAAATGTGTTTATAATTATATATGGTATATTTCTATATAAGTATTAGAGACAACGATAACGTTGATTTAAAACAGAAAACCCGTTTTTTATCGAATAGAAACCTACTTAGATCCGTTAGAATTAAAAATTGAGTTTCCGTATTTGGATTCACTTTCCACGATTTTAATTAACATCTGCGGCGAAAATATCAAAAGTATTATTACGACATCGCGTTTCACATCGATGTATTATAATCTAGGTTAAACAATTCTTTAAAAAGATACAGTTGTACGACAAAACCCTGCAAGGTGAAACCAATCCCATAATTTCAATTCGGTCTTTCACAAAGGATTATTTCATTCCTGATTGTAACACAATTTTCATTGCGCTTCCTCTGATAAACGAGTTTATCACATTTTTCCCGACGCTGCTTGTCATTCCATTAAAAATGCCGCACCAGGAGGATTCGATGCGATTAAGGCAATGTTGAATTCGCGCACTGCTAAATTCAGCATCGTTCATCAAGGTCATCGTTAATTCGATAATCATACGCGGTCGTGACTCGTTACCGAACGGTCGGGCAACGATTCTAATTAAAAGTTCACGATACACACCCATTGCGAACGTAGTTTTAGTTTATCTCTATAGATTTTGCCGAAGCAGCATCGATGGCAAGTTAATTGAGAGTTCGCGGTTCTTTCGACCATATGGTCGCCGCTACGTCGATAGAATGCTTGCATTTAATTTGTCACACTCATCTCCTCGGCCATTCCGCTCTTTCTTTCGCTTTCGACGATGACAAAACGTTACAATTGTAACGAGATCCGTTAACGGCCGCCGCGAACGCAAGATCTCTTCAAACTACTTTCGTTTCACTTTCGTCTTAATTGAAAGTTCTAATTAGAGGGCCGGACATTTGTAGAAAGTAACTTTTCCAGAGGACTTTTCATCCTCCGCTTACAGCATAAGATATTTCTATGTGCATATCTCTTTATTCGTTTCTTATCTAACTCTTGCACAATAGTGTGCACAGAATGGACGTAATATGAAAAAATAGATATATAGAATAGTGGCTCTACTTTTTAAATTATATTTTCAAAACTATCTATTTAAATAAAAATACGCAGTTTGAACGTATACCACTCAAATATATCGTTGCTAGGTTTTCGGCTAACGTAGCGATAAGACAATTGAAAATTATAACGAAGTTAATGTGACACGTAGTTGTGACGTATAGCTTACGTCTTAAGTTTTAATAACATTTGTTTACATATTTGTTTAAAGGCGGTTAAGATTTATTCCAAATGTCAAATAATTAAAATCTTGCGCGAAAAAGAAACTTCTCAACTTTGAAACGATATACGACAATATATATCTACAAAGAGAAAAATATTTATTGGGAAGATGAAAGAAAAAGAAACATTTCAAGAAGAGATAGAGTAAAATTTCACGTGTCATAACCTAATAAGTGGAATCCAATAAGCAAGCGTACGAAGTAAATTTGCAACGAGAAATTTAAATAAAAGGAAGCGTTATCCTCTGTTTCTTTGCCTTTTCAAAGTAACCGATTTTTCAACCAACTGTGTAAATTAAAAATAGGCGGCTACTCACCCAACAGTTTCATAACCTGAGCCTGACTGATAAAAATGTTCAAGTATCCATCGCTGCAGCCAACGAGAACCAAAAGAACGAAAAACTTGCATCGCAACAGATCACACGATCCATCACCCCACCGCATTGTCTCACATAATAACATCACGCACCGACGTAATCATACGCGCAAAACGTACCACTTTTATTCCGTTTCTTATTTCCGTTTCACGTTATACACGTGACAGCAAGCGTGGAAAAGTTGTGTTCATCTTTTGCGCAAACGACGACAAACATCATCCATATTTTTTCAATGCACAAAATCATCGTTCGATGTAACGTTTCCACGTGTTTGATTGGAAAGTTTTTCAAACTCTTTTACGAACAACTATTTTATTTTTAAAATTGCATTTCTCCTAAGCTACCAAACTGTAGATTTCGTAAGCCATTAAAATGTATTATATAGCAAAGAGATGTTACGCTCGATTATTATGGATCATCCATGGTCGAATGAATATGGAGGAGAGCGACGGTCACATGGTTACGTGATCGACGAGACACGAAGGAGAAGTATCAAAGCACAGGAGAAGCGATCACAGCGTCGTCGGCGTCGGAGCGCAACTGACGGACGTCGCTCGGTAAATTGAAGGCGCCGCGAGACTCGCGCCTGCGCCCGCTTAGGGGTGCGACGCCGAATACGCAAACGGCCAACGACGAATCACTGGGTAATACACGACGCGCGTACGCCCTGTAAATCGCGGTAAGTGTAAATCACACGTTTGGATGGCCAACCGGCCGTGATGCGCTATCAGAATCGCCAAAGTATCCGAATAGGGGAACGTACGATTGCTTGCGTTTTAATTGTGTTTTTGATATATGGTGTAGGGGAGACACAAAGAACGGGTTATCTGGGTAAAACCAAGGTCTCTTCTACTATTCCTTTTAAAATGGTTGAAAAGAAAGCTTTGAACGGTAAAAACATCAATGAAATAAATGTCGAAAAGTACACATATAGAAGTACTATAAAGATATACATACATACATTTATTAACTTTCGCGTAGATAATATTCTTAGTATAAATAATAATAATAATAATAAGTTCCTACAGACATATGTCCTGCTTAGTTTTGTTTTCTAGTTATAGCGGATTCTAGTTAATAGAAAGTTGCTGTATCTCAGGCGAGAAATTAGGCTATGATGCAGCATTTTATGATACAACATTTTTTTTTAGTCAGAAGGACTCGCTTTTTGTTTAATTTTTTAATCGAAAAGCTGACATTAAAACGCACTCGACGATCTTGAAATGACTTGGGGCGAAAATTTCGCAAGTAAATGACGGAGGTAGAAGCTGACGGCAGATAAATTACAAGAACAAAATTAACATCGTAATCGGATCGTCTAGGTACGATGTAAGATTTGTGAATTGGAGCCAAAAATGTTATTACGAGACGCATTTTGTTCTCAATTAGATACGTCCGTAACTATCGATAGGGAAATGGGTTTTTTCTCACAACGCTTTCATCGAATCTTCGATTTTCTATCGACGTTTCCATGAGAAACGCATAGCAGTTTGAAAATGGTAGAATGGTAGAATTTAATTAAAGATCTTTTCTCTCTCTATAGCCATTAAATCCCCTTCTCCCTCAACCTTCCCTCTGTCCTTCGCTGTTTCCCTTTTCTGTCTTCCTCTCTTCCATCCTTTCCCTTTATCCGACCGTCTCTCTCTTCTCTTCCCTCACTTTCTCTCTCACTCTTTCTCTGCTTGTTTCTCACTCGCTGTACGACTGCACGGGCACCATGCACAGTTTGCAACTAGGATTCACGATTTGATCTTCGTCAGTTTAACTTTCATGGTGTAGCAACGTTCCCTGCCGACGAAACGGGACTTTAATTATACCACGGGGTTAATTAATTCCGTCAAATCCTGCGAAGCGCGTCTCAGTATCCTCTTTGCTTTTTCCCCCCTTTTCTGTTCATTCTGCCGAGCTTCGAACCTGAAATTTATCCTCTAACAGGATATAACCGCGGAAAATATCCTGATTTTTCATCTATCGCTACCGGATGCGTGGATAAACTTCTCTCTCGTTATTCTACGGATTATAGCAGAAACGACTGGTAGAAATTTCTTTGCTTGCCGTGTACTCGATCCGTATATTAAGACGCAGGCACGTTATCTATTTTCTTCTATGTATGCGCAATGTTTCTAACCCCTTTGTATTACGAATGTATTATCAAAAAAGCGAACATAGTACAGACAAATTGAGATTACCAAGACTCTCATCTTACGTTACTACAAGAATATATAGTACGAAGATAGATCATTTTCAAATGTAATTACATATAAGAGAATAAGATTACATATTCGACGAAAGATTCGTTGTATCATAGTAATTACTAAGTATGGGATAATCAGTTTTATATTACTCGCTATTCTTTTTAGTATATGTAATTTTTATTAATTTCGTCGACTTTTATCGTTATTATTTGAACGTGATGACGACGATATTTGAAAGTGATAAAATACATACATTACTATAGTACGATTACATGTTACTCGTTATCATATTTGTTCCATTTCTTCCATGCGTTCGTAAAAATATAAACTTTCATAAACAACCGCAATCTGGTTACTAAGTTAAAAATTTAAATCATCAAGATTACAGAATTTTATTCCTATCGGCAACATTTTCTAATAACGAAACTCGATTTCTTCGTACAATAACAAAGTACAAACATGTTTAACAGGTTAACATGTTAACAATTATTTAAAGAAATATCGGGAATATGAACAATTTTCACGTGAAGGAATAAATACTTCATATACGGCATTTTATAGCGATATATGAAGCGTTCAGTAATTTTCCATTCTAATTCACATACGACAATTAATTAATGCTCGTTTTGCAAAGTGTTTCTTCGCACGGACGATTGCGAATGTTAAATTGCTTTCGAATTCAGGTGTCTTCTTATTTATTCGAACCGAGGGGAACACGTGTGCAGCGAGACGGAAGTTTAATTATACAGGCGAAATTAATTAACTGCGTGAAATCTCGCGGAACACATCCAGAGGTTGATCGGTGTCGATCGGCAACTAATTAATGGTCAATCTATTTTTTCCTTATCGGGTTCTATGGCTTCGCTTCGATTTCAATTCGCGCGTCAAACTGTCGTATCTATCGTTGCCACGAAGAGAGGCTATTTTCTTTCTACTTTCGATTCTTACTTAGAAATTTCCTCAAAATATAACAACATTTCACGCTGTATCGGTTAAATGCGTCATACGTTATTTGAAAATTAACACGAACTATTAATATTTGTACGCTATTAGTTCCCCTTGTTCTTCTCATAAGGAAGATTCGTAAAAGGTATAGGAAGAAGGGAGTTTTCGCTATCTTCTAGCACGCAATGCCATGGCCGGAATGAATTTTTCGGGTCATCTATGATTTAACGACGAGATTATGAATATTTTTAAATCGATAAGTATAATTTCTGCCACGTTATTATACGAAAGCAATTGCTGTATCGAGTTGAGCGAACGGCGTACGATAATGAACAAATATTGAAATACGAGATTTCAGCTGCTCAGTTTTAGCACCTTTTAGAGCGTATGAAAGGGATGTACAGTAATTTAATACTTACTACTTTTTGAATCATAGTTTCTAATCATATCGAAGAGTACAAAGGATATAATGTATTAACTATTATCGTCTCGTCATGACTCGAAGATTACGACAAGTTAAATAGATCTACTCAAGGACCACGTTACAGGGTGCGTCAATACAACCTCCCAGATTTCGTTTAGCTATTGTTTTCAAGTCGCAACGCAGTTTTTCGATGGCATATGACTCACGATTTTTAGCCCCTACTATATCCGAACGGATACGAACGGCTATCCGTTATTGAAGCGTTTATAAAAAAAAAAAAAAATAGCGACACTGTGATCGCCACACAGACAGCTTTTCGTACCTACTTCGTGATCGGCTGTTGTTATGGATCGAAAAAACTATATTGATATAGTTTGAAAAGTTCAGGGCCACAGGTTTCAGCGTTGAAAAGAAAAACACGTGGAAGAACTTGAAGCACTCAAACGCCGCGACAATACTACCGGAAATAACCCGTCTGGTGACGAAAAATTTCAGGAATCGATTACAAATATGTATCGTGAACCAAGGCCACCATCTTGACGATATCGTTTTCAGAACTACATGGAAACAAACGTAAATCCTATTTACTCTTTTCTCCTATCCTATCCTATCCTATTTAGCAAATTTTTGATCAAGTTGTACATCCTTCTAAGGCGCAGCTTAAGGACTTGGACGAGAAACGTAAATGTGCGATGATAGACATAGAAAAGTTAAAAAAACGTTAAATCATTACGTTGCTTTAAACTGAATCATGTTTTTTAAAGACATTTTTTGTACTCGGCCTACGATCAAATTCGATTTATCGCAATCGTCGAATATTCGAATTTGTATGCGCGTATGTATGTTATATCCCATTTTTGCATTTTCGTGTCAGCCCATCCAAAGGTAAAGATCAGGCCGTAAAATGCAGCAGGTTTCTAAGTTGTATGCATAGTTCGCATAGTATTATAGAAGATAGTTTTGTATCGAACAAGGGCTCTGTATCTGATACCAATTTTTATATTTATACCGTACTTTACACGTAGCCTGTTTGTGAAAATCAAAGTATGCGATTACTATCAATGGAATTTCCTTAAAGAGATAGAAAACTGTAACTTTCAAAATGTTCGCTTAATCTGTCGCGATCATTCAAATATTTTCAAATTACTCTGTTATTCGTTATTATCGTTATTTCTTTTTTGAACTGAAGAAACAGCTCTTCCGCCATAGGAAGAAGTGCTTTCCTTCAGAAACCCATCCACTTTATTCGTTGTAGACATTCTTTAATTTCCGCGTTTCAGGCTGCTAAGTATTTATTGTAAACTGTAACGATTGCTTCTCTTTTTTTTCTACTTCAATTTAGAAAGAGCTGTTTTATACTGCAGCGTAAATACTTTACTCTTGTAGAATCCAATCGTCCCGTGAGAAACTTTAATTCTTCGGTAATAGTTAACATTTATTTAAGCTTCGACTAGTATCACCGGACTCCAGATTATCACAACGGCTTCAGTTAGAACGTTTAACTTTATTTCGTATACTATACTCAAACGATGAAAGCCATATACAAGTAAATATCCTACAATTAAGTAATCTAACCTGTTACGGATACGTTATGATCCGACCATACTTAACGATGAATTGCGACTATTGCGACTATCGTTCTACCAAATTTTATTTCAACAGAAATAAATTACATCACTCGTATCAATAAATTTTTACGTTTCGAAATAATAGCAACGATAATTTGAAGCTTAAAATTGATACATGTGTGTAGTATGAATATTTCTGTGACTCACGGTACGTCGATGGACAGTGAATCGAGCGAACAACCTCATTGGTAACCTTTGACGATAAAACGATTGTTCAAACGAACACCTGTAAAAGGCTGCACGTCCCACGAATACATGGCCGTATAAATTGAGCTGCGAAGTCATCGTCCACACACAGCGCAGCTACTCCACTGTATATAGAAAATCGAGGAGTAGATGTAGCCGAATCCATTAAATATTTGAACGGACGAAACAGGCGAGGGAAGGTAGACTCCCGGAGGAAGTCTCCCTTCGGCTCTTAGCCACCATACAGTATCCGACTCCCTGTATTAATATTTACATTTACATTTCTTCGTCGTCGTTCCTCTTATTTCAACTTGATATCGTGCTACAGCTTTTAGGACACCGACTTGAACTATCGCTTCCTCTACTCGCTCTCTTTTGACGTATTATGATGGCAAATATCTTTTGCCGAGCACACGCTTGCCGGCTGGTCCTATCTAAATCATGTAGCAGACAGTAGCTTTAGTTTTAATCTTGAATTCGCGTTTGTACAGCGTATTTCGTTTTAAAGGCGAGTTTTACGCAACAAAAAAAAAAAAAGAGAAAAGAAAAAAAAACAGCATCATAAAATAGTTTAAAATATACGCTCAGGGCATATGTTTTGTGAGAAATATCGTTATGTTGCGAGTGTAGTTGAATTATGTTCTTTCCATTTTCAGACATTCTGTAAATACAGGACGATATATTTATGACCCGTTTCTGTTAATATGCTTCGATGAAAGTTTGTTATTATTCAAACGTTGGGTATCATGCGAATTTTATATATTTTGCTTTGGAAGTCGCGACAGATTAAAATATATTACATCGTAATATTTAATTTCTTGCTAAATACTATATGATAATAGCGAACATTTTTCCGACAATGTTATCCAAACAATTCTTATTGTTGAACGTTTGTTCGTTGGTGAAATTTATCAAATATTTCAGTAATTCTAAAATGTTTAGCGTTGTGGTTTATCGATGGTTTATCGTGGCAGTGAACGTGTTAATTTTAAGTATTATTTCAGTTTTTCATTCATTACGATACTTTAATTTTTGTCAAAGTTGTAAAATCGTAATATAATGTATATAATGTATCACCACAAACTAACGAAAAAATTAACGCATTCCGCAAGCCCAACAAGATGCACAAAAAACGATAGAATTTTCCAACAGAGATTAATAATTAGTCGCTTATTAAGTGTAATAAGCAAGTCAACGCAATGTATTCAGCAAATTTTCTAACAAAGTATATTATTTATCGCTACACATACCGTTTTCAAGCTTTAAATTTGCGCAAAGTGTAGCTTGTTCATTTAGTAACCAACGATAAGAAGTAAGCAAAGGCAACCGAATATTGTCAAAATTATTATAACGATAAACGTTGAATATTTTGCGTATTTTGCCCTACAATTTTTTAACGATTTTAACGTTAAAATATTTTTAACGATAGTTATAGATGGATAAAGATATAAGAGAGCAAGAATAAATGAAATGTCCTGTATTTCCACGTTACTTTTACTTTTGCTTTCTTCGTGCATTTATGTTCCTGCAAAGCATACGGGGCATTTGTGGATAACCGAAGGAATTGATTTATACAAGAAGCATTCTAAAAGAATGTATCTATAAAAATACACGATAGAGAAATATAAAACATGCATCGCTGAAACTTTTTTTTATCTCTAAGGACTTTAAAGAAAATATAGCTCCGTCTCTGTGCTTAGATTCAACGCTTGAATCCAATACAGTCGAATCGCTTCGAAAACACTAGCAAAGAGGTATTGCCGCTAATTACAAGTAAAACATAAAAAATGAACAGAATAAATCGACAACACCGTTAGCTGGAGCTGTTAAACGAGCCGTAAACGTTTTCTGTAAACGTGTTAAAAAGTAACATGCGCTCGTCCGCTTTAACGCGCGAGAACGAAATTCTCGAGAGACGCTGAATAAGCGGCAGAAAGGTTGGATGTAGCTTCAGCAGAATATTAGCATCGAGTGTAATTAATTAACCAGCGTATCAGAAGTAGGAGGAAACTGCATGGTGGTGTAAATTTTTAATATCGGAACGAGAACGAGGGACCGGAAGTGAGAGTGGCGCGCATTAGAATGCCCTGGAGACGAGGAAGGTTGTCTCAGGATCCTGCGGCAAACGGTAACGATCCGACACGTTGGTAATGAAAAGCCCGAATACAATTAGCGGTGAATTTATTTAATTAACGATCGCCAGGACAGTCGGCGAAACTGGCGCGGCAGACAGGACGAATGAACAAATATCTATATCGAAGAGGCAGCCGACACGAGACTAACGAGGTCCTCGAGACGGTTCCCTCCAATCAGCCAGATCATTAACTCTGATAATTAATAATGATTGGAAATCGATCGTTGGAGCTCGTTGCCGATTGTTTCACCACTATCTCGAACGGTTGTACTTTTAGAAGTTTCATCAGGGACCAAAGCAATTGGTGTCGACGTAGCGATTTCATAGAGCACGGAGAGAAAGTGACAATGAAATAAAAACTTCCATACAAGCTTTTTAATATAGAAACGTTTCGAGAAGTATTCGAATACTTGTAATTAGTAATTCTAATAGGTGACATCTTTAACGTCGCATGTTTCTAACACGACGTGAGCTTTACAGCACAACATCGGTAACACTCTTGTAATATACGCAACAAATTTCACGGATAAAGGTTTGAAAAACTTCACTTCCAAACATCGTGCTTTACGTACTATTTATCGTTATACTCTATAATGATATTAAATATATAATGATACTATACTCTGTAATGATATTAAATGGCGATGAAATTCGCTGATTGACAATATATTGGCTTATCGTATATTTTCTATTTTCCAATGTAAATTTTTCACATTATAAGGCATCCGTCTTCTTGGTGTATTTTTTACGAAAGCTGTGCTAACGTCAAACTTTTATCGTGTTACATCGAAGTTCAAGGTTACATAAAAGGTACTCTCCGATTCGATATTGATCCACGATTGGTCTTAATATACGATCCATTTTTTTATAATAAAACAACCATCGAAGCACGCGTTATTTTTGTGTAAACTAGCCCCAACCTGTCGATTCGTTATACCTAATAAGATCGTGTACTTATTATTCGATTAATAACGAAAATTGGAAGTTTGGAATCACATATATATTACGTATTTTGTCATTGTCATCGATCTAAACTGTAAAAATATTAATCCACTTCGAAAGATATAGAATCTTTTGTTAAAATAAAATTTCCTATCTTATCTCCCTACCTTATTACTTAAATGAACCTTATTTCTTAAATTAAATCTTGAATATATTTTTAATATGGAACTTCTCCTTTCAATGAGTGTGAGATTTATAAGACTTCGGTAAGCAAGCAAGTTGGCATTTTGCTACAGCCAATCCATCATTGTCATCCCTTATAAAAAGATGTAATACGTTTGCAGTAAAATGCGTTGGAGGTTTATCCATGGAAACGATATTGCATCAAACATTTTAAATAATTTCGAATGATTAAAATAATTCGTTTCTATATGCTTGATCGCATAGATTTACTCCGATCGATAGATTTCTTACCTTATCGCGAAATGATTGTCACATTAGTTATATTTGTCAGACACTTTACGTATAAACCACCATCGTTTTTCCTCATTTGAAAAAGCATCAATCTTGAAAACAAGGGGATACTTTTCTCTTTTCTTCCCCTTTTTTGTCTTCGCGTAGCGTATTTTGATAAAAATGAATATAAATTCGATGAAATTTCAGCGTTGCCAACTGCGAGAGAAAATTCACATTGGACAGTAATGAAACCGTGTATAAGAAACTATTCTTGGACATGATACAGTTTGGTTTGGTTCAATTTACAGCTATTTTAGTATCTATAGTATTATCATTCTACGTGATATTATTTCCATCGCGAATACCCTTGGAAACTTTTAAGAGAATGCACGATGGTTGTTTTTTACTTTAGTTAATTTTAGTAAAATACAAAGCAACATTCATTTATAAGTCTAAATTTCATTAATACAGTTTCTCACATACCTGCTAACTGCATTTGCCATTTTCGTTATTGAATTGTTATGAAGCTTTCGCTTCAAACGAAAATAAGTTCTTTACTTTAAAAACTAAAGATAATTTGGTGACTGCGATCAAACTGCAACAAAATGCACCTGTTTGTACGTGAAAGTATTTCAGGTTTGAGTTTGCAAGAGTAAAAACGTTTCTACGCGAATCGACAAATTGTGAATGGTAATTGCTCTTAAGTAAATAAATAAATAAGCAAGCAATCGGTATGAGCATGCCAGGCAAACAGGAAGAAGAGAGTCGATGGTCGTTGCTGGAACACGCGAGCGATCCATTTAAATCATTCAAGGTACTTTCAATCGTTTTCCCCTGGAAACGTGATCTGATGCAAGTAACTCGTAGACGGGAAATTCTGTTTGAGAACGTTCCCGCATCCTGTCGTATCTAGCTTTGAAAATAATTAAAAATGGCAAAAGTACGTTCGTTGAGTGTTTTAAAATATTTTACGATGAACGGTACAGTCAGCCACAAAAGTTTACGCGCGTTTTTTACAAGTAGAATATTATAGTAAAATATAGTATAGTAGAATATAATAGCATGTATTCGATACATTCGGATACACACGTATCGTTGTAAATGTAACGAAACGTAAATGTAACTTATTCACTTTTAGCTTTATTAAAAAGGTACAAATATACAAAATCTAATGTTACGAAAATCACATACACCTACTACATCCATATAAAGTCAGAAAAACTAGTAGACTTACTGTTATATAAAATATTTTGTATCCTATTTGATTCTCCGCTCCATTGATTCGAAGCAACGAACCCTGCCCTGACTTACGGACAGATTAGAAGGCAAAGTGGTTGCGGGAGGGACACTTTTAACGATGTTTTCTATCGGATCGGCAGTGACCTTTGCCATTTGGAGGCCTCGAGTCGATTTTCCGTTCTAGCGGATGTCGTCGGTGGCCAAGCAAATCCGGGGAAATTCCGGTCGAGCTGGTTGAGCGTCGGTGCGAGAGAACGAGCTTTCAAAGAGTTTCACAGGTTTTTTGGCGAGCGCGAGCGGTGTGCCAAGCCAGTAACTACCGCCGTAAAAGCGGCTACGTTTCAACGAGGATACGATGATGTTACCACGGTTTCACAGGGGAGACCTATACCCTGACGTGTATCGGCTCGATCGATATTTGCCGAGACATAACTCGATAGAATATCGAATGAACGCGTCAAGCCCTGCAGGGCCACGTCGATTCTCCCCTTAGTAATGAGTCAACCTCACGGAATTGTCCTGCGAGCCACGACAATTTTTCATAGACAAAAGTTCCGAATCTCAATATCTTTGATTTTATGCCACTTGTTTTCTAATTTTCACATTTTCACATGATCTTTGCTTCCATCCATGTTCTCGTAAACACGTTCCCATAAACATGTTCCCATAAACATCCATGAGAAATCACCAGCCTTCATTTATTCCACGACATAAGCTAATCGATAGCTTACAGATTTCAAATATTTTAAATTAGTCAAGCAAGTATTTGATATATTATAGGAAGGGAAAAATCAACCGTACCAGGAAATAGAAATCTAACGTTTTTGACTAGAATGTCCGAAATACGAAATACGTCGGATATCGGATACAACCATGAGTATTTTTGTTGCTTAAATAAACGTTATTTCGTTCGTTAATCAGCGTGTTGGTAATAATTCGTAAACGGTTGGTAAAACGATTATCGTTCAAAGTCACTACAAAAACTGACAAAGAAGAAGAAAATAGAACGTTTTTGCCTGCTTCTATTTGAGTAGAGGGAATCGGAAATATGGAAATCTTACTCTAAAGAGTGTAGGGGGAGCCTGGCACTGCGACTGGCAAATCGAACGCATTAAAAGTCCATTATCGGTAGCTCCACAGAGAGAACGAGGCAAGTGGAGAACAGAGAGAAAGAGGCTGATGGGAAGGGGATGCAAAGGAGAATATAACGAGAGAATTAGCACCCTTCTACTTGTTGACCCTTAACTCGGCAACTTCACTATAGTCCTTGAACAGGACACACGTGTGCAACGTACACGTGCTCGTCGACACGCGTATCATCGAATATTGCCCTAGCGATTTGAAAGTTTGGACGAAAATTTTCATAATAATCACGTCCGAAACGGTCAAGCGTATAAGTAAAGAAATCGCTTATGCCAAATTTTGCTTGTACCTGTAATTCGATTTCTAGGCTTATAAGCTTGTAGGCTTAATTTAGCTTGCAATTATTACTCGAAATTAATATTTGAAATTACTCGAAATTAATATTTGAAAACCGTGTTCCGTCATATCAACGATTATCACATCGTATCAGTCGAAATATCAAATTTCGCCGTTTCCATCATTTTGCATACAATCTTTTAACAAATAGTTGCAGAATAAATAAACTGTAAAAGCAACACAAGAGAAACCTTTTAATCCTAAAATTGACGATTCTTTCGAAAGAAAGGCAATTGTATTCTCTACATACATATTTAATATTTTTAGAATGTTGCTTGAAACAAATTTCAAAGCAGTCTGAACCTAGCGTGGTTCTTTTCTACAATTATTAAAAGCAACGGATAGAAATAATTTAATTTTTCCATGGATCAACGAAGGTTGGAAACAAAGTTTCAAGGAAATCTGAGTTCCAAAGTTTCCGAAAATCTCTATGAGAAAGTAAAACTATTTTCTTATTTGACGCGAGTGTCAATACTCTTCAAAGTTTCGAGACAGCGACTGCAGTTTGCGAGAACGAGTCCGACTTTCTTTAAGATTGCAAAATTTTTCTTTCGCGCCACCCAAGTAATTTTCCAACGTTTGTAACGTTTGAACGGAACAACACTACGGAAATATTACATTTCTATCGAGACATTTTTCTCAAATTCTCCGATTGTACGTGTCCTACAGGCGATGCGTCCGTGTTAATAATCGAACACAACAATGAAGGATAATGAAATAACGAATTTGATATTTTACTAATTACCTCCGTCTTAATTATTTAATTTCTCCGTTATTAAGTATTAGGAACAAGTATCGGGTATTGACTAGAGCAAGTATTGCATATTAACATTATTAATATAATATTCCTTTCTATTTATCTTCGTTTTATTCGAATCAATTCACGAGTATCCTCCCTCAAAGATAGAAAGCACTATTGCGTTCACTCCATTAAGAGGATATATGGGCCATAGGAAAGCGTTTTCCAAGTTATACGTCATAAGCATTACACATAGACCTTTTGTAAGCCACCATATTACTTTTTATAGGATAATGGACAATTTATAGTAATTGAGTAACACCATTAATATCATTCAACGATTCTCCCTTTCTTTCTAAGATGAATTCATGGATTCTATCGAGTTCTATGAATAGTTATAAATACACGTATGACCCTTACTTTATCCCCATTATAATAAATAATTTTATCTGTAACTGTTTAATACCGTTAACGTTGTCAACAGTTATGAATACAATTAATAGCTACATCGAGAAATTTCGCTCTTAATTAATCTCGCGTCCTTCCAAAATTGTCCTCTTATATAAAATTAGAGCTTTTTCTTTGAATTCTACGTTTTATGGATTATGGATTTCGTGGTTTTCTGATGTTAAAAAATTTCCTAAATTTTAGAAAAATATGACAAAATCATTGATAATATGCGTGATATCTGAAAATATTAAACACTTGTTCGGTCAAAAAAGGGGAACATTATGAAATAAAAATTGATACGGTCGGTGACCGTATCAAGATTCGGAAATTCAATAAATTCAATAAAATATACGAAGCAAAGGTTAATTTAATTTAACGAGTATTTATTGTTAAATTAATATATATCTAACAATAAGGCATTTATGACACGCATACGTTTATTATCAACGCATTAACAACGATAAAAGTAAATATTAGGAATTGTATGGAACCTGTTAAGAAATAAGACCTAATCAACAGGAGAAATAACGAAAATTAAGATTTCTTATGCGATTAATCTAAAGTGTTGCAGTCAAAAGGGTTAGTGCTTAATCGATTCATCTTCGTCGAATTAATTCGATTATATGTCCCTCGTGATAGAATAAAAGAAACTTGCTCGGTATCCCCATTCAGACGTGTTGGTCGTTGAAAGCTGTTTGCTCGGTTATAAGGACTAAAGAAGGGCGCGCTCTTCGATTGGAATGCTGTCTGTTAAAGATAAGGGTAGCTACCCCTCGACGAAAAGGATCTTACAATATGCTAGACACCACACTGTCACATACCGGGTGACCATTTCCTAACCACCTACATATTGGATTCATTAATCAGTACTTATTTGTCAACCTTATAAAAGATTTTACAGATAAAGAGAGTTTTCAAAATCTCCTCGAGTACATCGAGTGATCAAGTATATCGAGAAGATTTCGGCAATTCCGAATTTCTCGAGAATCTCGAAATTCTCGGAAATCCTGACAATCGTGAATTACGAAACGACGATACTCTCGGCAGTTCGATCCGATCCGATATTTTCGGGTTCTCGCACACTTCCAATAATTTACCTTTATTCGGAATACCGTATCATTTAAAAAAAAAAAAATGTGAAGTTGATCTTCAAGTCTTCGAATCTCTATTTGCAGAGAATTTTCAGCATGTGTGAAATTAACATAAATCTACGAAAAGTAATTTTTAAATATTCATTACAGCCTCGGATGCAAAAAGTTGTAGAAAATGACTTTTACTATTTTCTTCGCAACTTTGACTAATTGCAATCTGTTTGAAATTCTTTACGAATTGTCTAGTAAACTAATCCCTTTAGCTTCTCAAAAAAGGTCTCTAACTTTTATGTATCTAACTTTACAAGAAAGCATGTACGAATACCTTTTTACCCTCACTGTATATCTTTTAATGTGTTTCAAAAGAATTCGTAGAGTTGCTGCTGTAATATTTAATATTTCTGGACTTCTGTAAGTGACTGCATATCGAACAATACTTTGTTAAAAGACACGTAATAACGTCGTTAAATCTCATTCAACAGGCTTGCAAAGCACCCTGTAGAGGCCCGTAAACATGAAACGAAGGGCAGATTGAAGGGCGGTCGCCTTATCACATAGCGCCACATTGACTAAACGACAAAATACCATTCCGTACTTTGTTTCCGCACGCGGGGGCTGATAATTGCACGGGAACGAGAGGTATTGCGCCACGTCGCGTCGCCTAGATTACGTTCGCCTGGTGCCTTCTTTGAGAATGGCCACGAATTGCTAGCGGCACAAACGGGCAAATTTGAAGGCGATGAGCGCGAATAATTGCTTCGCCAGTCTTGAAACGAAGGGACGAACAGGTCAGTCTGAAATGAAACGGATTTGTGCACGCGCGCGAAAAAGCAACTGATATTCTCTCTGTCTTCGTTATAGCGTCCTCGATTATTCTGCATTTTGTTTGCTCAACGTCCGAGAATATTAACACATTCGGCGTGCACGTGGATTTAACGCTTCGAGCTCGGGTTTTAGTTTAGGTTATAATTTCATGCGAGTTTTGCAAAAGTCAGATAGAAAATTTGGAAAAATCACACATCCATATGCATTATTTCTTTGCGTATACTATATATGTGTGTTGTATATGCGTATGCACACGAGTGTGACAGGTGTATACGTATCTTCGAATTAACCAAGTATTAATTTATCCAACTAAAGATTTGGTCTCGTACGAAATGGTTAAGAGCAGATCTACTAGTATATCTTTTTTGCCAAAGTAATGATCGAATTAGTTAGCGTCCTATTTTCTGATCTAAAATCATAATCAATTATAAGTATACTAGAAAAACTAAGAGATTGCAAATTTACATAAGAAATACAAGTACAAAATCAGATAATAATATAGATACTAAGAGATTACAAATTTACATTTACACCAATGTCTTTATGATATCGGTTAAAATTAAGCCTAAAATTAACCAACTACATGCGAACGTAAAACGGGTTTTTAGTGCGCTTCGACCCAGCCTTGCCGCTTAAATTAAGATAAACTTTGAATCGTGCATCGAATGTATCAAACGTGCTTCGTATACCAACACGGATATATCCCTACAACGTAACATTAACGTGTTGCAGCAAGTATCATTTTCTGCTGTATCGCGGCATCGTTGGTGTAAAACTTTCCAACACGATGCTTCTAATATTCCTGCATTTACGTGCAAACACGACTTGTAATACGACATTTATGTTCACCGCGACGAGATATTTTGTACTTCGCACAGTCTGATTTTTATTTTTCTTCGGTAACAAGCCAACATATTTTCTGATTCTTCTTGATATAAAATTATTCGGTAAAATAATAAAAATTGAATATTTTTTCGTTATTCTTATGAAACTTCTCCTTTTAATAAGTTGGAATAGTCGGATGAAACTTTTATTCAAAATATGGATTCACGTATGAACATTTATAATGACGCCCATCTCTATCCATACATTTTAAAAGATTTCTTTTTTCAGAATTATTCTACGATTCGTTGACTGATATCGAAATTATTACTTAAATATTTACTTCTTTCTATCTGTAAAGATAGTTTTCCTATGCTACCTTTTGTAATACGGTATTTCACAAAACATTACGGCGCACTGGAGATATTGGCATGTGCAAGGTATTATTTTTGAAGGAAATCGAAATAATTGTACAAAATGAGAATGAATAATTACAGTATTTCTAACCATCATTCTGATATATACTCGTATAAATTACGGAACAAGAAGCGTCAATTTTTCATGCATGGCGAAATCAACAATAATTAAATCTTTCCGTTTTCTTCTTCTTTCTTTCTTCTAATTTTCTATTTCAGTTTTTATGGTCCCTCTATTAATACTTTTTTATTCGTTTATAGAATATTCCATAGTCCAGCTCGAGCCTCTGGACATTTTTATACTTTTTGCGTCATTCGTTCTATATTTTTTTCAATGGAATTGTGGTCGAGTGATTGGTGCGGTCATTCCGTTACTTTTGTTCCTCCTGTATTTTCTATTTCTTCGAAATGGTTTCTACGCATCATCGTTCTGTGCTGGAATCATAGCAGACATGGTTAAATTTTACTTGAAATAAAAATAGAAAATGACAACTCGAAATAATAAACCAAGTTTCAGCTAATTGATTACTTTTATTTTAATTCTCCAATCATTTTTTATCCTAATTAACACTTTCAAATAAAGTAATAAGTAATTTAGAACGCTAAATACTGCATTTTTCATATTATTTGCTTAATTACTTTGAAATAGTTACGAGTTAAATAAGAGAGTACATTGTTTAAACAATTATTTTCCAAATATTTTATTCGAATAATGTTCGAACTCGCATCATTATCATGTGTGCAAATGAAATTATTTCTAACTAATCCAAAAGTCGCATGTTCTTATAAAATACATATACAAACGTTATTATATGTTTACAATTGTAATTTCTAAAAACATTTTTCTTAATAAGGTTTTAATACAGAATGGAAATAAAATATCTGAATTCATAACATATATGCAAATATCCACAAACTTGAAAAATAAACATCGAAACGAAACTGTATATGTGTACTAGCACGATGTACGAAAATATCCCATTTAACCTGAGAAGAGAAATGGTTTCCGAAAACGTTCTCCATCTTGTTGAATACATGCGTGAACGGAAAATTAAATCCAGACGCAAGTCGAATACTTTAGCGTACAATTTGTAAGCTGCCATGATATTTTTCATCTCGATAAGCGATGACGGAGCGTCTAGTATCGTACCGCATCATGAAGTTGTTTAAAAGGAAAACAAAGCGATTTCACGGCATTAAATTAATAGATCCGACAAACGGGGAAGCTGTTTGCGACTTAAGTCTCCCTACGTGACTCCCGTTAAGACCGCCAGCTTATTTTCTTCTCTTGTCGATCATACTGAGCAAACAATTGTATCAAAATCTGTTTGAAACAATTCGATGTTCACCTTTTTCGCATGTACTACTTTCTCATATCAACGTTACCCTTCAACGGGTTACTAACACGTGTCAATTTAAAAATTGTATTCTACCTATTTCTAAGGTTTTAAGGAAATTCGAAGGAATTCCCTTGAAAGGCACAAAACAGCCGGTGGCGCCACGCTAGTGCTTGGTATAAGTGTTCATTTTCTACGTACATATGTATGTATATATGCACATATATGCACAAGCTGATTTAATCTATAAATGCAAATTACTAGTAAACTAGTAAACTATCTGTTATACCGTGTAGGAAATGATTCAGTCAGGAAGTGGATGGTTTCGAGAAGGTCATCTTATTCCGTATCCTGAGTACCATTTTTTCCAATACATTCTATCATGCTGGTTCTATAGTTATGAAAAGAAAGCGAACTAATTTTCGATTTTTCTTCCAACGAATGTAATCTATCCTTTTTTGAGGAAGAAAATTAGGTATAAATTATTTTCCGACACGATACGATACGATTTGCTGTGCCGCAGTATTTTAGTAATGAGTTTGTTTGTGCCATGAAATTGAAAACGTTGGAAATCGCTTGTTTTGTATCGTAAAGCTACCAAGTAGAAAGATAATGCCACCACATCTATAAAGGCAAGGTAATATTCATCGTAAAAACTTAGCTATCGCCATAGAACTGGATCGAATGACGCACTTTCTACGTGACAATATAATCTTATACCGTAATGGACGCAAATTTTTGTTTGAACTCTTAGCCATGACAGCATAAGATACGTTTATCTCTCTGGATATTTGTCCACGCAGCAAGTGCCCCTTCATATTGGCCAGGAAGTTGCGACCAAGGTTCGCTGTGGGTTAAAGAAACATCGGAAGAAAGAAGGTGAATTTATAGTTTATTAGTTTCGAAGCAACTAGGAAGCACAGGCTATTGGGCAAAGTCCATTGAAACTTCCCAATCTATAGGGATAATAAAAAAGAAGAGTAAAGCAAGACAGGAAAAGAGAAGGAGGGACAAGCAGTAAAAAAAAGCAAGGAAAGCAATAGGATGCGGACAAAACCCGCTCATACGGGGTGAAATTGGGAAACGCACAGGAACCCAAGGTATTGTCCTACTGAGAACATTTCGGACAGTGAAGGGTAGAGACCGGGCAGTTGCAAATTTTTTTGCTGCACTCACAAAACGTAGAAATATTCCACTCTATTCTTCTTCAGTTCAGATACATATACTTTCAGTTTATTAAAACAATGCCTCGACTAAATTTAAGAAATTTAAGAAATCTAGGAAATTATTCGATCATTTAGGAATTAAAAAATTGCTCCCCCTTTAAAGCGTAACTAATAATCTATGGACCATCAGGGTATCTATGGTAGACTACCGATATACGATATTATTCGTATGTACTTATCGATTACTATCTGAAAAAGTATTAAAGCAATGCCATTTTAAATTGTGACATTGCACTGGTCAAGTAATTTATTGAAACTCTGACATTATCTCTCTAGTAAATAGTTTACTTTTAGACTCGGTTCTCCCGGATATCAGAAAATTAACGATTTATCGAGTATATTATTTTCAAATCGATCATATCAAATCGTCGATATCATCTTTATTATTTAATTCTCTTCGTCTTTCTTAACGTGTAAATACTAATATTTTATCAATCGAGTCATCTAATCAAAAGATTATATAAGTTTCGACATTAAATATCATTTTGAAGTTATTCTTCGAAGCTTTTTATAGTATACTTCTACTCTCTATTTATTCATCGTTTTAAACTTACACGTTTATATTACGTTTATAAAAATATACAATTACACTGACCTTTACAGTATAAGAAAAAGATATAACAAGAAGAAAAGTTATCTTTGTAAATAAATAATTACTAATAATAAGTTGTTTAACATCTCTAGTTAAAGGTAAAGTTTAACTTGCTACGCTACGGTCAAAAACGACATCGTGATTGCAAAAAATATCGATGAAACTCTTGCTATTCACGGGAGATTTCGTTTCCTGGTGGAAAGGTGGATGAAGTGAAAATGGCGGTCGGCCAAATTTTATATATTCCGTTCGTTCATTCGTGGACTGCAATTTGCAGCTCTTTACGATGTTCACGGGGTTGAGGTCCGTTCTTCTAAAGGAGGTATACGATTGGCCAAAACGCGTCGTCGGACACCCCCTTCCCTGTGTTGTTGAAATACGCTCCTACAGGATCACATTCACCCCGATGGGCTTAGGTGGCAGGGGATATTCGGATAGGAGGCTGAGCTTTTACGAGCTCTTGGCTCAGTTGAAATTTGTCTGGATGCCACCCGACTATCCTCAACGTCGCTCTCTCTTCCCTTTCCAGAAGTAAGGGGCAAATCAAGAGACAGCAAGTAATAAAAGAGTTGAATCACCCTTTCGCTCCATTCTTTCTCTCTCTCTCTCTCTCTCTCTTTCTCATAGCTATTTCCTCACGTTCTATATGACTTTCTTCTACTCGAGAAAATATATCGCCGCCTTTGTTGAGATTTCACGAATCGTTAAGGAATCCGTGTCCAACATGAACGAGCAATATTGCACGTCTCGCTAAAAATTTCCCGACGCTCGTACGATTCGAATGGAAATTAGATATTTATGGAAATACATGCCGCACGTGTATTTTAAAAGTGACATATCTCCAGCTAGTTTTTGAAAGAAACGCGAAAAATTAATTGGAAGCTTACAACAAAATTATTTATATATATATATATATACTTAATATAAAAGCTGGAGGAAAGTAATGAACTCTATGAACTCTAGGAAACAACGGACAAATATTATTTTCGTAATATTTGATTCTTAACCCTTAAAATTCCTCTTTGACCGTTTTGATGCTCCAACAGAGGATTGAATTTATTCTAAATTACGACACTTGTCAAATATGCGCGATATATAGAAATAATTGATATTATAAAAAAGATTAGAACGTTTTAAATGTATTATAATTATAAATGTCAATTATAAATGTTAAACGTGTTCGATAGATGTCATTTAATGGTAATGAAAACTTAGTAACTTGTAACGATATACAGGATTGTCAAATGATGTACGAGTATGGTACAATGTAGATGTATCAGCATCGTCTTATTTTTTGCGTGTGAAGCGTTGTGCAAGACGATTTGTTGATTTTTATAACGTATAACATGTAACGACTTGTAAAATTTCCTTAATAATATTGGTTCAATTTATAAAAGCCACTGTCAAAATTGTATAAAGAACGTGCAACTATTGTTTTAAGCATAATTGTCATTAATTGTGCAAAATTAAAATTATATATACAGTACAGTTACATACAGTATACTTGTGTCTGAGAACTCACTCAATCAAATACCCGTCTTGAAAAAGAAAAAGAACTGCGATTTGTAATTAAAGAAATAAATATATTGCTGGAATCGAAGGATCACGAACGACACACCGTGTATCATATATTTTTACGTGTCGTCGGAAGAGACATGGGGTATCCTTACTCCGAATCGTGACTTCTCGACCCCGAAACGTTTTGTCACTGCGTCGGCCTCTGAAACATTTATCACCAACCTTTTTCCGACCGCTTTCCCTTATTTCTTGTCCCTCGAATCGCTCCTTTATCCTACGAAGGTTCACAAACGAAACGGAAGAGATATACTTGAAATTCTCTCTATTTCTGTTTTCTTTTATTCTTTCGTTCTCAAACCGGACCATCTTCTCTCTTCTCTTTCCTTGTGACAAGAAGTAAACGAGAAAATGCAAGTTGCACGGCCACGAGCGTATCTGTGTGTATGTTCGTAAAATATAACATCCAAAGGGAATATAATTTCATAGGTGTATTGTCAAATACATAATTCCATGAGTTTCTTTTGATAACAAGGCGAGAAACGCCGTAATTCGAACCAGACGATACAAAAGTGGTACTTTAATAAGATGTAAAATATATAGTAAGGAATTTCTTTCTGATTTACATTCTCTTTTTGAAATGAAAAATAATAATATTGACCATCGGGTACCATTATACAATGGACGATTATTTTTCGCATTCAATAGTCAGAGTAATGGATTCGCCCGAATTGCCCAACATACGTACGCAAATTACAGATCAATTACAGATATAAATCCAATCAAATCGTGAAAATAATACGCCCGAGTGGAGCACGAAGGGTATAGAGAGAAATAGAAAATCATAATCACTATATGATTAAACAGGAAACATCGCAATTGTGAAGTTACCTATACGAGCTATAAGCAGGAGATTTGCGTTCATAACCGAGCATTACGTTTTCTGCATGCGTCGCATTGGTTCGGTTATTAATAAAATTAGGTGTAATTAGCGTATCGATTAAATTATCAAGTGATTAAATTTTCATTGATTTACAACCAGCGGCAAATGCACGACCAAACAATCGACCATTATACCGGTGTAAATATCGCACGCTCGTTTACCGTGAACGCCGAACAAAACCCCATGGATAATCGACGCGCTACGATATTATCAAAATGCACGATAATGACTCGCCAGCGGTAATTCGACGTCGTATCCGCGAACGATAAAATTAGCATGAACGAGGCTTTCGTGCGCGTACGTACCTAGAGTTCAAGAGTAACGGGCCATGAATGAGTACGAGCGAATTGCGCGAGAAATGGTGCATGAATGGCAGAACCTTGAAAACACAGTGACAGCTTATGACACGTATATATTCCATAATTTTCGGAAAATTCATCCGGACTCGTGGATGGCTATTACTTTTCAGCAATATTTGCAATTTCTTATGATAAATTGCAAGTTGTTCCTTTTTCTTCTTTTTTTTTCTTTTTTTTTCATCAAAAGTAGTATTCTTTTCTTTTCGTAACATGTGAAATTTCTTAGTGTATTTATATATTGTATGTGCCGGTTTACAAATTTTTATTCTGTAAACAATTTTTCAATGACGATAGGTATATTGGTTACTTGGTTATTTGACTCTAGACCAATTGAAAATAAAGTGTAACACTCCATATATCAACCGAATCATCGGAAATTATTTCACGTTTGCGTTGCCGGGTAACGGATGCTATTCTGCCCCGACCCATAGTCAATTTATTTTCCTTTTTTATTTATACAATATCAAAATTGAAGGATTAAGTTTAGATCGAGTTACATAAAAATTCGGCCACCTACCGTAGAAGGAAACGTAATCGTGGTCTAAATTTAAGTTTTATGTTTTTCCAAATATATTTCGGAAATTAAAGTCGCGCGACGATTATTTGTATAGGAAACAGCTCTCGCAGCTATTGAAATTAGTGTAGAGACGAAACTTTTAAATAATTATCTACGTGAAAGTATAGAAATTAATTTTTTTAATGATTCTTAATTCGAAAATAATTATATAATGCCGCTTTTTCTTTTAATACAGAATCGTTCTTAGAAGCTTTCCAGATCACCGAAGGACCTTCCTTAGGTTTAAAATCTTAATCCTCGATCTCTGGTATCGGCAGCTACGATGGTTTGGATGGAGTTATTGAATTCTAGAATATTATTAATATTTCACTGATGCAATATACCATAGTTGCACTGATATGAACACCTAGTCAGAGTCGCAGCCAATTACCTCATATTTCTTGCCATATAATTAATAATTATACCAGTTATACAGTTAATTGTTTTCTCTATAGTGATACAATTAGTAATTATATATCGAATAATATTGATTGAGTGGAGACCCACCCTATCCGCGACCCATCCATCCTCCTTTTACGCAAAAAATCTAAAATTTATTCATCGTCAAATAAACTACTCCTCCTGGTGTGCGTTTGTACAATGTTCAAAATAAACAGCAAACGGAGGTTTAAGAAGAAAAACCGACGCGAAAACTAGAAACCTGACTAAGACGCATGAAAACCTAAAATCTATAAATTATATTAAATCTGAATCTAGTTGTAATTCTATATGGGGCACTGTTTTACATATATATCATATACATGTATGTATGTACATTAAAATTTTCGTCTTTTATTGTCGTGGAAGTGAAAACTAATTGATTATGATTATAATAATTAATTATGATTAAGAATTAAGAAAGAATTAAGATTATGAAACAATATAAAGTTGGACAAATTCGGATCCGTATAATTCTCTAAGAAGTTCTAAAAATTCATAATAAAAGTTGCAAAAGACAATCGCGATATCATAATTCGCAACTCTAATTCAAACCATAATCATTCTCTCGCGACACTAATAAAAAGCCGAGATATTATTTCGCAACTCTAATTCAACCCGTAATTAATCTCTTTCGCGACACTAATAAAAAATACCGCGATTTGCCCAATATGATAATGGCCGATATATACATCGACAAAAAAAAATCTACTACTACTACAAATATTAAAAACGAGCATAGTGACAAAGTAGTAACAAGAACGACTTTCCATGCTCTGGATGATCCAGAGGATGGAGAGCCATTAGTAGTTGCCCTCTTGAATGGCAGTTTGCCGGGCCTCTTCGGCTCATAGCCTCTTCTTTCTTCGGGCGCAATGCCCGTTGAAACTTAAATCTAAGCTCGAGACTTCTAAATCGGAGACCTAACCAACAGACAAAACCAGAGACGATAGCATGCTCTACTCGTGCCAGTTTCACCGTCGATTTTTCAAATTAGATTTCCAGAAACAGGTTGGTCACACGAAAACGCGCCTACCCGACCAGAGACTGTACCAACCTGCCAGGCCCTACCTACTTATAATTAACAGACATACCAGAAAGTATACTACCTATCCTACCTAGCGCTATATTTAAAAATGGCAAAACAGGCACACCAACACACTCGCTCCACGGTTCTCACACGAACGCTCGGGCGCAAAGGTCCTACACTAGAGAGGACGTCCCGGGACGCCTCCGACACCCGAGCTTAACACACATCATGCACACTCTAAGGTACGTACCGTTTTCCTGAAGTCGACTGACGGAGGCTAGTGACCATTACGTAAAACGTGATAAAACACGTCTGAGGAAATGATATCGTTAAAATAAATGTAAGTAAACTTGGAATTATAATTGTAATTTACGGCAATATTAAAAGCGTGGTTACACTTAATCGCGTGGATGATATTATCAGAAATTGTGATTGTATCGAGACGTAAATTGAATCGATATATGTCTCGACATTTTTAATATTTGAAGTTTTAACGAATGAGAGAAAGCGACGCAATTCCACGGCCTAACAACACACACACATAATGTGGAAAATACGTCGTGTACGATACACTAACACATCGTCAGTCGCTGATCAATTATTACATTATTTAATTCTAGATCATCGTGCCCAATGTCTCTCTCCCATTCAAGTAGCACCTGGGCACGTGAATGAGATCCTGACAATGGGCGCGGAAAGGGTTAAACCTGAAAATCCTGATCTAAAAAGATGATTAGTTTGTGTAATTTTTATTTAACGAACTAACATTCTTTGATTTTATATTTTACTACTTTGTATTTGATTAAATCAACTTTATTAATTTAATAGTAAACAAGTAACTCTACTTTATTAATTTAATAAATTAGAACAAAAGTTTAATATTGCAAAAAAAGTAGCGTTAATTGAAAAAGACTGAGACTCGATCAAATGGAATAATTGACTCTAGATATATTACTAAGAAAGAAATAATCTCAGGCGATCTCTTTATCAAAGCATATACTCGAAAGTGCAGAAGCAGTGTTCAAAATTATTGCTTTGATTAAAAAATCTGCCTGCCGCGAAGTGTCTTCTTGCACGTAAAATTTCACACATTCTTGTACGGGAAAAAATGAATTTTAACTCATATTTTAAATTCTAGCCAAAGTGAAATAAACGAACGTGACTTAATATTGTTACGAAGGAGAAAATAAAATTGAGGATTATTCATTGTATGGTATATTGCCTGTATCGTCGTTATCATTGAGTGACAACTGCAGCTTTCATAACAACGAAATCGGAGGGTATCCGATTTCTCCACTACAAAATGCTCAAACGAGATCATTTTAATATCTCTTAATTATACTAAAATTCATTGCTTAAGATTAAGTATATTTATGTCATACAGCTATATTCACGTAGATGTTTGCCTTCTGCAAATATTTATACCGAATACTAATATACATATTTATAAGTGCCATGAATATATTCTCAAATGTATATATTTTAACTAGCTGTTGAAAAACCAATTACTATAATCGCGATGTGCAAGAAGACCTATCCTGAACTAATATAAATAAAGATTTGAAAAAAAATGTTACTACTCACGGATATAAAAAATACCCGCGGTCACTATGCTCGCAAGAAATTCTACACGATACAACCAGTCACCCGTGCCGATTCGGACCTTTCATCCTACGACATGATTGAGTGACCGGAGGAACAGAAATGCATGCGACTCACCGTTCGAAGCGGAGAAACAGAGGACGTTACCATCGATACTGCGCTATCTCAGCGAATGTCGTCAGGGAGACTAACATCAGGCTGGAACCGTTGAAAATCCAATGGTGGAAATAGAGGTTGCGAATAATCTGTTACAAAACAAAACACGATGAGTGATTGCTGATTATTTGAAAAGTTGGAGATAATGAAAAATAGAGGTTTATTAACTTTAGTAACTTTAGTAATAATAAAGATTGAAATTCTAATAAACTTTGATAAGTATAAAAACTGAAACTCTAATATGAAAGTTTAAAATCTAAAAATTAAGAATCTAATGATTTCTGAAATTTGTTAGTCATTTGTTTCATAATTCGGTATTAAGACTTTAACACTTATTTTATTTTAATGAAAGAATAACCTCAAAAGATCCTAATTCTTAATTGATAGTGTTGAAAGAAAAATACACAGAAAAGACATAATTGAAGTACGATATGTAAATATACTTACATTCTTGGCTTTTGAGCCACTGTTAGAACAGTCCTAAAAAAGATGAAGAAGTTGAAACAGTGATATGTCTATAACAAAACATAAGATATCATTAATATTGTTAATACATAATACAAACTTGGATCTTTAACGATAATAAAGACTGAAATTCTAATAAAATCTAATAAGTAGTGTAAATTGAAATTCTAATATAAAAGTTTGTAATCAAAAAATTGAGAATTCAGTGATTTTTGATGCGTATCAAACAGTTTTGTTGTAATTGAATGTTAACACTTTAAGACTTAATTTCAATTAAAAAAACATTTATAGTTTTTTAAATTATCGATCACTTGTATGTTGTAATTAACAATAATTCAAACAAAATACAAAAAACTGAGCAAATTGAAATGCAATACATAAAACTACTTACATTCTTGAGCTCCTGGAAAGGCTTTATCCTCTTGAGAGATACACTGACTCTAATACCGAAAACGAACATTCAAATATATATATATATATATAAAGAAAAATAAAAGATTACGTTACCACGACCGCTTAAAGCATAATCGGCGAACAAGAAATCTAATTTTAAAATTTTATTACTTTCGCGTGTTATTATTCGATTGAATTTAATCAAAACTACCGTGATTTGAAAATATTGAAAAATACTTTTACGTAGCAAACACTGACTCTACAAACCGCATTTCGCGCAGTCACAAATATTCTCTGAAAATAAAGTTGTGTAATGGCGGACTGGGAGGGGGGGGGCGTATGTAAGAAAAGCGAAATATCGTTTCGATATTTTTCTGCTTTTCTCTATCGAACGTTTATTTAGAAAATACTGCTTTTTTTTTACATTTACAAAATTATTATTAAAAGATTCGAACAGGTATGAAAAATATTAGTTGAAAATTATGACATATTTCTCCATACCGAACAAAAGTTTACGAATACCGTGAATGCAATGCAATTGTTTGCAAGAATTATACTGTGAATGTTCGTTATTAGAATATGAACTAGGATATACACTCCACTAATACACTATAGTCGCGTATTGTAAATACTCGAAAATATTTGCAAGAATTCAAAAATTCACAACTAAATATACTTAAAGAATACAACAGAAACACGCACGAAACCTTGCTTTGACGTGCTTGAGTCCACTAGCGCGCCACCTCTATGAAAAAAATATAAGCTACAAAGTTGCAAGTATATGACGTTAACTATAGGAAATTCACATAATATAGCAAAATAATTTGAATTCTATATGTGAATGTTACGATACCTATCGAAATAAGTTGAAGCTATTTTTATTAGGATTTCTATGTTTCAAACTGTCTACACGAGTTTGTCGTTAAATTATCAAGAATTCTATATCGCGAATTACATTGAAAAAATAAAATAATTCGTTACAAATTCGTTCGACACAAGAGAATGATTTCATATATTCGAACTAGAACAATGACTTATTTAATCGTATTTATTTTCGTCTCAGTATTCCAAATAATCACGAAATTATTTATTATGAAATATGTATCAAATATATTTTAAAATAAATATAAATTGTACACCAAATGTTACCATGTTCGAATAACAAGGCAATTGAATTCTTCATACACAGCTTTCTTAGTCAAAATAAATTAAACATTACCAAATTTCCATGAAAATTCATCGAATTGATCGATTGATTAATCGTCGTTGCGTCCATATATTAGTATTCCTGTTACTTCTATGTTATCCCTGCTATCGATCAATAACCTGCACAAAAATAACTACAAGTTAAAACAAATATAGAAAATAATTAAATGAAAACACAATCAAACTCAAATTTTATTACGAAAGATTACGATAGAAGCTACCGGTAACAGTATCATTTAATAAATAGACGACCGAAGAAAAATTAAAACAAAGGATTTCAGAAAACCACTTAATTTCATTATCGTAATGTTCAATGAATCATTAAATAAACGTATATTAATCAAACGATATTAATAACAAGATATAGACGATGGTAAACAATATAATAACGAATAGTACGAAAAACATTATTAATGATAATAATGAATAAGCGACACCATCAATAGGTTAGTATACGTTACAAACCTGACACAACGCGATCCATGTTATCGATACGAAATGAGACGATCGAATGACTCCTTCGTTTCGCCGAGCAACGTGGAAAGTGGTGGGGGAAGGGGTAAGAGACACACTAGCCCGTGGTACAAGCAAGTACACAGTTAACGATTACACGCAGTTACAGATTAACGATCTACACAAAGAAAACTATTATAAGTTAAGAACATAATTATTTTTAAGTAATGGGTGCATGTTGTTATAAATGAATAGTATAATTACTAATTAATAATAAATATAATGATAAATATAATAAATAAAAATTAATGGAGTAATTGTTTTAGATTAATAACGAATTGTTATTAATGAATAGCGTAACTATTATAAATTATTAGTTTATTTTTTAAAAATTAATATAGATTTCACGAGAAGAATTTACTAAACACAATTTATTCAAATCATTTTTCTTTGTAATATTTACTAGTTACGATAGATGATAGATGATAGAGAAGGATTTAAATGTTCGATGAAAAACATTGTTCTAAATCAGAACAACATTTGTGCTCGTTGGGCAGTTATGAAATGGAAAGAATGAAACAGAAATTCACAAGTATCGATAACAATTTTTTCAATTTTTTTCACAAACCTAAGAAATACATTAAAAAGAGAAAAACACGACTGGTTGAAGGACGATTCGTATAACGGGCCAGGATTAAATATTCGAAACACTGAATCGTAGTCGTTGGATAAGGTAGTGTACCTACCTCGAGGAGCAGGATTCCTTGATGCTAACAAGGCGCAGGATGATTCACTTAAAGCTGTTCTATGAACTACTTAGCACACACGATGACGATGATCCTTTAATTCAGGGTGAAACGTGGCACAGGCAGCCGACGATGCGAATAACGGGATAGCGGATAGAAAGTGTAGCTGATAGCGGCGCAGCCAAAAGGAAATGCTAAGGAGGGGTTGTCTCCGCTTTAATAAGACGCACCACCCGCTGAACGGTTTCGAACTTTGGATCGACTTTGATTAGAGCATCCTGCTAATGACAGGGGATCGACCGGCGTTTAATCTAATATTCAAAACTGTCTGGGCTAACTCATCAGGAACAGAATATTAGCTCGTCGGTCTCCGAGGGCGTTGGTAAACCTATCCGTGGTTGCATTCACCGATCCTTGATGCGGAGCCCGCGTTTCACCTTCGCATCGTCAACGACCTCCAACAGGATATTACGAGGAGTTCACCTCTTCTCGTTTCCGCGAGAAAATTAGGAAAAATTTATTCGCTAGGGGAGCCACGTCCCTTCTTTTCCGTCATCGACAAAAGCTATATGCTGGACTCGCTACACTGCCAATCGGTCAGAAGTTTCCCTTCGACTCGATACTGTCGAACGATAGGCAACGAGCACGCGTCGCATCAAGAGGCCCATTCGACGATTTAAATCGTCCATCATAATGGAATCGTCGAGGTTATAGGAAATCTTTCGGCAAGTTATTTTCGCGTTTACAATGGCTGTTTGGAATAAGTTTTGTAGGCTATATTAGAACGATGAAAACGTCGAGTAAGGTTTTCTATAGAGCACGGAACGTTTATCCGGTAATATAATAGCGTATATTTATGTGTTTTTATATGTTTGTAAATTATCACTGGAAACATAGAATTTGAATATAATTTCTTACTTACACTTTGTTCCAAGTTACAGAAGCAAGCTGTTTCTAGAATGATTATAGACGAAAATAACAAAGTATATTCTGGAAATAATGTAGCAAACGAAAAGTAAAGTATGTCACGCGTTATTTCGCCTTCAAATTTCTCATAAACGCGTAAAAATCTTCGCTATATCCATAAGAGTATCAGTGACTAAATCTTAGTCACCGATTATGAAAGTTAACGGCTAAGAAAAGAAAACGCATATTAATGTCATCAAAGGTATAGTAAATAATATAATAAACACAGTTGAGTGAACTATATGTTTTTTTACGAAAAAAAAACTCTTGACTCTCGTGGAAAATGTACATGTTAAATAACAGAGATCTTCGTTTTCATAAAACACGAAAATGTAAATTTAACATTTTCTCTCTCAACATGCCGAGTTTTTTCCGGGCTACTGCAAAAACTCGAAGTCTGCGTAAGTTCATTGATATCATTCTCCGAGCACTCGAAAGAGAATCAGAGTACAGAGGAGCGTATAGGGGCAACGTAGACACGTTTAATTTCAACGAGATAAACTTTTTCGTTTCTCGACAAGCTCATTCCGGATAAACGCCGTTAGAAACGGCAGAAGAATTTCGGGTAAATCGAGCGAAGAGAAACAACGACGAGTCCGTGGCATATATGCTTTAGAATAGAGCACATTCGACTGTAATTTGATGAAAAGCGATAAAAGTGGGCAGGGAATCCGCGCCGCGGATATCTCGGTATTATTCCGGAAGCGTATTTCGACGCGTCAGGATCTTTGCAATTTTCCTCAAAGCTTTTCAGCCGCAAGCTCATCTCGTGTAAGTGCTCTCACGGTTTCGATGTTCAACCGTATGTACGCTCGCCGAACGTCGTTCGCCGCAGAAAGCGCTGAAAAGGGCGCGAAGGAAGGGATCGAACGGTAGTTAGATTTTACGTTTATCTTTATCGAAAGCCAGGTTGAAATGCGCGAAATTGCGGCCCGGTTAATCGAAGACGCAAATCGAATCTCCGACGACGGATATTCTTCGCAAAGTAATTTCGGTAATCCGTATTGCCCTCGGTCAATCGAAACGATTGACCACAGAAAACCTTTCATCTCTTCCTTTTTTTTCTCTCTCTCTCTCTCTCTCTCTTTTACGTAAGAGGATCTTGCGAATCTTCAACAGTTCAGGATAGTTGTTCAGTTTTCTCTGTTCCACGAGATTCAGTAAGAGGAAATATTACGAACACTACTAGGAGGTACTAGAAATTAGCTTTTCAACCATATTGCGATGTAGATAACTGACATCCTTTTTAAAGCGGCCGAGATCGATGACTGTTAATGACAAGTATAAAGGTACTAGGGCGTATTTGTTCTAAAACTCACGTATGTATGCAGCATTGGTCTTGATAATACAAAATACTTTCTAATATTATCTATCTCTTTCGATCTATGTATGAAGAGAAAAAAATGACCACCTACGTTTCTCGTTCTATCAAAACTATGTCTTCTTATTTGGTCTTTTTTCATTCGGGATTTCTGTAACAGATTCTTTCTATTTCCACTTCGTAGCAAAATACCTCTGTTTATCTAGCGAGTGATGAATACTATTTAAAAATAAAAAATTATCTTTTTCTGTCCTTAATAAATTAGTCGCCGAAGAGATTAATACGATTGGCGACAGAATTTCGTAAAAATAATACTATTTCCCGAATGTTTCCGCAAAAAGAATTCAGGCAACGTTTACATTCAATCGTTACGTAAACGATACCCGTTTACATTCATGATTCGCACAACGATTAAACATACCTAAAAACATAGATAGCAATCAGGGAAAGAAACAAGCTCAGATACGAGTTGGCACGGAATTTCCGAGCTTTCAGGACGACTAACTGGACACCCTCGGGCCGAGTGACGACACATCCTTTATACGTTAACTTGCACGAGTGTAATTTCTCGAGTTTGTCGCGTTAAAGTTGAGGAAAAATCCGAGGTGAACTATTCTCAAAGGACTTATCGGCAATAACCGACAATCTATGCTTTCCCTAAACGCATTTTTTAAATGTGAATTTATCTGTAATTACACCGGCTCCGTTTTCTTTGACCAGGCCACGCTCGAAGGCGACGCTTTGCCGCGAGAAAATTTCGCTAATTAAGATCTTCTTTTGCCGGGAAAGCGACCGCTGCGAGAATGTGGTAATTGGCAGCTTCCGACGAACGCCTCGAGGAATTATGTTCTTTAGGCTTTTCGTCCGTCTTTCTGCTTTCATCACCGTCCAACGACTAATTGCTACGATATTCGTGAAACGTACCGGACCAGTTTTCCACCTAGATAGCGTATCGATTAAAATAAATGCTTTGCGTTACATCGAAGAGACCAAACGAAATATGTGTCCATGTGGAATAACAAATTTGGCCTCCACCCAATGCAAAAGAAGTATTTGCGTTACGGTATATCCCCTACCCTATATCCCTATATCTACCGCGCAACTTTTCTATATAAATTTTTTTATATCGTTATAAATATCGTAACAAATATTCAAGGTGGACGTTACTTGGCATAGCTATTTAGCATACGTATATGGTAAGAAAGAATATTTTGACAAGTACTTCGCCCCTCTAAGGTTCTGGGATAAGTGCCGTGCGGTGCTTTACCTTTCGCTTATCAGGAGGCATCGATCCCTTCGCCACTGCATGGTCCAATCCTTTAAACAAAGTCTCTAGTCTTTGACAATGCGATATCGGGCCGTTTGCCAGCAGCCTACCTCTCTGTCAATTTATCCTTCGTCAAAATGTTTTATGCACCCTCCGACAGTCATGTCATCGACACCTCGTAGCTCGAATCGCTCTGAAACTCGCTGTTTTGAAACATGCTTGTGGAACATATTCGTGGCAGCGATGAAAAAACGGAAATCGAGTGTCCCCCAGCGAAATTTCAGATTCTCGATGATAATATTCCCTTCTTCTCGCTAGTGCCATTTGACTTAGAAAACCGGCCAAGTGTGGAATATTTAAATTCCTACCGTCGGAAATTGTTCCACCCTCGCATGCTGTCGCGTAGACTCGCTTCGTTACCTCTTACGATTATTGCACGGAGGGTAGAAAGCACCTCATATGACGCATACCGAACTGCTGCACTTCCACGACGATATTAATATTTCGTGTCGCGATGTTATATTAATACAGCTCACATATAGAGTACCTACTACACGGCAAGTGCCATGTTCTCCAAGACTATCGTAAATCGTGGCTAACTTTCTACCATCTTATGACCAATTCCGCTTTGCAAGGATCTGCAGAGACGGAGAATAGGGGAAAGAAACGAATGTGAGTGCGGACGAGCCTGGTTCGATGCAAAAGAGATAGGTGCGGAAAATACGAAGCTATAAATAAGTTTAACGTTATTAAATAAATTACTTAAATTTATGCAAAAGTAGCACAAACTCCTAATCCCGTACTATAATATTTAAAGCGAGAAAATTTAAGCACGAAATAATCCTGAAAATTTTCCACGACACTTCTCGTCACAAATGGTATGTTTGTCCATTTACAGTTTTTTCATTCGTGAAAGTTTAGCTAAAACAGCGATTTCGCCAGAATCTCTCCTCCCTGTCTTCCTCCCACTCTCCGTTTCACTTGCCACATCCCTGTTTTTCCCGCATTCAAATGAATATTGCAGTTAGGTGGAACTGAGTTGGTACATAAAAGTGTGGCACCCTGTTTGGTGGCAGATAAATTATATCCGGCACCGTAAAAACTTTTATAAATACAAGCGCGGTCGGCTGCCCCACGCGTTTTCTTGCAATCAGTGTGAGTGATAAAAAAAAAAAAGAGAGAGAAAGAGAAAATAACACCCGGAGTTTTCCACTTAGCGACGCGATTTGTTATTCGTCTCGGAAGTTGTCCCGAGTAGACAACGACAATGGGGGGTGCAGCAAGAATATTGCGCCGACTTGGTATTTTTTAATTTATCTGGCTACTGTATTTTACGCGACGCTACCATAAACATATAACCACGTAAAAATATGGAAATGCGAAAATATGACACTGCAACAATACGAAAATGTCAAATGGCAAACTGGCGAAGATAAACAAGTTGCTAGGATACAGCGGCACATTTTTGTCTAGAATACAAATAAAACAAATTATTCTGTTTTCCTGCACCCAACCTAAAAACATCGAGACAAATAAGAATAAAAGTAATCGAAAGGGAATTGAATAGGTACTGTAATAAAAATAAAGTTACGGGTACATAATATATAGAGCGACCTAGAAATAGATCCAAAGTAGATAGTACTATGAGAAACCTTTATGAATATATGTATTATGTGTGATATGGAGAACATTTTCGAATTTCATTAGCGCTGCAATGAAACACAAATGCCATGATTATCTTGGCAAAATTTGAGACTAATCCGAGGATAGATAGCAAGCGTATACTTTATAAAAAATTGGTATTAAATCGACGGAATAATCGTCTTAAAGACGTAACAAGTGCCCAGGGCAATCCATACAGATATCAAGGCTTATTAACACAAGTGCAAATATTACGTTTTTGACGATAAATATAATGTTGACAAAATCGAAATAGCAACGTAAAATCGATCGAATACGAAAGTATGTAAATATAAAGTACGAACATATAATATAGTGCTACCGCAGTGCTAGCAAATTTGCAAGATGATCGCTTGGTCGATGTAACAACTTCCGTTTACTCGTCCACAAAACGGTACTCGCGAAATTTATTATTCCATTCGAAACGAATATAAAGGCTTCGTATTATCAGCAGCTCGTTGGTATATCTTTTATTGCGAACTACGCGCATGCAAATAAAAGAAACGGTCTCGACGACAACGCGTCGCGAACATCGGTACGAAACAGTATAAAATATCGATGTATCTACCAACTACGCGTATATCTGTACGATATGACGAATGTCAGTTGTTACACGACAGCCGTGCGATGAAAAGCGTCAAGAGAACTGATGATTTACCGCGGCGATTGATGTCAGTTTCAGCAGAAACAAATGGATTGATTCTCGAAAGTGATTTGGCGCGTGCTACGAAATTAACGAAATTATCCAAGGACGCGACTTTATATGTTGGTAGCGATCATTGCATTTGAAATTAAGTTGATTTATTAAGTGATTATATACTTAGGTACGTCTTTCTCTGTCGAAAGTAGAAGGTGAGAAGATAAATTCTTCGTATCGGGTCGAGTAATGTGTTCGTTCGCGTTCTTTCGAAACGATCGGTTACCAAGTGTTATTATTTACGTGCATGGAATTTATCTATTGCGATCTAATCTTCCGTAGCCAAATATATATACTTTTCACGTTTCATAGACAAATCGGCTTGTTTATGCACGAGTCTGATACTCTACTATTTGAAATTTTCAAAAACTCTGAAATAATTACAAGATACTTTCGCCAGGTTGGATGCTTTAAACTTCGTTTGTAATATTTCTATGTGAAAAATAAAAAATATGACGCTGTTCACTTTTTATACCAATCTATCTTTTACTGCCAAATGCCTTCGTTAGATTAAATTTGTTCGTATAAAATTATTCATTCAATATTCGCGTAAAATATATCCCGGAAAATATGATCGTACCGTGGCACGAATTTATTGGATAACCTAATATAAAGGAGAACGAAATTATTATTCAATTTAATAATTACAGAAGTTAATATAGAAGTTTATTGAACAGTCTGCACGAAGATCTAGAAATTCATCGTGGCGATGTCTTGCAAAAAGTTCTGCTACTATCGGAAAACTCGATTGACCGAAGACTCAGAGTGTTTAACGCCTGCGCTGGAGATTTTCACGAGATCTCATCGTTTATTAAAAGATTTTATGGACTTGTACAAGTTCGTCCGACGATCGCTTAATTAGCAATAATTTCATGTAGTGCCAAACAGCTCGTGCGTATACAGAAAATAACTCAAGGAATAACTGTATTTGAAAACATCAGGATCCACGAGGGGAAATGTTGCGGCATGAATTACGACGCGGTTCCTTTACACGGAGCCCTGGATATCGTGGCCACGGCAATGACATCAATAGTCTGTGGAAACGTAAAAAAGGGATCTCAACGATCTGGATTGTTTCGTAATATGTTCCCTTGCGTTCGCTGTCAAGATATGGAAGTACTGCCAGAAGAGATTGTTCGCAAAGTAATAATTCAAATTTAGATTTTAAAGAATCGCGATATTTATCAGATAACATATTTGTAGCTCTTCGGGTTTCCCGAGCAAATTAAAAACAGGATCGAAGCCCGAAGTACGACTATCGATTTTATCGTATCATTTCCTACGGCTGTTAATATTTCGTATCATTGTTTCGTTCATCGAGACCATGATATTCATCGCACTACCGTGATAAAATGTCAGGACACGTACTTGTATTATATATTATATTTTAATTACAAAATTGCGATTAACTCGAACCGAAATCATTCTATTCCTTATAATTATCATAGCTACATAAGATAGAAGACTATTTCATATTATTATTACGCATAAATATCAGCCCTTCTAATTATAATAATTATTTAAAATATGAATTTATTTTCTATATATATACCATTTCTGTGTACTTGTTTTATCACAAATAGGTGGATATAATTGTGACGTGTTTAGAAAAGTGCTGCGCCATCGAGAACATTACACGTCGAATAAAAGATGTCTTATGTATTTTGGAAAGATTAGCACCTTGCGCAATGTCAGAAAAATTTCAAACGTTATCGCTCCTCTTAAAAGAAATAATGAGAAAGCTGATTTGTTGTGGTCAGGATTTAGAAGGTAATTTTTTGTTCAGTAGCGTACTATTAAGAATCGTATTTTTACAAATAAATCGGATAAATTGGGCGGAAAGCAACGAAAACGGTGAAACTAACGATACATTAAATTATAAGTTCCCGTAAACGGAGAAAAAGTAATTGCGAACTCGCGAGAAGACCTTTCGAACAGTTAACGGGATTACGAGGTTTACTAATGAAGTTGGTATTAATTATGCGAGTTCTCGAGTTTTACGAGATTTTTATGACGTCGTTGTAGAACCGTTCGGCAATACGCAGACCAAGCTGATACTAAATCTTGTGAACAACTTTATTCGTGACTGGAGCGAAAAGAGGTCTGGATCGCGACCCTGTCTCAGGATCTGTAGATTTTGCGATCGCGTGGTTAATGAAACCACTCGACAGTGGGTATGTAATAATTTCAATATTTAATAACGATATATCGATCGTTAATCACAGCTAGCCTCTAATAACGAAGACAAAAACGGAATTGATCGTAGAATTAATAGAAACTTTTTCTAATAATAAATAAAATTTATATGTTCCATAACATATAATATAATATGGAATATAATATATAAAATATAATATGTTCCATTATTATATTTAGAAATTATTATAACGCTAACGATTTACGATGGAAAAATATACGTATAGTTTTTACTTTGCCTGGATAATGTTACATATTGCTTGTCATAAAATTCTTAAACTTAATCGAAGTCAGTGAAAGAACCTCCTCGAGAAATCTTTAGAGAAAAGTTTTGTGATCTTTACTAGACTTTCATAAACTCCTTTAAACCTTGTTAAGTTTAAAACATCTTGAACTTTTTAATGAAATTTTCGTATTTTAAACCTACAATTTGCTCTAACTTAATAAGTTATTTATAACACAGGTTGTCTCAGTTTGCCTCGAAGCTTCCTTTACCTCATTGAGATAAACAAAAAAGTCATCCGTTTTACAACTCGAAACTTTACTCGAGTATTCCAATTTCTTCGTTTTATTCTTCGAAATAACATCTTAAGTATATTCTACTCATTAATTTTCCTTAATAATAGTTTGACAAACATCGCGTTATCGTTATCTGTAATTATTTATAAAATGTGAATATTTATTTGTAAGATATAAATTTTAAAAATTTTTTAATGTAGAGACAACTTGTTTGCGTCTTCGTAGAATGTTATAAAACTCGTATTCTATCTATGTAAGTTGTACTACAATCTACAATAAGATACTGTGTTTTGCTTCCATCGCGTCGCATCTCGGTCGATACATATCATAAAGATATTAGAACTCTTTACAGAAAGCGGGATAAACACGAGACTGCGGATTTTTATAGAAATTCATATTTTCACAAATACGAATTATCACAGATAAAAATAGAACCAAGGCGTGTTAATATTACGAACAGTACTATACTTTAGATATTTTATATATTTTTGCATATCACGTGCATCTCTGTATCGTTAAGTTTCTCATAATTGCATAGAAAACCGCAGTCTATATAGAACCTATAGAAGATTGTTCGATTCTTATTGTAGTGCATCTACCTCTTACACGTATCGAGTTAGAATTGTCCTGATTTTACCAAAACGTCGATTTCATTTCACCAGGGAACATTTTGCTGCAACGAAGCTAAAAAATTCCACGACATCCGTATAGAATGGATTCTACGTCAGTCGATTACGTCAGTTAGTTACACGAAAACGATACTTGGTCAAAATCTTAACGATATAAAAGACAGATCCATAAGACTTCTCTGATCGACAGGACGCCAGTAAAGACGAAGCGATCGATTGGAGGCGAAAATCGAAATCTTCGAGGAACGAACGATTCGATGACGATTCAAGAACATACGCTTCCGTGGAAATATCTAGGGCTGTAGATGTCACGGATTATGATGACAGTAGCGCGAGATTCGACGAGCGTACGAGCGTGAAGGAAAAACTAGAGAGTGCCGATCGAACGATAAAACATCGATCTGCCGATGAGATAGGTGAGACACGTCGCGCGGAAGCTGAAGTGTTCTCGAAGAAAACAAAGATAGAAAGATACGACGATTCGAGTCGGCAATGGGATAAATTTGACAGAGTCGAGGGCAGGGATTTAACAAAGACAGCAGCTGGTACGTTGGAGGGAAAGATGAGAGGAAAAATAAAGAGGAACCGCGATATCGACGGAACCGGCGAGTATCCTATCACGCCAGATGGACGGGAGGAACGTGACGATGTTCCGTATAAAAGTAAGCTCGACAAGATCCGTGGATCGCGTGGTTTACGTGACACGAACGAGGAACGAGCAGCTGCTGGAAAAATGAAGAAAATTAAAAGGGACGCGAAGTATTTGAGCCAGAAGCGATTGGAATACACGGAATTCTCGGAAACGGAATCCGAAGCAACTAGAGTTCATCGATCGAGAGAAGGGGATAAAGGTGTACCAGTGATAACGGAGAAATCACCTAAAGAAAGAAGAAAGAATAAATCACACGGGCGTACATTGGTAGAGAACGAAAGGAAGAAAATGGTCGAGAAGACGACCGACACGGATATCGAAGAGAAAACAACCGGCCGACGAAACAGCAAGAAGCCACGAACGGAGGAGGACATCGAGCTGGACGAAATGACGGATACAAGCGAGCGTAAAGAGGCTGATGGACGAAAGAAGAAGAAGGCAGATGCGTTCGACAATGGAAAGAAAGTGGTATCTTATACCTTCGACAAAGAAGACAAAGTTTTGAAATCTGCTGGAACGCAGGATGGACGCTCGAGCAACGAAAGGAACGAAACTGAGTCTATCTTAACGAAGAAACATAGGGACGGTAGGTATACCTGCTGTATACGTACATTGTGAGAAGAAGTATCAAAATTTCGAATCGTCGGTGATCTCTCGTAATCTACAGTTTTACGAATGTTAAACGCCGAGCTTTTATACTTAGTACAGAGAATTAAAAAATTTGCTATATATAAAAAATAGCTAAAGAATTAAGACTTAGAGAGCGTAGTTCGACGCAAAGTGTACTCGGCAACCTGTTATCTGTCTGAAAGAAGTTTCGCGTACAACGTATAGAGTAACCGGCGTAATGATGCAATTAAATTTTTCTTTGCATGCGAAGTTAAGCGTGGTGTAAGCAGCGCCGAAGATAAATCAACGCTCGATTCAGAGAGTCAGAATAAGAAAGAGACAAGCAAATCGAGTAAGAAGGAACATAGTAGACGGTCTGGTTCGGATAGAACTGAGGATAATTCTAGCAAGACGTATGGATCTCGTTACCACAAAAAAAGAGCGATATTCAGCGATATCCAAGTCGGTAAGGTGAATTATTGTTTCCAAGTGATTCGAGATTCCGAAATCGAAAAAATTCATTTTTTACATATCTGATTTGCAATCGTTGCACGTAATAGTTTGATTTGTAACATTTAGGCACATTAAATGTGCAAAAAGCACGCGACATTTATGGATGTAGCAAGATATGTAAGTATGCACGACAGATATATAGAATACACGCACGCTCGTAAGTATAAGATGGATATTATTTCGAACGGCACCGACCGCCGATCGGGACGAGATAGGTATCGTCGGACGAAATAGTAGACTCGAGATATAACGTTTTAGTTTCGGAAAGCCTCTAGTTCCACTCCAGCTCGATCTCTATACGTACGTGTATAATACATTATCGATCGCGATTTGATCGAGTACACGGATGATTCGATCAGGCATCAGATATTTTCCACGACGAACAAGGCGAGCGAATTGCCTGGCCATGAGAATATATGGATACTCTTCGATACACTGTCGTAAATCAAATTACTTCTTTAGTTTCAGCGATCAATTTAATTAATTAAATCGTTTAATAAAATATAATTAAAATATAATTAAAAAAGTAAAAATATAATTTTCCGATTTTAAAGGTTAAACGTATCTTCGTTCGATAAGTAAGATAAAGAAACAAGATTTAAAAGCTACTTTCTTTCAACTTGAATCGCGAGATCTCGATTCGACCATCAATGGTATCCAATTCGACGTTATTATCGAGATTTCTGACTCGATGGAGATTGACCAAAGTCCGATACCAAATCGTCATTAATCGGGAACATTTAGGGCCTGGCAACGTTTCGTCATCATTATCGTATCGCATCCAAATAATGTGGTTTGCGTGTATACAGCGTGGCGAGTTCGGCATCCTCGTGAAATTTCTACGTTACAGACGATCGAAGCCCGATCGAGTACCAATTATCAAACCAGCACTTCGTGAAGCTCGGTTGGACAGTGCTGCCGGTTGCCAAAACCATGAGGAAAATTATCCAGTATCGAGCAAAGCCTTCGAAACCTGGTCTCGACTGGTACGTAAACGAATCAATACGACGTAATCAACGTAATCGTAACGCAAGGAAAACTTTAGCCTCGACCAAGCTAAAGTACGCACTTTCGGCATTCTTTTTAACAAGCAGATTTTTATTGTAATTTCTCGGAAAAGCTGTACCGAAGTCGAATTGACAACTCTCTTTCGTAGCTTAAGTAAATCTGTATACATATGTATGTATTTATAAGACATTTCTTGTTTAAAGATATTAAAGGTATTATAGAATATAACCGTTCTAAGGTATATCATAAGGTACGTATTTTGCATCTACCGAATAATCCGTTTCTTCAATCTTTTTTTAATCTGCCATAATTTTTTAGAAAGCTATAATCGTACGTACCACATAAAAAATATCGGAAGAAATAGTTAGGAAATTTTAGATTTACGATATTTTATAAAGCCGCTGGTTGTCACGCAACAAAGTAATTTCTTCAAACTGAAAACCAATTTTCTATTTTAATCAATTTCCATTTCAACTATTTACCATATTTTCTTCTATTATTGGCAGCGTCGATCAATAAATTACCGAATATAGAGGATAGCAAATTCTTGATATATTCAGAAATTCTGAATTTGATTAACCAAACTCGTCATCCGTGGAATTCGATCACGTGAAATAGCTCGTTAAATTTTATGCATCGATGAATCGACGATCTAACGCTATACTTGTGAGCTATCCTGGTAGGTAGTCATATGAGCGCTCGACGATTTCTCAACGCTGCGGCCCATTACCGAGTAATATTTCGCGAGGACGAAGAGTAACGTAGCATGTATCGTTAAAAAAACGAATAGAGGATGCGACTCGCGCTATAACCTGTACGACGATCGTATCCTTGTCGTAGAAAGTCAGAAAGTTCTGGCTTTAATTTCTTTAAAGTAATTCTCATTGCGTTTATTTAAATGTTATTCGATATTGGCGATCGAACGAAGAGAAAACGCGAGACCAAAGTAACGCGAAAGCGAACAAACTAAAAATTCGTCGATTCACGTCGCATTCGCATCAACTGTGAACAAACTTCGGAATTAGTTGCTAACGAGTTAACTATTAGTTTGAAGCGCAAAGCTAACAAGATGGCATTGAAGACGGTGCCGCGTACTAACTTGTTGCTACAAACCAACTTCCCTAATTTATTATAATTAATCATTAATCCTTTTATATGTTCTCTCGTTCGTTAAGTTGAAAAAGCACAATCTCTAGTTTAAACTTGCTAATATAATCTGTTTAGTTAAAAAGTTAGTAAAGAGAATGAGGAAAGGGAATAAAACAGGTATGAGAGGAGCTTCGGAATATGGAAACTCGACTATCACGAATTATAGGCACAAGGAAAATCTTAATATATCGTATAACGAGGAAAAAACATTTTCATTTATGTTATATCGGACAATGCTTTTCCTATCTTTGCACGTTTACACGTTTGCTTTTATAATACATCCTCTGTTGTTTGTCAGGTTCAGAAAGCACAAACTCAATGGAAGAATGTATTACGACAACGAAACTGGTATTTTTGTTAATTTTCACACCGATGGATCGGCAGAAGTGTTTTACCCGAATGGAGCGATGGCTATTAAACTCCAGAGACCGCAAAATCGAAAATGTAATTATCGAAGTAAAGTATCAACGTGTTTTGATTGGAATCGATAATCTCGTTGAAAGTTGTAAATTAGTAGGGCGAGGCAATTATTGCTAGTTACATAAAAAGCATATGACAGACCTCATGGATTCCAATGATCTTGGAATATGTTGTCACGTGGTTCTGAATAACCGAATTTCACCGATACGCGTAATTGCCGTTCGGCCTTAATTTCGAATATTAATTAATTAATTGATTTCGCAAAGTTATCTTCAATGCTACGTGCTGCTACAGGCAGTCGCCGACGAAGGTATTCAATCACTTGTGAAAACCTTTTACGAATGTATTATACGTTGTACGAAATATTTTGCAATTTCATTGGCACTGCCACAAAACTCGACTGTCACGATCGTATCGGTAAAGTTCGAGACAAGTGTGAAAATTTATATAGAAACTATAAGATAGTTAGCGCGAGTATATATATATATATCTTTATTACCCGTTATATGTTTAAGATCGTTATTTACAACGTAGACTAATTTTTTAATTAATCTATGATTACAGACAGAGACTATCTTGCGTCTTTTATATACATTTTCAGAAAATCTAACTCCGTTGAATCGTAAAATACGAATCTACCAATATATGCGCATATTGCAAAAAATTATAATCTTATTTTGGGTAATTATCGATTCCTACCGATATAAATTTTATTAGGCTTTCATAAATTGTAACTGAAAGATTAGTTAATTCCGTAAAACATTGAACATAACAAGTATGTATTTACTTGTTATGTGGCACAATGAGATATGAAATTACCATTCGTATATTGGAATGTTCATAATTTAAAGGTTAGAGTTAAATACATGTCAATAGAACGTATTAAAATTAATTATGAAATTTGTGAATATCACGAAAGAGATTATACGTGTATAATTTAAATCAAATATGTTTATACAACGATTTATTAGTATAAATAATTTACATTGATCCGAGTAAATGGATATTAATACAGTAATATTACGTACAACCTGTACTTATTATTAGATCCTCTATCAATTTTACCAGTACAATTGAAAGAAGCAATAATATTTTGAAAATTAATATCTAGAATATTCTGGCATTGAAATTCTGCTAATTTTAAATTGTCACTCGTAGAATGTTTAAAATATTTCAAACGGATCAAACAGATGGAAAAAATTTACCTCCAGCTGGACGATCGATTATACCAGGGTTGCTGAAAAGTGAATCTTATTTTCATCGATGTTCTTTGAATGAAATTGTTCTTTATTCTTAATTTCGTTATCGCGATATTTGGCACTATTAAGGAAAACTAGGGCAAAGCTCTAGAAATGACGAGGTAAAGTAAAATGAAACACGTTGTAATAATAGTGGTCGCGATAGATATGTTTCCATCGTCGTAGGTAAAATTACTCGTTGATGGAATAAAATTAGAATACTATTATATGTATGAATTCTCCATTTCTGCGCTTTCAAATTTCGCATAAATGCATAATAATACGTAATCTAGCGATCGTAAAAGAACGCTACTTTCGGCAACCCTAGTAACGTAATAAAGACCTTTCCCGGCGAAATAGCGAGAAACAAGCGTAAAAATGATCGAAATCGATTTCAAGACGATATGTATACTGTATTCAGCCCAGGAGGCAAAGATTGCATGGGAGTAAAGAGGGGTTCGCAAATTGTCGCCGTATTCGACACCGTAGGCAACGGTGCTGTCTTCGACGAGGACGGTGCGACCAGGTCCGTATTGGAAAAGAATTTCGCTGGAATTTTTAATTACTGTCGCTCTAGACACCTTCCGTTCAAGTTTCCAATTGTTTCTGCAGGCTGTCGTACAACCAGATTGGAGGAATTTGGAGGGATAATCCGACAGGAGTACCGCTGACGTGGAAGTGGGACATCCGCGAAAAGAAATCGATAACCAAAATTGTGTACCTGGTGGGTGTCGATTCCTACATTTCCTACATTTTCTACATTTATTCAATTAGTTTGAAAGAGATTGATTATGGAAACGTTCTAAAAACGATGTACGATACCGTTCACAAGCGTTTCCACGCTTTAGTCAATTTTTAGCGACAGCACCGAAAGGTGAAAGTAAACGTACTGTTACTCGTATTAATAACCGGGCATGGCACTATCTCTCTATTTATATAAGAAGGGTTGATTTAAATATCGCGTTGCTTATTCTGTCTACGATAATACGAGGCGCTTATCGCAGCTTGAAAATACGTAAACAATTTCTTGCTAACGACAACGTGTAATCGTACAACATGTCTGATGTTCAACAAAAGATCGTCTTACTCTTACACCACACCGATATTCGGACGCTTGTCACGTTTTGCGTAACTTTACTTGTTACGTAAAAATCTATTGTACGAATAAACATCATTGTTAGGAAGAAACTGTTTACGTAATTTTAAGCTACGATAAATGTAGAATATCCATATTTTCATAGAACAGGCAACACGATATTTCAAAATCATCCACCTCTTATATTATCATACAAAACAATAAATAGCAACAATAAATAGTACCGTATTCGAATATTGATGCGACTAACTGTAGTATATACCATTGCATGCATCCATTATTATTTAAATGTTTCTGCGCGTATTACCAACGTCAAGAGACTCTCGATTAGCTTAAAAGAATTTCTTTGATCTGACATTAGTATAACGCAAAAATGAACGAACATGGAAATAGAGAGCCTGCGAGTTAACAATCGACGACCAAAAGTTCCAATTTTTTACAATTACATATCACCTTCCAATCTAAATCTATTATATTTTGCTACGACGATTACGAAGAATTAAGTAACTAATTCATAAGTCAGTATCTGTATGTCCAGGAGAAATCAGCAATGCATATAGAGAAGCTTTTGGATCTGGCAGAGAGGAGAATATTAAAAAGGTAGGAATGTTGGAGAAAATTGGACAATGTTCATAAACGATTTCATTAGCATTAGCATTTGTGTTCGACGCAAAATCCGTTCAGTTCCGCAAGTGTCAAAGCGTCGACATCGCCTGCGAGTCCGCGAAATAAGGAGAAGAAGGTCGAGGAGCTGAAACCTGTTGTCGCAGAGCACGGCGACGAGGAAGAAGAGGTCGAGTCCGGGTACGTCGAGGAAAAAAAGTAGAATAATCGCGCTTCACCGAGGGTTTGCTAATTACAACGGGTTCGCCTCAGTACGCGAAACATTCATAACCGTGTCTTTCAATTAAAACTATATGTGACGTCGGCGAGCTTCCAACTTCTCTCCTTCCAGCAAACATCGACTAGATGAATAAACATTAATGTCTGATGCAGCAACGATTCGCCCGTACGAATTCACGCTACATTTCCTTGTCGCTTAATCACCACCAGACGAAATATTATCGAAATATTATAATAATATGAATGGCGATATCACATTGTTATAACGTAAAAGTTTCTTTCTTATTTCTCTGTACGTTAGAGATGCGTATCTTTTTATATTTCTATTTCTATTCGTATATTTTATATTTGGCCCGTAAAACTCATTCGAATTCTTCCGCATCTTAGACAAATTCGTCCCGACGATACCCACCACTTCAGACCGATCCACTTAAACGTGAACGACTATGTCGGCTTAAAAATTTTCAATCGGACAAATATTATACTTCGATTCCTCGCTGACAAGAAGAGTATAAGGTAATATGGAAACAAACAAAGCCAATTGTCTACTTTGCTCAGTTTCGACGTTACGATATAACGTTGAAACGAATATCATCGAGTTATAGTTCGTGTAAGATTATTTCAATTTATTTCGTATCGTGTGGCCGATGCGACTATTGGAACGAAAGCTATCCAATGGCTTTAGCGAAATTTTATAGGTCATAAATTACAAGTTATTAGTAGTATTAGTAAATTCTTTTGCATAACACTAACGGGTTTTACAAGTCGCTTCATTGTGTTCCATTTAACATAAAATTGTCAAATTGTAGAAAGAATCTATAGCCTAGAATTTATAACTTCTTAATTCACTAATAACAGTTGATCGATTATTTTGCAAGAGGTACCAGTTGACAATTTATTACGTAATACGTTTTACCAATTGTAGAATACAGTTGGGCACGATTTTAAATTTAAACGAGGAAGTAGAATCTTATTTCGTGGACGCGAGCCTAAAACATGGTATGCTAAAGTAAGTAATTGCTTGGTAATTTTGTCGAGATCATATCGATTCTACGATATAAATGAATAAAAGATGTACTTGTCATTTTGTTTGTAACAGATGCAAATTCGAGGAACTGTTACCGTCTCGTTTGAAATTGGACATCATCATGGATGGCATAGCCGAAAAGATCCAGAAAGTCAGAAGATCAGCAAGATATCGCCAACTTATGATGACCAAGTATAGACCGTTGTTGCGTGTCTGGAAAATGTCAGGAACTAGATGTCGTCCGCGATAATTTAAATTTATCCTTTTTTTAGCATAACGAATTTATTAAGATTATCCTTCTTATTGAAAATTAATAAATCCTCCTCGTATTTTTAATAATTCAACAATTTACATATCCAATAAGGAGTAAATTTTGCCATGCATATACGAGATTTTACAACAGCTGTAATTACCAATTAATAAATTCGCATAATTATGCAATTTTCACCCGAATTTTCTATAAACACAGCTTAAACGCGGTTTAAATGCATTTTATATCTGAATTTTACATGATAATCCTTGTACATTCATTTTTCCCCTTCCGCTTGCGTTAATCTCCGATGGTTGAAAATTTGTTGAAAAATACATAATTTTAAAGGCGGTCTTTCGTTTTTCTCCTTCTTTTAATAAAGATATATCAGAAATAATAATTATTTGCCAATTACTGCTTACTCCGTTAATAAAAGCAACCCAAATCGTACGTCTTTTCCTTGATTAAGCCGAATAATATCTTCAATTTCACATTGTTTGTTAATTATTATTTTTCATTTTCCTCTACGAACTCTTTCCTACGGCAACTCTGAATTATTATTATTATTATTAATTATTATTAAAGATCTTCGTTCGTTATACGTCGACTGTAGTTGTTTATTCAAATTCATATTTTCGTGAACGCAATTAAGGAATAGAAACTAGATATTTGTTTCACCTACCGAATATTATGATATGTAGTTTCCTTTGAATAATTTGTATATTTTTGCATATAATATGCACTCTGCAAATATTTGCATCTGGAAATTTTCCATAAATGAATAAATTAAGTCGTACGAGCAACTATAACGCATCGAGTCAGTGTGCACCACGTACAAGGAAACATCAAGGATGTACCGAAAAACTTCCACTGAGCCGACACAATCCTATACAAACGTGGCGCGGCTCTTCTATGGCAAAAATCAACGAATTAAGATACGATTTATCACGACATCTATTTTATTCGCCAAAATTAGCTGTCTCTGACTTGCATTTATTCGCACGGTTGAAAAAATTTCTTGCTGAAGAGAAATCCGAAAGAAAGCAGTTATATATAAAGTGAATACTTTACGAATCTTGATAAAGCGGAGTTTTCTAAAAATGTAAAACGATTAAAGGAACGGAGAACATCGAGAAGTAGAAACATTTCCACGATTGAAAAATAATTAATCCATCAAGGACCAATTTTGCGTTATCGAGTTTCGTCCGAACGTGGTTCGATTTTTAACGTGGTCCGATTATGAAAGGAAAGTTAAGCAATATATTTTCCGTAATCGTATCTTCCTCCGTCTTCTTTCAAACCGAAACCTTACAATTTTATGAAATTAAAGAAAACTGAAATATCCGTAGCAGACCTTTGTCTTTGACTTGTGCATCGAAGTTGCGAAAGGTGTCTGTTATTCCAATACTTTCGTTGTACCGTGACACAATGATACTAAGTACGGTATATGTTACGTTATTCGCATCCATCGATACCGCTGCATTTGCGTTAGTTTAACGTATTGTTTCAGTGCTTGGTCCTTAATAGGTTTAGGGAATGACAGCCAATGCCGAAAGGACGAAGAAGAGGAACGCAGGATTATATAAATAAAGATGAATATGTAATTAAAATAATTATGAAATAATCAAATCTTGTCTCAGTGTATACGTTGCTCGCGCCAGTGTAACAATGTGTACGATGTAACTCACGCGCACATACTTCCGCGTATGCGTGTACATGTGCAACTGTGTCTGCATCGTAGGTTACATATACATTCGTACGTACGTGTGTTTCTGTAAGCGCGGGCGTGTGCTTAAGACACATACTTGAAACATATTCCCGTATCCAGGGAATATTCTTTTCTCGAAAATCTTAAATACTAAGCGAACAAGAGGGACAAAAGAGCGAGGGAAAGGGGATGAGAGAATGAGGAAGATGGAGAGAGGTATGTTCGCGGGTAATTTCGACAAATAAATTAGGGTTAGATCGTTCGAAAGAGAAAGAGAGAGTTAGAGATAGCGTAAAAAGAGAAACGATATAAATAAGAAGACGTACGAAGGAATCGTCACGAGTTCCGATAGAGACATCGGCTTCCGGTCGCGCGAAACATCAAACACGCAGAACCCGTGGCTCACGAGATACGAGCTACAGCGAAGTTGCAAGAAGGAATATCTTTCGAATTATACAAACGTATAAATAATCGAGTGTACACACAGTTTGCGATCGAGAACGCGGAATCGAAAAAGAAATCCGCGCGTCGGCATCGCGTAGGGCCGTCTGACTACTTCCGACTTATTTACAATGCCCTCCGAGACTGCTCCGGCGATCATCGACGAACCTTACCCTGGTAGCACGCCGCGACTTATTCTTACCGCGTTAACGCGCGATTAAGCTACTTTTTCTTAGTCTTATTACCGCGATCATGACGCGCCACGGAGTCCGGCCTGGAACGACCCGCATCGGACAACGTTTCGCCCCTTAGTCGCATTAAACGCATGTCTTCGTACGATCGATCTTTTCGCGTAAGGTAGTTCGCGCGGTACGTTACAATTGTACAGATCGTTGCAAGCGGTTACGTTGCAAACGTATCGAGGTAAACATAAAAGTTTGAACAACCCGATGGTACGCGGTGCTTCGTGGCAGTGAAAGGATTAACAGGCACGATCGCGACAGGCGAAACGCGTTCCGTGCGTGTCGTTCTTGCGATTCTTTGATTCATCCTCCTTTTCTCTTGTTCTCTCTGCTGCGGAGTCGCGTTTCTAGTGCGCTTATTTACACGGTACCCGAACATTCCGTCCGTTCCTTCGTTCAAGCAAACTCGATCGAAGAGAAAAGCACACGTTCGATCGACCAACGATAAGATTCGACTAAAAGGAAGGAGGCCTGTGGAAAAGAAGCTGAATTCCGGAGGAGAAAATCGAACGAACGACAGAGGAGAACGGAGAGAATGTTCGAGGTAACTCGGCCATAAAAAATTAAATAATATTCCAGCACGGTGTCCGTCCTCGAGATCGGCCATCCTCGAGAAATCGTTTTCTCTCGTTCTTCATCGAATTTCTTTCACCGTCGCGATCTCAGTTGGCCACCTTGACGAATTCTGGGTTCGGCACGCTGCAGTTATCCGCTGCGTACGCCGCGTGGACGAAGCCGCTTCCGGCCACGATATTTTTCCGGTCAACGGCGCGCACCCTGACGAAAAGAAACGCCGCAACGAGGGATGCGACTACCACTACGAGAAGAAGCATCACGAGACCACCGACGAAACCAGGCAGACTCATGCAGATGGTCTCGGGATCGGCCGAGGCGCTGGCGTTTTGGATAACAACCGTGGTATCGTTGCTGGAATTCGTTGTGCCTAAGGCGAAGTTCACGTCGCCTGGCGCGACCACCTGAATCGTCCTCGAGGTGTTCACGTCCGTCATCTCCTGGGCTGCTCGCTTGTACACGTGGCTCGAGACTAAGGTGACAGTGCGGTAGATACTCTGGAAAATCGAAACGATCGAATGAGTATCGTAAGCCTTTTGTTCTTCGATAACCATCAAATAAATGATAAAGATACTCGTACATTGGAACAACGAACATCGACGTATTTGTAGAAAAGAAATCTTACATTTCTTACATCGTTTTCAGTCGTATTATCGTACGATCGTTGTTATTACTCGCAGCAACAGAGTCGATAGCTAGATATACGATATACCGAGATCGACTGTCGCTGATCGCGAAAGCCTGCACTAACAACAAACGATAGAACGCTAACGAAATACAGTAAGTAGAAATAAAGATGTTCCTAGACGACCAAGCGTTCTTTCTAATCCGTGACTCGTATATAACACGAATTCATAATGGAATGCCCGATAAAGATACGCAACGACGATTCACCGAGTTAATACAATAAATGCTGGTGACAACCAAGTTTCCCGGCAAAATCTGATTTATTATCCGATTTACCTAAATTGTACGGCACGATAATTGACCTCTCGATCAAACTCATCATTTTCAAAAGTAAAAGTCCTCTTTGCAGAAAATCGTATTCTAGATTTCAAATTCCCTTCTAATTATAATTCTATAGCCGATGACTGCGCGTTCGTACAAATAGATATTTTTCTGAAAATAACCAGAACCTGGAAGAATCAGAAGCTAATCGAAAATTTATTTTATTTTATCTTCACATATCACGAGCACTTTGCGCGTCGATTAATTTTTTTTATAGATAAACTGGCCCACACAAAGTAAATACTCACGGAATCATCGTCATGCAAATGTTCGTCGGCGGATCTTCGCCTTCTGGCACCTCTAAGCTCGGCTGGAAAACCTTCGACCGACCTCGGTCGACCTCCGAGGGTGGCCAGGTTACCCTCGAGCTCCTCGGAACCGGCGGTTCCCTTTCTCTTCACGGTCTGATAGGCCCCGGCTGGATGACCAGGAAGAGGGGGCGGAGGAAGGTGAATGTTATCTTGCGGGCTCTGCGGCGAGCTACTGGCCGTCGCATCTCCCGGCGTCGAACTCGGCGAGGAAGACGAGGTTTGTGCTTGCGGTGCTGGTACTACATCCGCGTTCTGCTCACTGTTCCGAAAGTAATATTCGTTTCAAACATTTTCGTATAAAACAACAGAAATTGCGAATCGCTTATAACGTGTAACGTATCAAATACGGCCGAATTAATAACTATACGTCGTTGCAACGAAACGATATTAATTCGTCCTCCGGACACGAAACGAAGAGCGTCGTTAAAAGCATCTTCGCTGGCTTTATTGTACCATCGTAATTCATTGTGTTAATTATATGCGGTTATCATCTACCTGTAAGCTCCAGCCGGTCCGCTAGGATGCCGAGGATCGGCAAACGCCGGTGGTACACCGTACTCGGGTACCGGAGGCGCTCCATATTCGGCACCGAGGTTCTGATGAACCGGTGCACCGTATTCCTGAGTGAGACCCGTGGCAGGGGCACCGTACTCGAGACCAGGATGTCCACATTTTGGCTCCGGACAATTGTAACGACAAACTTGTATCACGCATTGAAAATGAACGTTCATGCTATCGGGGAATTTGAAGGCCTGGAAGTAAGCGAAGCTGACGACAGAGGCGCTCGGACCGAAGTTCTTTATCTTCTGGAACCTGCAAGCAACCAAGAATCGTTACTACTTGTTCCGTAGTCTATAACAGAGTCGACGATATCGAAAGTATTAAGATTACGAAACTGTGTATACGGAATGGAAGAAGGAAAACACGACAAGAACGTTTATTCAAGAAAATTACTAATAAAATTGCAACGAAAGGCCGCTTGATCGCTCGATCGCTCGATCGCGAATAAAGAACAAAGAAATTGGAATTTACGACAGAACGAAAGGATATTATTATTTACCTTGACATGATCTTCGGCCTGACAACGCAACCATACTGATCTACCAGCTGAATAGGTGCTCTCTTGCCATCGTGGGCAACGCAGTTTCTCACCAACATGTCGAACTTATTCTCATCGTCTTTGATAGCCAAGACCATGGTCATGGTTTGCCCTATCTTCACTATGCCGGAGACTTCGCTGGCCCACGGTCCTTTGCCAACCTGGATCTGCATCCAGCATTGCAGATTGTCGCCGAGGAAGTTGGCGGTAACGGCGTGTAACATATCCACTTGGAAGGGTCTGAAGGTTACTGCCTTCTCATAGAAATCGTACCAAGTGCAGCGCAGCTTCCTCGCTTGATCCCACACTTCCTGCACGTACGGATCGTACTGAACGATTATAGTGTTCTCCACGTAACTACCGGAAGGTGTCGGAGCTCCGTAAGCCGCCACGTTATGGTTAGCGGAAGAACTCATTCCGCAGGAATTCAAGAAGATCTCGAAGGTCGCGCTCAGATGACCTGTGCCTGGCTTCAAGTGAACGCAATGCGGGTCCGAGTAGAAACCCTTGCTGAAGATCATTCCGTAAAACGGCCTGTCGAACTCGATGTTTACTCGCATGTGCGTCTTCTCGCATTGCACCTGCAAATGTTTTATTTGCGGTGTGTCCGGAGACGCCAGCGGCCAATTTTCCTCGGCGCCGTGCGTCGCAGGAGGACCATATTGCGCCGGTGGCCCGTAAACCGATCTGTGTTCTAAAGGCAGTGCGCTACTGTCCACCAGCGGAGCTTCGCAATTTACCCTCTGAAAAATACGAATGAACGTTTCTTTAGCTTTTCAAGCGCATTTTACATCGACCGCGACCTACCTGCAACTTGTCGTTGCGATTACCAGTTAAATAATACAGAAAGAAACAAGAAGATAACGTTCTTTCTGTCGTTTCGGAAAATATCTCAAGCGATTTCTCGTTTAAATTTCGTTTGATTTTATTCGAAATCGTTAGAAATGTCGCTAAAATTATAGCGAGAACGGAATATAACGACGAAAGGGTCGCAGTAGGGTTAAATGGGAAAATGTTCGTAATCGAGGTTCGAGAACACGTACAGAAGCTACGACGAAGCAGGGAAAAAATAAGAGGTATTTGTTAGATGACTCTTAACGGACGACTCGAACGAATGACGCGTTTTATGACGGACGGGCCAACTGCCCTTTCCAAGGCTCCGCACGTATGTGGAAAGACAATTTAACCGGCTGCGTTTCGAAACTCAGCGGTAAGTCATAACGGCGAGTTAACCAGAAATATGGACTGGCAACACGATACCGGAAAATCTTCCTCTATCCTCTATCTTCTACCCTTCTTCCTCCGTTTATTTCTTCCTTTCTTGTTTAATCTTTCCATTTCACCGCGTCTACTACGAACGGCGTCGAAGCGCCGGTCCTTTTCGAATTACAGCGAATGACAATGAGCTCGATTCGAGCACCTCCGGCTCGTTTTACCGGAGTAAAGCGAGCAAGAAGCGAGTTGCATTAGGAATTCCACGAACGTTATTCGCCGTTGCAACCTTTCACGGAATGCCAATCGAATGCGGGTTACGGTGCTCGAGATTCCATGCAATTGTGCTGTGAATTGTCAGACCGATCCGACCTTGAAGATCATCAAGCGCAGCTCGACGGTCCAAGTTCCTCCTGCGATAGATGTCAAGGATATCGGAAACGAAAAGACACTTTAATTTCCCTCGTACCGCGATAGTTCCATTGGTACTTGAGAAATGGCGGAAAAATGAGAACGTCGTTGTCGAAGGATAAAATAAATATCGATAAAAATAGAGAAATACGGTAAATAAAAGTAAATAAAAGCAAACGATGAGCAGATTTATAATAGAAAACAAAAAAAAATTCCAACACTTGTACGCTATTTTGTCATAAAAAAAAAAAACAAAAAATCATTACGATTAACATTTTAGTAATAGCAAGAGAACAACTCAAAAGGGAGCTATGAAAATCTAACGTGTAACTAATACCCACTTAAATTTCAACCGAATCGAGTGCTTTTGTCCAATTAAACTAATGTATTATTAGTGAAATTTAGCAAGCCGGAAGCTGCGAGTTAACGGTGTTAACAAATTTTCTCGCGCGACATAACAAATTAGAAATCGTTTGGAAATAAAATAAGTAAACATTTCCGACTAAAGTTTTTAGACAGATTAAAAGTATAGCGTAGTAAGTAAGTATTTACTGTCTTCGTTTGCACATTGCTTCGGCTTTTATTGATTTAAGCGATTCGATAGTAAAATAAGCGAAGCTTTGCAAGCGAATCGTACAAACTCCATTTCATCCGATGATACGGAACAATTGTAAAATTGCAAAGTTTTGAAAGTCAAAAGTTTGGAAGATTGCCACGTTTTTCTTTTTTTTTTTTTTTTTGTCGTTACAAAGGTTGTTACGATTTTTGTCGTTACAAAGGTTGTCACGATTTTTGTCGTACTTGTTAATTATTCAGTTCGCTCATATTATTAGTCGATAAAAATTGTGGCGCAAAAGACACGGATTTTTCAAATTTAACCCGTTCTTCGTGCCTTTCGTTGTATTTGAAGAGGCAATTGCGGTTTAACGAATGCGAGTCACGAGCCGCATCCGACACATGCTGGCAGCTATTACACGGGTCAGAATTTGTATTAATACGACTAAGCGAGTCGGTTAAAAGCGACCGAAAACAAGGGTACTGTTATACAACAGACATTCTTCGGTTCAAATCGATCGCGTACGCATATCGAGGATGTCGGGAGTTCTGACCAACGCCCACAGATTTCGCATTCCAGGTTAACTCAATTGACATACGCACGCGACCGAATCATGTACCGAATAAATAGGCTTACTCCGAATAATTTACATTTGTTCAACGAGCTGCATCTCGACAAAATTATCGGCATATACAACGGAAGCAAATACGACGAAATAATATTTCATACGTTTTATCATTATACGATAAGAGTGCTATATCGAAAGTGTCTAATAACGTCGCTTGGCGGCTAAAAAGAGTTTAAAATTGAAACAGTTTAAATATGAAACAGTTGACTGGGAATAACCCGATGGATTCCGTGTTGTTAGAAACGAATAATATTCGTTTAATCGCGTTAGATCTAATTAATTAGTTTGCGCAGTCCGTGTGCCACTAATGTAGCGTACCGATTTGAACTAAAACTAAAACTTTTCTATGAAAAGCAAAGGACGAGCCCTATTATCGTATTTTCACCTGTAACCATAAAACGATAAAATAGCTATGTTGTAAGAGCGTCGATACTCATTACCCGTATACGACGATCTCTTTTGTTCTTTACAAACGAAAGTACCATGTATTTACCGACTCTGCGTCTCATTCGTGCATTGCTTTGCTTTTTATTGATTCAGTCGATGCCATTTTTCCTTTTTCTCCACTTTCCACTCTCCGCTTTTTGCAATATCAAAGATTTAATTCGCCGCAATCGAACAATTTGTATTTAATCCGTCGTCGCGAGCGAAACCATTTTATAAAACCATTTTACGATGCGGAACGTCGCAGTTATCAAAAAAAAAGAAGAAAAAAAGAAGAAAAAAAAAAGAAAGAAAAGAAGAAAGATCACGAACAAGGATCACGTATAGACAAGGCGAAAAGTAACTGTACAAATGTAGTCAGGTTCCTGAAATTACTCGAGTTCCTGTTACAATAGAGTTACGAAACTGAAGCGTCTTTCTCTACCAACCGCTTTCTGTCCGTCGTCTCACTGTGGCGTTCTCTTATACACGATAAAACCATAAATTATCGTTTTCTCGAGTAGTACTCTGTCCAATCGCTTCGTATCAAGCGAGTCCAACGAGATTAACGAAACTAATTTAATTCATTTCACTCGGATAGAAAGAAAAAAGGAGACGACCGTGATAAATGCTCGTAATCATTTACAGGTGTCGGATAAAAAACGTTATAGAGATGTTACCTAGATCTCGCGTCATATTTTATTTCTGCTTCGTTACGTTGAATCGATTCCGAGAAATTCTAAAACCTATACTATTACAAGATCTGTGAAAGTGTTCCATTAACTGAATCATTTTCTCAACTCCTACTCGTGATTATATTAAAACAAAGAGAAAGCTTTTGCATCTCCTATAGGATGTCTTTCGTTCCTAATTATTTCTCTGTCATCGTAACTTGGTCGTGTCACCTTACCATATATTCTGCCACGTGCAGTAATTAAAAATATAATTTGAAAAATCGCCGATCAACTATAACGTAGTCATCCGGCATCGGAATAACGTTCTAATATACGCGAGCTTTTTAATTCTCAAAAGGAAATAAAAAATTGATAATTGATTCGTTCGACTTAACATCATCCGATGGTCACGTTCGTTCAAACGTATGGTAACAGGATCGTCCGAAGGAAGAAAGATTCGAAATCGGAGCAAAGAACGTTCCATACGGAAGAAAGTGAAAAGAAGAAGACTAGACGTAAACCCCACAAATATACGATATAGCGGTACTATTAGAAAAGTGAAAAAAAAACTCTGCGCACGATTTCACAGAAATCAGAACAAAAGAATGGAAATATTCGCGAACGTTTCATTCGGAAATTCAGTTCTAGGTCTGCCCCGAAAAGGAGAACTGATATCGTGAAAAACACGGCCGACACCCACAAATAAACTACAGACAATAGAAACAACGATAGTCGAACGAACGATAGTTCGATAAGAAATATCGAAATATCGATCGATACCTTTCTAATCGTAATGAAACGATAAAAAAAGGACGATTCGCGATCAACAGGAAACGCACAGTTCGTGCCTGACCGATAGCCAGGTCGACCGTACCTACGCATACCTGGCCGCTTTCTTGTTCTACTTGCACCTGCACCCGATCTGGTCTAAGGACTTTCTGAATAGAAAAGTATCGCGGAACCGGTCGATGCGTGAAACGAAATCGCCTAGCGACGCGGCGTTCATTGTGGACAAGACCGAGCCGTGACCGAGCGCGCATTCTACTCTTCTGAAGATTTCGAAAACGGCCGAGAAAATTGTCCAGCGAGCGGCGATTTTATTTCCACGCGGTAATCTTTACGCAAATTTAATCTCAACTAGCATCGTTGAGAAACGGCAACTTCCTTCGTGATTTCTCCATTCCATCTACGTGGCAGTCCTCGTCAGCGATTATTTGTTATTTGTAAACGCGTTTATCCGAATCCTTCCTTTTGGTAGATGGATTCAAATAATAGTTCAAATAATAGTGAAATAAAGAAATTCAATCGGTAGAGGTGTATCTTTAATCGTGACCTCGTTAAGATTTCATTTCGATAAACGGAGTTCACGCAAGGATAGGATAAGAACGGACAGAAAAAAACCATACTGGTCCACTTTTTGTTGATTTCTTAATTTCCCTATTTTAATTAATCTCTCGTGGATCAAGATGGCTACTAAGTCAGATTCAAAGACGCGTCTCCCAAAAAATAGACGATAAATCTATGAAACGTTTTAAACGACCAAACATATCTTCGAATATCGCTGCGATCGACGAGTTTCGAAAATTTTAGGCAAAATTTAAAGACAGCGTACGATATACGTATAGAATTAGTATCTCGTTAAATAATATTCCGACTTTTGTTATTCGTATTTTGCCACGGTGATGAAATGGTCGTAGATTGGTACGTAATTGGCTGATTGTCGACCGATTGGCATTTCAATACACGCATTTATCTATCGAGTAACACGAGCATTTACTTTGAACTGCTTTAGTAAGTAATTTTAATAAGTAATTTTTGAAGCATCCGATTAAACGTATAACACGCAACGGAATACGGTAGAATAAATCGACTGGCAAAAATACTATCAACTTTTCCAATAATCCGATACATATCGAATCGCAGGTAAAACGTGTGTTTTGGTAACGGCAGTCTTTGATTTTATTAGAAATTTATGTAGCAAGTTGAGATCAAGACGGTCGAATGGCATACGAAAAGAAAGAAGTAGAAAACGGAAAGTAAGAGTGGAAAACGAATGGTGCAGCGATCGGAAGCTCTGTATTGTACTACAGCGTTCAGCACTGAATTTCTTTATGGAGCGTCTGCACGGCGAGTTACTTTCGTTACTCCCCCGCACATTCGATACGTTTCGCTAATGGAAGAAGCCAGGCGCGAGAGCCACCTCCGTGCCCGAAGGAAGCACGGTAGCCGTACGAAGATCCAGACTGATTTCACTTTTCCATCGTCATCCAGCGGGAAGCCCGTCGTTCGTATCGGACGGCACACACTTTCACCCAACACCGAGGACAAAACTAACGCTAGTTAATTGGTTCGATTCAGCCAGCGTCCTGCCTTTAATTAGAACGTTCGCCTTACCGCGATGTCCGTCGAATCACGCCATCGCGAGACGTGCCTCGAAACAGGATAGAGCCAAGAAACTGTCGCGTTGCCAAACAATCCGATAAAATTGCTTTACGTTATTCGTTCGGCAATGCCAACGGAACGATTTCGTTCGAGCAAGTACACTTACGATCAGCGTTTATACTATCGGTTCGTTTTCAACCGTGCCTTGGAACATGCATCTTCCAATTTCGTTGCTAATTTTACCAATACGATCGCGATAATTGTATTTCGTTACAGCGCCAACCAAACTTCGGCAACGACGAAAACAACGGAGAAAGACCGAGCGATCCGTCGAAAACACGAAATGCGCGATAATCTGGTCCAAGTGGCCGAGTTTCGCTCGTTTAGAAAGCAACGCGTTTCCACCGATTCTGCGGGTCCACGTACTTGCAACATACACCGTCGAAAATAAGATAGCCGATTTTACCAAGAGAAACCACGACGTCTCGTAATATCGACCGTCTCTTTCGCTGTATATGGCGGCGAAAATGTAGGCCGGGTCAGTCAACTCGAGCGATGCGATGGTACCAACGTGTCGCGAGCGTTTCGATAACACGACTATCGTAAGCTCGTCTTCGGGAAATTAGAATGTCGGGAGAAAATTCGCTGGCCGACGACACGCTGATCACGCGTCATTTTCACGCGAACATGCCGACGTTTTGCAACGGTGTTTTCTTCGTTGAACGAAGCCGCGTTCTCCTTAAGACGAACTTGTTTCGCAAGCAGATGCAGATCTTAGCGAACCACGTATTTCGTCGATTACTCAGAAGTAATCGTTATCGGTTGGAGAAAGCTACGAGTGCGATTAAAAATAGCACAGCTATAAAATCCGTTTCCGAGTATAATCGACCTTGTCGTTTTACTTTATAAACAGTTGAAGGAGCACGTAATAATATTTGTTAAACTTTGTATTTCAACCTTTTAGCAGCGTTACACGATGATAAAGAATTTGACATGAACGATTTAGAAAATAATTATCGCTTTGTATGGTATTTATAGAAAGCAGACATCGGCGATTCTGTTACGCCCGTTTCTCTCGTTGTCACGCTAGTCCCGTCCTCTCGAACGATCGGTATAAAAATCACGCGTTGATATTTAACAAACGATATAATCGTTTATGCGAAGCATTTACTTTCAAGTTCGTCTTATCGTCGTTACATCGGTATTTTGGTATTTTACTATTTATAGTGGAAATTGGATAATTACAGGAATTCCAAGAAACGCTGCCGAATGCATCGTCTGCTTGAATGTAAAATTGATCGTCGTTTACACAAAATAAAAAGGAAAGCAATTCCAATTGCCATAGACGTAATTACGCGGAAATTCCCACTCGATAGAAATTATAAGAAACTACAAAAGTGGACAGCGAATGTTTGTGCATTTATGAGAAATTTAAAGTCGCAAAGATACAGAGAATACACGTTGATAGAGAAAGATATAAAAACGCGGCCAGTCTGGCAACGAGTAAAGATGGTTTGTTCTTTCGCAGTTGTAATTTTAGATAACGAGAAAATGTTGGTCGGCTAGAAGCAGCGTAATAAGAACTCGGACATCTTAACTAGGGAATCGTTTGTTCTTTAGTCAAAAATGGAGACTGTCGGGAAAACCGAGGCGATCCAATTACAAGGAGACGATTAAAACGACGGCGCGTAGCCCTAACCGTGAGAATCAGGTTGAGAACCGTGGCGAGTGTACGCTCTTTTGTCGAAGTCTGAACTCGCGGGGTGGGATTTTAATTAAAGAAGAACACTGCACGCCGGTACTGCTATGCGAAACGGCGCGGCGCGACGCGACGGTGCATTAAGTGCATAAACGCCCGTTCCGTCCTTCACTGGCTACAGCGTTCGTTCTTTCCTACGAATTGTTTCACGAACGTGACGAACTTATCACTGACAATGAGTATACCGCTGGTTCCAGCTGTAGCTTTTCGTCTCGTCGGTTTACATTTAAAAGTCCTGATTTCTCAGAGCTGGTACCTGCTCTTTACGCTTCACTCCCTGGGCTCTACCTACTGGCTTCACATTTGGAAATTTCCGCTTTCCGTTTTTAACACTCGCGTTTCTTCGATATTCTTAATATTCTTCTCCCGCTTTCTTCGATTTGCATCTAAAGACTTTGCTCGGACGTTTAAAATGCGTTGTTCACCAACGAAATTGAATCAAACTTTGCGTCCTTTGTAGGCTTAATACCCTGGTTATTCGAAGTCAGGGAATAACTGTTGTCATCTACTGTTTCATAACGCGAAACGAAAGTTGGAATTAAGTGTACGCGTTTTTTTATAAAACATATTTGTCCCTTATATAATATACAATATTTTGAAACACGTTCGAGGCATTTTCCGAAACGAAGGGAAATTTTATCGTTGAAAAGAAGTTATGCTCTTTAAACGCGACTTTGATAATCATATAGTTATAGCTATTTATTTTAATTGCGTTACTTTACATACGTTATATACGTCTATACGTAGGTATAATTGGTTCATTGCACCACGTTCATTGCAATATATTATTGCTACTTCTGCTATCGAGTGTTAATTCATCGATTGGACGATTAACGGTAAAACGAAAGAGAAATATTTTCGTTTTGTTAGTTTTACTCTTACTTTTACTCTCTCTTTCTTCTTTAATTTCACCACGTAATTCTTACCGATATCGTTTCTAGAAGAAGAAAGTAATATTATAAAAATATTCCAATTCGACATTTTTATTTTTCATTAACATAAAATTATTTGCTCTTAAAAGATATTTGTGGTCAAGAATTCGAATAATAGTTATTATTTAAGAAAAAGGCGAATGCTAGGCATCGCTATTGAGATGTTTAAAGCGATCGAGAATCACGCGGATGATGTTCGATTACGCTAGCTGGGGAGGTGCAGGTTCGTGAAACGTGAAACAAGTACGGTGTATCGCAGCTCGCGGTCACCCGCAAGATTACACGTTTCAAACGACCACAAAGAAGAAGAATGTTAATGTTCTTTTCCCTATTCATCAGCCTTTATCAATAGCGGTTCGCTAACAGCTGTGAAAGTCGCACTAAATGATTTCACTCTTCTTCGACTACACGACCATAAAACACTTTCGATGTAGTCGTACCTCCTATATCAACGTACGTTTTCCTGCCATTCTATTCGTCCATGTTACTAATTTTCAGACTTGTCGATTAGAAGTATAATTTTTTAAATTTCCAATTTGTCCGTAGTAGCGATCAATTTGCTTCGTATAATTAAACCATTCAACGTGAAACAGTACGACAAACGCATCGGATAACGATTAACTATACTATATTTGTAACGTTACTAGTGGAAATTGAAGTAATTACTTTGTCCAGTTTTTACCCATTTCTTTGTTATTCCGTGAACTTATTTTTTTATTAATTTTTTATTTTGCCACTAAACGATCTCCAAATCTCAGAACCAAAAGGCTTTCATAACTAAATACTTTCCATACTTTCGACACCAACACGTTGAACGATTTCAACGTTACGTTTACAAATTTAATAATTTAATAATGTATATGCGTTACGCGCGTTTACTTCGCAGCGAGCGTTAGCTCGATCCACGCAAAATTCACGTTGATCGATTCCTATAAAGTCACTGAAGCGATTATAAAACTCAAAAACATCGCTACACCGGACACGCGTTTACGGTAAACATTTTTTCTTTTCTTTCTTTCCTTCGCATCTTCTAGCGATTTCGCTTCTTAAGCGTATGTCCACTCGTTTCACGATATGCATATACATCCTCTATATAATATATGTCAGATCATAATCGTCGAAACGTCGATAGCAAACACGGAGATTTTTATTGCATCTTGGAGAGCGATAAAAACTAGAGCGATATTTTTTATTTATAAACGCACGTGCGAGCCTTCGGTTTCATTTCTGTGCTTGGGACGGTACGAGCTACCGGCAAGGAATGCAATTAAACGCGTTAGAAGCTAAGATAAATGCCAGTTTGGTGAACCGCAGCCGCTAATTTCCAGAAGCCGGGATCCCCCGTTTCTACGACGAATTATTAGCGAGATGGGTTAGTTTCGTGCGTTAGTCGCGACTGGTCATCGGTCGTGCAGCCTTCGCTCCTACCAAACAACCAACGTCCAGCAATCTTCGGAGCACGCTGGCCCACGAATTGGCTTTTTCTCATTTTTCCACAAACCATCGTGAAAAGACTTTTTTTTCTAACTGCCGTATCTGACTGGTTGAATGAAAATGCGGCCCATTTACATTAATTCTGCAACATATTTCGGTCTAACGTAATTTCGTCCGCGACGCGTCTCGCGCAGCTCGCCGTCGCGAGTCGGATTTTAGGCGTATTTCATCGCGCCAAATTCCTTAAGCGATTTAAAGGACGCGACGTACCGTTCGATGATATTTTACGGGTAAGGATAGTGGTTTAACGTTGGCTCTAAAATATGCAACGTAAAGAAGTATCGAGCAGGTACGTGACGCGAATTTTTCACTTTGGACGAAACGTGTAACGTTATAATTCACGCGAACGATAATTCACGTAGTTTTTTTAATCCCCCAACCGTAGTATGCAGCCTTCGTGTAACTGTTTAACTACGATTGCATCGGCAACTTTATTTCAAATACAACGGTATTCGTAATTCTGCTACTCCCGCGTTTAAACCGTTTAGCAGCAACGTAACAAGATCGCTTTGTACCAAACGTAAGTCTAGTGATCGCGAGATAAAGATTTCGTGACAAATGAGCAGCCGTAAGGTGTACTTATAATCAAAAATGTTCAATTTCAAGCCGATTATGTACTTCGAAAAAGGATTCTCTCTCGATTCTTTACCAGCAACGTTGCAAAATGAAATTATTCGTTATACCGCCCTTTCTAGCCAAAGTATCCTGCATACTTATTTTTTACTCTTCGAAATATTTTGTAATTATATTTAAAGCGCTAATTTGATAATTTAACGGAATCACGCGACATTTAATTATAAAATGCAATATATTTAACTATAAGATATTATCAGTTAATGAAAAAACAAATTTATCTATGAAAAATATGTAATCGATAATTGGGATTAAGGGCTAGTTTAGAAGAAACTAGTTTTAACAAACTTAATATGTCCCTTAGCAGAGCAATTAATTGCATCGTCTTAACCGCGTAATGAAGAGAGCAGAAACATCGATCGCACGTTCTTAACAGGTGATCTCGCTTCGGTGTTATCGAAGCGTTTTCGATAAAGAAGCTCGAAGCAACTTGCCCGGAATAGGCAGCACGGCTTGCGTTTGCCAAAGCAAACTTTCGACAACGTAAATACGATGAAACATCGTCCCTGAACGTTAACACGTATTAGAGGAAAGAAATTCGTATGCCGCAAACGTACCTCCCCTAAAATCTTAAAAGTCCAATTATGTAACTATATTTGCGTGCGAGCGACGCATATGGTGTAAACTTGACTTCACCCTAATCGTACCTTCCAGGACAACTATCTAAATTTCGTTTCTCGTTTGGCGCAAACCACGATCTTTCCAAATACTTGACAAAAGACATCAACAAAACGCCTCCGTTCGAACTTTTTCGACGATAGGAAAGAAGCTACCGTTGCGATCGAACAAGACGCGCGCGATCGTTTCGCGTTAAAAGGCGTACAACAGCCGAAGCGAGACGAGACGAATAGAAGACGAGACGAGTCGAAAACGAGACGACGCGAGGACAGAGCGAGACATTTCTCAGGAAAGAAAGCTGCCAATGGAAAAGAAGTCGATCCTCGGCTGGAACTCGACTAGAGTCTGACCTGCTACGTATCGTCTCGCGAATCGTCGTTCCTCTTGATAGAGAAAGAGGGAAAGAGGGAAAGAGGGAAAGAGGAAAAGAGGGAAAGAGGGAAAGAGGGAAAGGAGCACAGGGGGGGGATGTAAAACAGAGATCGAGGGAACACGGCGAAGAGCGAGCGAGGAAGAAGGAGCATCGTCTAGAGAGTATAGTCGAAAGAGGGCATCGCGTCCGGCGCGACGACCTACTATCTTCGCTTCGGCTGCTCGACCGTATAGTTAACATCGACTACACCGTAGTGGTGTCCGCGGGTACATCGTGTACGTACCTGCGAACAGCTAACTGTTGCACCTAGCCGTTTTCATTCATCTCCTTCCTCTCGCGTTTTCGAGCGTCGTTCCTTCTTCTTTCGAATTACGTAATCTTCGGAATTTCTAAAATTTACTCGTAAAATTTCATCGGATCGATTCGTGAAAATTACGCAGGACGAGCTAACGGAGACAGCCCCATTGTCATTTGTACGATTACTCGTTGATTATACGTCCAATTATTCCAAGATTAGAATAAAATTGCAAACTATTATTTATAACGTCGGATAAGCAATGTGTATACGTTGTTTTTCATTATCGTTCGGATTATACGAAAACCTGTTAAATCAATTTTATTTGAATTTTATTTCTCTTCGAGGAACGCAACGTTTTACTATCGTTGTCTACGACAACGTTCGTGACATCTTTATGCAGATTCGTATTTTTTGATGGAAATAACCAAAGGCCTAGAACTTGCATGGAAGTCTCGTTTACCGTGTAGCGTTACGTTTATAATCCGTGCAAAGATAGACCTTTTTCTTATATTTTTACGAGTTTCGTGATACGTACTGTTGCGATTCGTATTAAAAGATCTGTACGATCGTATCGTCGATCGAGTAACGTTTTCTCTAATAAACGAGACTGTCAGGAACGTTTTGAACTTGGCGCTTTCAAAGTGCTTATCGACTTACTTGATCGTGATATATCGAGCTGCTTTTTGATCTTCCGTTCCGCGAATTATTTATGTTATGTTCGACTCTCTTCCTACGATATATCGCATAGCGCTTAATGGCAGACAAAAACGACCGATAAAAATCGCAGCTTCGAGTTGGAAACTTTATATTAAAATAGAATGAAACAACTGTAACCAACGCAATACCGGTTTCATATAATGTTATGCTTCCGTTAAACGTTATCGCACAAACTAGTACGAAACCAATTTGCAACTGTTACAAAAATAAATGTATTAATTACGTAGAATGCAATTTATTCCTAACAAAAACTTCGCTTTAATCCCACTACTCGTCCTCCCAGCGGCTACATTTTTAACAAGCAAATAACAAAGCGGAATGAAATATCCATCGAACGAATGAAATGAAATTAATGACGATAAGTCTCGCTAATTGCTTACTCGGAATATCTTTTATCCGTTTTCGTTAAAAACATTTGCATCGATGAAATTCAACATCATGGTTGCAAGCTCTCGTTAATTCGCATCGATCGACGAATACATTTTGTCCGATTAACGCAAATTTAAATGTTTATTCGGCAAAGTATTACATACACCTGGACAAACTGATCGCGTTTATCCGAACATAATTATAGGAAGGTGGAAAAACGACACGGATCTACGCACAGAGCCAACATTCGTAGGTTATAATCCGCTTGTAGTAGCGCAATATGCAAACGCGATGTGTAGACCACGCGTTCCCTTTTATTCCACCCTTCGCGGTTTTTCATGCAGCAACTAAAAAGATACACGCATCCGTGAAATATCGATTGGCATTCGGATTAAACGATAAAACCGATAAAACTCGTCCAACTTTCCTCCAAATCTCCATACATACGACACAGCTAACTGGATCGACTTTTGAATTCAACGAGTTATCCTAACTGGACGGAAAGCGTTTGAAACGAATTTATCGCTTCGGTTCCATTTGTTTAAAATCGCGCACCTGTAATTCCTGTAAATAGCTCGACACGCGAGACACCATTCGATCGCAGCAAATGCCGCGCGTTATTCGAATAAACTTTCCTTTCAATTTCTTACGATAATCGATTTCTCGTTCGTTTATTCGTTTATTCGTTTATTCGTTTATGCGTTGTTCGAAGAACTTATTTACCTATTCGTAATGTTCTATTTCTGAAATAATTGCTTTCCATTCGTTTCAAAGAAAAATTTCTTATTGACGTACGCATGCTTTGTACGACACGTCGTTACCTTTCTGTTCGTTAATTGAAATAATTTTTGCTAAGAAATTGCGTGAAATTTATGCGCGTAAAACTTCATCTACTTGTACAAAAACCCTAGAGCAATGTTTCTAAGCGAAACACGATTTCATTGTCCGCCTAGATTGCATAAGAATACGATTTTACGTAAATATCCGCAGTTAGAATCGCGTATATTTATTTATTTCCGTCATATCGCTTCAACCCTGATCCCACTACGTACATATTAAGATGTATAGTAAAGATGAAAGATGGGGGCAGTTTTAGCGTGGAGATATTAAGTCGCGCGTGGCACACTCGTACTCGACCGTTTCAGACTGTTCAACGTGGTAACCGTTTCCATTCAGGCTTTTACCTCGAAACGATCGGCACCGAACGACGACGATACATAGCGCGAGAAGAGCCCGCGGCAACCTTCATTCCCCTTAAGCATCAACGTCGCGTTGTTTCTCGGCCAGCATGCGCGTCCCGCGAATACCGGTCCAACCGGCGAACGTTTAGGCATCGATCAAGCACGATCGCTTTTTTTCATCCTATCCGAAGGACATTGCGCGTTTTTTAACGCCGATGGAAATCGTTAACGGTCCGATCTGAATCTTTGATCCTGCAGTCGCGGCGACATCGCGTTTCAGCCACGTTATTATCCTTACGAGTAGATCGCCGAGTCCGTTTACGTTGCGACAAACCTGTACAAGATATACGTTCTTTTCTCGCGATTCCGGATATGTTTTCCGCTATGACGTCGACACTCGAAAAGGATCGTTTTGCGATTTGGAAAATGACGCGCGATATCGCGTGTTCGGCGACGATGTCGTAGCGGGATCGACTACGAATGAATCGCACAGCGTCACCGACGCGAGATCGCAACACGCGACAGTTGCGATATCCTAGCGGAATCGTACGCCCGTGCGCATTGCACGATTAAAAAACATATATAACCGAATCGCGAAGCGTGACCGACGCTCGGCATCGTCGTTGCGACACCGCGACGTCGCATCCGTTCTAAACGAGGGGAACAGTCGCTAACCGCGACGTTAATCTCGTTCGTTCGACGGTAAATCAAAGGTTGGCAAGTAGCAATACCGATCGTAATAACGCACGAATCGATCGTTCGTGTAACGATGTAACCTGCGCTTACGAACAAGCATTACGAACAGTCGGTCGTTAAGACACGAAATCGGTGATGATAATATCGAGGATGATTGTCGCCTCGGAGTATGATTTAATTAAACGACGTTCGTTAAAAGACGAAAGCGAAAGATCGGTTGAAAATTTTGAGATTCCTGTAATCGCTGGTTGAATCGTCTTGCCATAACTTCGTATCTATCAAATTTTGACGAGGATCGACATCTTAATTTCCGATAAGAACAACAGTCTTCTCCGTATGGTGGTAAAAATTACTGTTACTCTGTAGTTTGAGAAACTTATCTGCGACTCTAACGTTTCGCGTGGATTACGAAGACGATTTAACCATTAGGGTTTATACGCGGAATCGCGTCGTATTTTGCCCTTGTAATACTCGTAATACCGATTCATAAGGCATCGCGTTTCCACTTGCAGACACGCGTACAGACGCGCGTAGAGAAGCCTCCGAACGCGTTCTTAATCCCTTCCCGTGGCATTTAGTTCGACGAAACTCGGGCCCAAGCGGTAAACATCGACGCGCGCTAAACAGACCAGACTGATGCTAGTAAACGGGCAAAAAAAAAAAAACAGTCCGCGAGCTCTGCTTGTTACGTTTACGTTTGGCCCAAGTATCTGGTCGCGAGTCAGACTGGCGATATTCGTGTTCGGGCCAAAATCTTCGTCGCGAGTCTGACTCGCTAAAGTACGGGAACGGGTTAAAGAGACGAACGAGTCGGACGACAAGACCGTATCTAATCGTCGAATAAATCGTAAATTGTACTCACAGCTAAAAGCAAAGGCAGCAACAAGATTAAAGTCGATTTTCGTATACTCCGCCACGTCCTCTCCATCATGCGAGTGTCCTCTCTGCAATAAAAAGCAAAACAAAGGCTGCTATAAATGCGTCCACGGTTAAACAGCTGATTCCAATCGACCGTCGATGTCGGATCGATCGAACACTCGGATCTTACGTAGGTCGCGCGATATTTCAATTCGTAAACGCTTACGTCGATCCACTCTATGACGATTCGAAGCATCTGGATTATTCGTCGTTGCCACCCCGTTCGTGTAAGTGGAATGCGAGCATCGAATGCGAGCATCGAATGCGAGAGGATCGGAAATATACCGGATAAAAGAGATTCGTGGCATTTATCGTCAGTCGGATGCACAAGTAGCACGTTTACCGTCCGGAGTTTAAACAAAGGACGTTGCGCAACGAGCGTCTAAACCGCACTCTACGAAAGCCGAGCTTCTTAATTAAAAGCTCGTTCGGGATGACGCGGTCAAAGAAAAAGTCGCAGCCCTGCATCGTCGGAAAATTCAATTCCGCGAGATTTAAAGTCTGCTTTATCTCTGTCGGAATTGGCGAGGAAACGAAGTTTAAAGGGAGTTGGAGAGAAAGAGGAGGAACACAAAATAGGAGAAAAATTAAATTCCGTGGGTAGCGCGGAGACAAGGGAAAGAGTTCAAAGACGGAACGCGAGAAAACGAGAAAACTTGTACTTCGAACGGGAGAAGAGATCAAAGGGAACGAGGATCGCGAGTCCGTGCGATCAAAAAGTACCAAAAACTTCGAGCGAAATAGTACGACGGATGGTGAAAAGCGCGAGGAAAAGATGAGAGAAAAATACCGGACAAATATCTGCGTTCTTTCTCCTGCGGATAAGATGAAAAACGATTTGCTCGACGAACAGCCAGTGAACAAGAACGAATCGAAGGAGAAAAATATCGATCGAAGCACCTCTCTCTCTCTCTCTCTTTCTCTCTCTCTCTCTCTCTCTCTCGAATCCTTGGTTTCTTCGCAGAGAAACACCGGCCTATGGTCTATCGCGTTCGAGATCCACCGATGTCCTTCGGAAAGAAGCTGATCGTCGTTCCGCGCGATCCCAGCACGCCTTCCAAGGGGTACACACGAAGCGATAACCCCGAGTGATAATTCACGCTCGTCGATTGTTCGTCATCGGGGCGGAGTGCGCGAGCGTGCTTCCTTTTCCCGTTTAAAGAAAAAGGGAACTTGTGGCTCTGTGTGACGCGACTGCACGGTCCCAGAGGTGGTTACCTTGGCCGACGGGGACTGACTGAAGGTGCGAGCCACGCTCGTCTCCGCCACGAGCCACGTCCCACTGACCTACTCACGATCTCGATCGTCCGCGCTGTACACTCGCCCCTCCTCCGGCTTCTTCCGCCTTCTACGTAAGCAAAGTCCCAAACAGGCCCAACCGTCCTCCGCTCGCTGCTACTCCCCTACCCTACCGCGAAACGCCGCTCTCTGCCACCGTTTCCATTCCTTCTTATTCCTCCTTTCGCGTCCTTCTCTCTTTCTTTCGCCGTCGCCCCTCCGTCTTTCTCTCTATTTCCCCCTATACGCAATTTCTCTTTCCCTCTTTGTTCGCCATCTCTCTTTTCCTCTTCCCACCGCCTTCTCCTTTATCTCTCCGCTCGAGCGTGCAACGTTGCTCGGGCACAGGTGAAAGATAGCCGGAGCGAGGCGCGAGAGTCATTAAACGGCCAATGGGGAGGAGAGAGCCGCGTTTATTTCGGTGGTCGTTGTTCTTCTCCGAACGGAGGCAACGTTTCCAACGCTTTTAACGAGCTCTCTTTGGTTCGAGTTGCCCCGCTGCTAGATATCGTAAATAAAACGCCACGCTCGACGAACCGAATCGACAAAACGGGAAGAGCGAACTTTTCTTTTTTCTTTTTCTTTCTCTTTTTCTGTTTCTCTTCCTCTTTCTTCTCCTCTTTCTTTTTCTTCTTATAGATTTTCACTTCAAGAGGAAAACGTTAAATTCGCGGAATTATAGAAACATCTTCCTTTCGTGGAACGTGCCTCGGATTACTCGCTACGCGTACCACCGTAAAGTAACGAAAGTACGTATTCGATTTATTTCTGTCGTCGATCGACCACATCTGTCAGATCGTCCTATAAATACAATTCTCTCGATACGTATATCGAACGTATTTTCCTCGTGCTTACCATTTTTTACCATCTATCGGTCGAGCTTTCTAAAGACTCGTTTTCTAGCCAATATTATACGCTTCGATCACATCCGTTAAGCTATCGCCTGTTATTTAAATTTCGATTCAGCGAATTTAACATTCGCCGAACGTATCGCGTCTGGAATCCTGTAACGCAACATCGCTCGCGAAGCGCTATTTTACGAAGAAACTCGTTTACGAGAGAACACGTAATAGAACAACGAACGATGCAGACGAGCACCGCTATCCGCGACGATATCGCGGTGTCGGTTCGCTGGTGGACAAAAAGCCGAGACAGAGAAATCTCTGAAAAATATTTCGGTTATCTGTCGCATAGGTGAAACGTACGCCGATCGTGACTCGAATCGTGCCACGGAATCAACGAATCAATTACGACGAAAGTGTCTCAACCATCGAAACAATTTCGATAAATCGCTAGCGAAAGAAAGATCCGAATCGGTGACCGCATCACCCTTCTACGAGACGACGTCTCAACGTTCTACGATTTTTCCTCCGTTGACCAAAAGATATAAACGCGAGACACAAGTTTCGATGAAAGACGAAAATTGACACTATTTTTTCATTTAAACTTATCGTACAATCACGAATAAAACTTATTGGAAAATAAGCGAACGACAAATAAAAGCATCCAGTTAGTTAAAAATATTTCAAGTTAAAAGTAACCTTGCCGGAACTTTGATATCGACGATCATCTATTACAGTTTAGTAATGCTAGCCTTTTTTTCATTTTTTCGTTTCCACGTTATGCGCTTATCCAATTATTAGCGATAACGACAACTCGTTTATTGTCACTGAGATTTTTACCTAGGACTGCCTTCGTATTGGAACTTGCAACGAAACTCTCTATACTTAATAATTCGAGAATTACAAACATGGAAATTGAACGCGAATGTGTCTAATATGGCCGATTCTAAGTCGAACAAATTTAACGGCAAAAAAAAAGAAAGAAAAGAAGAAAATTTACGAATATTTCTTATACCGAATAGTTCTTAAACGAAAGGTATCGCTCCAAATACGGTTAAACGCGAAGGTGTAAATAAGCTTCTAAAACGTATCAAAGTTTTCAGTACATTTCGATTCGCCATAGTATCGTACAACAAGAAGCGGGCAATTTGCATAATTATCGTGTATCTATTAATTACAGCGTGGCAAGTGGCGATGGTAGCACGGAGCCGTGCATATTATAAAACGCTCCACTTTCGCGGATACGAGAGATCACCAAGTCGATAAACTGACTGTGTTCGTAACGTGGTACGCGAGACGAATCGATCTGACTTTTGCGAGACGAGCGGTTAACGTACAAGCCCTGGAAAAGATACGACGAAACGTCCGCCCTTAAGTTAAACTCGGCACACTTTCCTTTTCGCTTCTCGAAATCGCGTCGTAAACCTGAATTTGCGTAACACCGCGACCGATAAGAACCAGACTAGAAAAGCAAGCAGCGGCCTGACCCACATTTCTCACCCGCATGCTACTGAACCAAACCATCCGGAAGTGGCCTATGGTAGTGGTTGTGCGTAGGGATAACGCTGAACGATAGATAATACGTGAAAGTGCGAGTGAATGCAACGCAACCGCCATACTTTAATAATAAATCGCATACGAAGGTGGCGTTCCAAGGGCTTTAGTAAAGCGATCACTAACGAAATATTAGAGCGTATTAGACGAGTAATAGAAAAATTTCGTTGCCAAAGAACGTTTAGCTCTTGTTTGTAAAATAAATTGTCTTCGTTTTTATTAAATTTTGCTATGTATCGAAAGTACGATAAATGTTCGACGAAAATATCTTAAATACCGTCGAACGTACAATGCGATGCGTATACGTTCGATAACGGTGTTATAAAAATTGGATATCGAATTTCGCTGCAAGAAATCGATTCCACGTATTTGCATTCAAATGGAACATAAAAATTGATCAAAAAGCCAATCACGATAGTAACACCGTTATCCCAAAATTGAATAGAAAGTATATCTATTAGTTTTTCATCGAACGTTGTACGTATAATTCGTTTATTATTTCTTTTATAAAAAGATTCACAGAGTGGATTATTTCAGCGTAGCTGAGACACAACCTTTTACCATACGACACTTTTGTAACGCGACAAATCCTCGACTTACTTTAATATCGTACTTATTTTAATATTTCGTACATTTTGTCCGTAGAAACGTTCGAAGAAGAAAAATGAAAGCAACTCACGGATAGGAAAGTATCGGAATGCAAACGAAAACCAAACGAAAGAAAATAGTACAACATTTTATAAATTTTCCCTTCGCAAATTTCATAACGCGTTATAACAGCGCTTGGAAAAAAAAGACCAGGAATTATATTTCTATATAGCACGATTTTACCTAACGAATACCACGATATTCTGCTTCTATTTTTACCTACATTCCTCCATTTTATTCGGTCAGATTGCGTTCCTTTGCCCTTTCTAACCGCGGCTTCTCTTAATTCGCGCAAAAGTATCCCTCCTATTCGTTAAAATTGTTACAACGATTCGAATCGTACGAAACGCAAACTTGGATCTTTTTAAAAGTCCACGGACCGCTGTTTCAATCAGATATCGCGATCGTATCCTTTTCAAGAATTTCGTCTTCTCGCCTCTCTAACTGTTTCGTTTCGTCTCGTTACTGGCAATGAAATTTCAAAGGCATTTTATACAATACGTACGATAGAATTTGAAAAGTTCTTTATAGTAGGCGTACAATAATACTCTGGTATTATGCAACTCGATATCGAGTATCTTTTCATACGCGATATCGATGTCGGTATCTATGCGAAGAACGAGATCTATGCGAAGACACGCGAGACAAGCACAGATGCAAACTGGAATCGGGATCCGGTAGAAAGGTGAACTAATAGGAGAAAGCGGCCCCAAAAATTAATCTTTCGGCTTGGCGCCGGTGTAGCTGATCGAAAATCGTGAAGTTAGGCAGGCGGTATCCTAGAATTTCGTTCCGGATACCCAAATCTTTATCTGCTTAGTGACGGAGACAGGCCTACCTGCTTGCCGCGGGACTGTCTTTGCGCGTATTTTAAATTTACATACGTAGACACGTACCGAAATCTTGACCCATTTCGTCTTAGCGTCTCTGCCCTCTGTTTACCATCTCTGCTATAGTTTGCTCCATGTATCTACGCGTGCCGCCGGTTATATTATTTTAACGAGCCCCTTTGAATTTACGAAGGTTACCGCTGTTAAATTGTATATGCCTGATTTCCAGCAAGATAATCATCTTCTTTCGAGTAGAAAGATTCCGATTAAAGTTTAGATCTAGCGAACCACTTGACAACCAAACGCTTATAACAGCTCCAAGACTCGAAGAGAAGCTTTGTAATTAGAAAATTTGATTCTTTCGTGTCTCGACAAGAATGCGACGTGTCTCTGCTAAATATTATTCGTATCGTTTAAGAACTACGTCGAAGAAGCTACCGATAACATTGAACGCGCGAAATATCATTCCGAATATATGGAGAACCGTCAAAAGTGTCTCGAGTTGCGAAAAGTCGCAAATTAACAGTGTTCGTTGCCATCCTGCGGGTAAACAACCGCTCGAAACACTGACTCGCATAATGAAAATTATCGATTACGAATCCATCGATTAAACGAGCAAACGTTTTATTAAAAGTAGCGAGTTTTCTTCGTACGAGGACATACGTTTTCCGGACTTAATCACTTTTTTCAGCGAAAGATGGATAATCATCGTCTCATGGATTCTCACGGATTCTCACGGATTCTCACGGATTCTCACGGATTCTCGCGGAATTGCATCGCAAAGAACAAACGAATAATGAAATCAAGCAAGTTGGCAAAACTCTTTAATTGCTTCCAACAATTCCTATAACAAAGAGACTAACGAACGTGATAAGAATTTCACGAACTTGCTGCAATTTTTGCGAGATCCGGTTAAAAAGGTTGGTCGTTTTGTTTGAACAAACGTGTGAACTATTCGAGAGTCTGTTAGCAGCAAAAAATCGGGGAAATCGTCCTTTCGAATACAATGAATCGACTTCTCTTCCGCAACGAGAATAGATTTTTTTGCAAGTAGCTTTTCTCCGATTACCGTGTGCCGGTGATTCGCGCATCTTTTATCCGGAGAAACGAAGAGGGGGAGGGGGAGGGGGAAAGAGAGAGAATGCACGCGTGTCGAGAACGCGTCGTTTATGTCTCACGTCCTAAATACGATGCGTAGACACCGGAGAAAATGACACCGAATGGGATCGAGCTCGCGAACCATTAGCAACGATTCGAATAAGCAGTTCGTCCTTGAAATCGTTGCAGATTCACGGACAGCGTATCAAAAGGCGCGTCCAGCGAGATCAAAGTACGCGACCAAGAGCGATCGTTGGTCGGAGAAACAGCGTTACACAATTATTTCGGCAAACTACGTTCCGTAACGCGCCCCCTTTACCCTCGTTTTCGCCAGTCGAGCGATTCGCCTTGCATCTTGCAAACAGATCCGAGAGATATCTTCGTGAATTTATCATCGTTGGTCGTTAAATCTTAACGTACCGTTCTTTCTTTCCATCAACGGCCGTCGCAAACCGACCTACATCTCAAAAACATCGAAGAATCCGTTCCGTTTCTGCCAGTTAATCGCGAATTATTTCCTTAACGACGATAGCGCGGCTAAAGATTCGACCGTAGATAGAAAATCATCGATCGAGTCGAACTACAGCGGATCTTGGAGATTAGAATTACGACAGCGATCGCGAAGCTTTTGGAAAATATTCTAATCGAGATTGTAACGACAGCTGCCTTTTAATTAACGCGATCCAACGCGTCACTTGTACAAAAATGTCTCTGTATAGGCAATTCTGTATAGGCACTCTGTATAGGAATTTATGTAAATGATTTATCGCGACCGTTGGTAAATCAGAAATGACGTTATAGACGAGAGGTTTTTACGTCGCCAGATGCATCTTGAATCGGCAGCTTGAACGAGACACGCGCGCGTATGCGATAGCGCAACGCTCGGATAAAGATAGTCGTGTATATGGGAGAATTGTGCGTAGAACGCGAAACGTACGAAACGAAAAATACGGCGATCGATAAAGGAGACGTCGGCGACAAGGTGAATCTAAGGCGATCAAGGTCCGGAGACAGAGCGTCGCCCTGGGCATCGCGCGTCGCGGTGCTCCGAATACGTCGCTGGCACGAAGGAAACGAGAAGGCGCAAGTCCCAGTTTCCTCGTCACGGAAATCAGATATCGAATAGCAGCGCGGCTTCCTCCTCGGCCCGTATTTTTTTCTCGCTTGGTTGTTATTATTATTAGCGACGGCGGCGACCGGTGGTGCAACCCTTTGTTCGACCGAGGCGTGACAGGTGCGAGCAAATGACGTAACGAGGTACCGTTACAGCTACGATGCACGCTAGTGGCATACGCATCGAACGAAACCCTGTACGAACGCCGGACGACGCGGTGCCCGACACACAGCATGGTAGGACGGTGTTGCGCGAAATTCTGTCGCCCGTTGTGAAAGTGACATGGAGGAAAGGATGCGAAGGTAAAAAAAGATGGTTCGAGTATGCTAATGGTTACACCGTTCCACTTATCGATGGAAAGTTAATCGTACAACGTATGGTATTTTCGAGGAAACCGGAAAGTGGACTCGATTCAAGTTTTCGCCAAGCGATCGCTCAAAATGTTCCAACCGACGCGCTAAACGTCCAGATCTTCCGAAATTGAACTTTATAGTCGAGTGTGTCGAATCTTCCGAGAACCGACTATCTTCGCCAACAACGAACAATTAACGAAAGTAAATTAAGTCGGATAGTCGACGAGAACGATCGAGAAGCATCTCCGGTAAAAGAGGAGATTTTGATCGAAACGATCGTCTCGTTCTACTGGAAATGAATTTTTCTACGGCAGCCTTTGAATCGATTAGTTCTTTGATTCGTTAGAGACAATAAGCAGAATAGCGAGCAAATGTAATTGAGACATTGAGAAAGTCGGTATCCAGTGTAGAAAAGCGTGCAGCTGAAAGGCATGTCGGAACAGCGCGTTAAACCGATCAAGGTGTATCTCTATCTTCTATCGAAACGATTAAAGAGAGAAACAAAAATTCACCGCGTTTCCAAGTAGATATGTAACGTTCATTTTTCATAATTAGTGGCCAAACGAAAAGTTTGGATCGAACGTTTCGAATTAGAGAATGACGGATGATAAATCCTTCTTCTCCGAATCTCTAAATTACGAGGCTGAAACATCTTTTTATGGATAGGATGCGCGAAGAACGCAGGAATAGGATAGTCGTGGAGACAATTCTTAGTTTTCTTAATTTATGAAAATAAGGGGGCAGAAGATAGATTCGGTCGTTTCGGTAGGGAAAAGAGAGGAATGAGATAAACGTATCGTACGATCTGATTAACAGGTTGAAACGGAGAAACAGTCGAGAAAGATTCCAAAGAGATACATTTTAAACACGTATGTGCTTTTTCTTCTCGTTTTCCGATGTTTCTTTCTCCGAGGAATAGTCCGCTGCCAAGGCGAGGCAGAAAGCGGGAAATTAAGGCAACATCGCGCCGCGGAAAATTGATCTCGCGTGAACACGGCCGGTTGCCCAGGAACTTTCACGAATATTCGTCTCGCTTGTTAAAGGGACGAAACAAAAGGCTTTCGATGGTATTTCTGCTGATCCCGCGAAATTATCCGGCGGCGTTCCAACTGCCGCGGAATGACTACACAGCATGGAACTTGAACGACAGGTGGCGGGCATTCCCTCGCTTCGCGGCAACTACCTTCGAACTGATTTTCACGGAAAAATCTACAAATGAAATTAAGCAATATAACGTAAAAGTTTACACGTAGAGATATCGATGAAACGAACGAAGGAAAGAAACTCGGAGAATCAAGGAAAAAGGATCTGTACGTTTCTTAAAACTGTTCGATAGGTTTTAGCCCTGTTTCCCGGCTATAAATCACAAGTAATTAGTCGTTTTACTAAAAGTACGATGATCAATTAAATTTGCCGGCCAATTTTTCCGCGTAATCGATTCGAATAGAAACGAACGTTTATCCGCGTAGCAACGTTTTCATCTTCGCTGAAAAGTCGACCACTGGACTCAATTACGTCTCTAAATCATCGGCATTTATCGCGAATCTCGTCTCCTATGCGGTCAGATCGAGTACGAACGCTGCTTGAACGGCGCTGCTGAGATTCAGAATGAAGAATCCATCCTTTTCCAGCGATCGTCCGGCGTCAGCTTCGTTTCTCTCTTCGTTATCCAGCACGAAGATCTTTCTCTGCCTACACGCGGCCTTATTCTCCGCATAGACCCGGAGAAGGAAGGACGCCTCGAAGAGAGACGTGAGAACGCTGACACACTGACTCGCTACCCCACATACCCTTTTGCCTTTTCAACGTGTGTTCGCGAGACCAAGAGAGTGGGGACAAGAAGCAAGAAACGAGGAGAAGGGATCGGCTTTGTTCGATGAACGTTGGCAAAAAGAAAAACGCCTGCTATTTTCATAGAAAACGATCCAACGAACGATTGCTCGCGCGAATGGAAGCGCGTGTTTTATCGTAGTGGATAAAAACGAGGCATTAATTAAGGATTAAAAGGCAGAGGTAAGCAACGTAATTATTTGGAAAACGAAGAGCGTTTTCTAACCAAATGACGGAGCAGAATCGAAAACTATCGAAGAGGATCGTCTTTTTCTCCGGCGTGGAAACGAATGAAACGCAAAAGCGCGAGTCACCAAATGATAGAAAACAGACAAAACACGAACGATTGGAAAGATTTCCAACGGTGATCGTTGACGCGTGTAGTGCGAAAAAAGACTTTCGAGATGTCACCTTCGAAGATGCTCGGAAACTAAACGGAAACTAAACGGAAACTAAACGGAAACTAAAACGATCACGGATTAGACACCACCGTGTATACGAGCGTATCAATCTGTCCATCGGGTACCACTGATCACAACGTTGTCACAAACCTTTTTCCTCTTGCAGTTTCAGCCGATTATAATCCTATTGGCACACACACTTGGCACTCGAGCGTTTCTCTCGTCGCAGCTCGTCGATTTTCTCGTTGATTTCGTCTCGTTCGGTGACGACGACACCCGACCACGAGATCCTCGCGAAATGGAAGGGCAAATGAACGAAAGGCAGCGGAGAGAGGTGGATTAATAAACGTGACGGGCAAAACACACCGACGGGTTTGCCGAGTAAGTTGGTTGTGAGCTCACCAGAAACGAAACGCAGTCTATATACTCTCCCCTCTCGGGGTCGTCGGCTTTCACCAAAAACCCTCGCCAGATCTGCCGGGACCGTCACCTGCGGCAAAAATTTCAATTCCTTCGTCTATCCTCTTATCTATATTCTCGGGGAAGAAAGCTGCGAAAAAGTCGCAAGGGGTGGGTGGTTTGAAAATTTCGTTTGCCTACGGCCACGTGAGACCAACCGTTCTTGACAGCGATAGTCCAGCGATAGTTTTTTATGCTTTCAACCTCGTGGACAATACTTTGTCCGCCGTCTATAGAATGTAGGCTCGACTTTCTTTTTTCTTAATCATCGGCCGAGAGAGCTACAATGAGACGTAAACGGAGCGAGGTTGAATCACACGACATTCGACGAAGAATGACGCGCGGTCTCGCTCTGCCTACCGCGAATACCGGAAGTCCACACCAGGTACCGGATATCAGCGAAAGTTTTCCATGAATTCTCGAATATAGTTCTTCAAATATAATTATAGAATATGAAATTTCGAAGAAAACTAGAAGAAATTCTTTTCCCACGTTTTACCCTTCTCTTTCTTAATACCTATAAAATTGTTTATCTAAGTTTCACGCGGTTCGACCTACTTTTTACGATACACGGAATTTACACATATTCCTCGTTACGTTTTACCGCAACAGCATCTTAAGATATATACAAATTTCTTACTCCAGTTTAATCTTTCTTCGTCGCATACGATCGAATTATCGAATTATCGAATTATCGTATCGTGTCATACATGATCGTACGTGACGAGTACAAAATCGGAACAATTACGAACGACGAATGAATGTCAGTGAAATATCGTCAAAGGCGACACGCGTGTTTTTATATATTTTTATCGCCAATCGTAGAAAGTAGTTTTCCATGATACGTATCTGTATCTTAAACGATAGACGGCCGTTCTCCGTCTCTCTTCGCTTCTCCGCTCGAATACCGGAAGTGGAGCACGGTCAAGATAGCAGCGAAAGTTCTCAACCAACAACATTCACGGTCGCTGTCTGATTTTAGACAAGATACTACAAAGCTATATACGTATACGTATACGTAGTTTTGCATACTCTGGTCGATCATCGTGCAAGAAATCCAAAGATGCGTATCGACTTTCGCTCGCTAATTCGAGTTTCGATGATAATTAAAACGAGCAAACGTGTAAACGATCGCGAGAGATCGGACGTTCGTATTACAGCAAAGCTATCTACGTAGCAAACAAATCGTTTATATTAATTTCTAATAAGTAACGCGTCGTTTCCACTTACAAGCTAACCGTATCGTGCACCGTACGTATTTTCCACTTTCCTTTGGCTATATAATATCGCTCGTACCGTAAAATTTATCTTCCAGAGCTTACTACTTTCTAGCAAAGTAAACTTTAGTTTAGTAAAATAACGCGAGAAAGTAAACCTTTGATTTCTTTTTGGCAAAAGAAAGCTGTAAGTTCAGCTGAGAAAATATATAAAATTCTCTATAGAAATTTCCCCTACATCCTGTTTGGAAAAACACGGATATTATAACCTGACGGGGAACCAGTTACGAATTATAAATTGTAAAGTGTAAATTGTAAATTTCTTTAAACGCGATAAAACGAATAAAACGTAAAACGTGTATTAAAGAATCACGCCGAGCGTCAAAGGATACAAGCAGACGTCGTTAGAGGGGAAAGTGCTAGCACGCGTTTATAATAGAAGCGGAGCTACGCGGAAACATTCGTATAACCCATTTACGTAAGAGACATCGTCATGCGCGTCGTTCCTAAATCGACATTTAATATTCTAACGCGTTTCATGCGTACAGACCTACTCTAAATCGAAATCCGGATTATCGGATCGACCTAGATACGATACTTGGAAGATTGTTTGCGTAGGAGATGAGCCTGGCGAGTGTTTCATAGCGAGGATATCGATATTATTTACGACAATGGCAATAATTATCGCCATAATTATCGCGATCCGTTGATAGATATATCATCTTATGGGTTGAACGTGCGCGCCTATATTCTTCCATATCGCGTATATCCTGGACATTTTCGGTCGTTTAATAAACGTTTAAACGTGAAACAAATGCAGTAACATGCACCGTCGTAAAGAACGAACTCGATGCGGATACTTTGATCCGTAATTTCGTAATCGAGATAAGCGAGATTCTGCGAAGAATAAGCAAATGTCATTCAAGAAATATTCAAAAAACGTTTAACCGACGAATAACGCTGAAAGTTACGACGGCAACAATAGCGGAAGCGTATCGGAAAGCAAACGATAAATTTCGAGATATTATTCCCGCGTAAGTAGGCGCGTCTTCTCCGGGGAAATTACAACGATTTGTGGATCGCGAGCGCAAATTAGATCCTAATTAACGCGCATTCCGAACACCGACCCCGTTAATTTCCCCGGACTCTCCGGCGCGGCGTTTTTTCTTCCTCCGGGTCCCGCCTCCGTCGCGGTTCCGATTCCCCAAGAAAGCCAGGCGAACGAATTTCGCGCCGGCTGGAACGGTGAAATTGCGCAATTTTTCCGCCAGCGTTGACGTCAGCAGCCATTCACGAGAGTCTCGCATTCAGCTTTCACGCGGATCTTGCCTCGTCGTCCTCGCATCCACGCTACTGCTCCAAAGTATGCGCGGATATTTGCCCATCTTTGACGCGATGTAATTTGCTTGGAGAATCGCACATAGAAAGAATATCACGGCGCGATCGAATAGAATTTGGAAAGTTAACGCTTGACAGGACGTGTTATCAAGTAGCGTAACGCGAACGAACTTACTTAGAATTCTCTTGCGAGAACAGTTTTTACAATTTTCTTAAAGTCCTCGTTTCGTGAGCCACCGTACTCGTACGCAAGCCCGATAACGACGATAAAACGATACTCGACGATTGCCTTTTCTCGTCCTTCCTGGACGTCGGGTCAACAACGATCTACGACATTGTACAAGGGATTTTTTGACGCATTCAACCTGTCGAGGAAAGGGAAAAAGTCGAAACAACTGCTAACAGACAATCCGTAATTCGTTTATTTCGTTTATTTCGTTTATTTCGTTTATTTCGTTTATTTCGCTTTCTTTCGCTTTTTTTCACCGATCGGAACGACCGATCGCAATATTTGTACGACTGTGCGAGTTTAAACTCGCTTGATGGCACCGAACACAGCCAAGTTAAAAAAATATCGAAGGAAATAATGCGGGACAAATAGCGCCAAATAACGCTATTTCAAACACGAGTGAGTCATTTTATCTACCTGTTAAGTGCGTTCTCGTCGTTTGGCTCGAACGAGGAAGGAAAAACGTGCGGGGAAACGGACTGTGCGCCAATTACACCATACACAAAAACTTGTTAAATCTTCGTTGCAATTACGTCCGCTTACGACTCGTATAAATTCAAACTTCATGTTGCGCGATGAAACGAAACTCGAAGTTGAGCTGTTTCGACAAACATCTACGTACGTACATTTACTTTCTTAGAAAGCACCCGTTTCGGATTTTCTTTTACTTTGCTCGCAAAGTTCGTGGGCAGAAAATTTCTCTCGAACAACGAGCGGTCACGGGCGAGAATAAAGGCCATCCATATTGAAGAAGAGAAATTCGCCTTCGATGTCCGATTCGTTCGGTTAATAGCGCATATCCTGATGAACAGAGCGTTTAGAAACGACTCGGTATATCGGGTATTTCGAGGGAGGACTTGAAATTTCCAAGACACCGCGTGCCTCGTACGTGAAACAATCCGATCGAATCCGATCGAATCCGATCGAATCCAACCGTGCGTTTGACCGATTTCTCACTTCGAACCACCGAATTGTAGGAATTCGAGCAGCGTTCCGACCGTCAATTCGCAGTCGATTTCCAAACGGCACCGTCGATCGTTCATTTCGTATTAAGTCGAACGCAAGATTTAATTCTGGCATACTTTCCACTGCCGAAACCACATCGAGAGAGGAGGAGCTTGCGCTCGTCGCACCCTGAAAAGCTCAGGTTACCTATCGCCGAAATCGTTTCCGATCCTTGGGTTGATTCGCGTTTGTACTCCCAACTCGCGAACCGTGCGAATTCGCGCGTAAGCTCAAACTGTCGTTCCACTTTTTCCTGTTAAAAATCAAATAAATATTTGAATAACTCGATCGAACAACTTTTTACACGCCATAAACAGATACTTTGTACGTTATAATTGGAAATTACGTCCGTTGATTTTTATCTCTCTTTGTAGTTTTATAATAGCTCGAAAGTTCTCTGGTAATTACCAATTAAATAATCGTACTCTACGATAATTTACCGTAATCAGCCTTTATAATAATTTCATCGCGCTTATCACCGCACTGTGCTATTCGTCGCTGCCATGCCACGAATTCGCAGATCCTTTTACGTAGATGATGTGCAGGCTATCGCGATGTAATTGCTAATAGTTAGAAATCAATGACGATCCAACGAGAATTTAAGAAGTTAACGACAATGTTATGCAAAAACGGATTAACCTACATAGGGAGTCGTGTATCGCTTTAAGGAAACGTCGAGAAAAGTAGTACGCCAACGTTGTAATCAATAACACGGACGTCAAGAAAATCGTGTTGAGAAACGGTCGTAGACTTGGAAAACGACAATTTTATTCGATATAAGACGCGATTATCCGGTAAAACCATGTAAAAACATGTTACCGATGTTTAATTACGTAAGGCGTTCGTTCGAAATAATTTCAAGATAGCGCTGTACGTAATCGGTTACCGTAACTAATCAACGTACGGACGAACAGACAGTCATTTGGATCAGGTACTATCGTATGCCGTTGATACGCCGTATGTTTCTTCCAATATACGTAGAATCTGCTACCATCGATAGTGCCGTCGGCAACCGGTCGAACAGTTTTTGAACAAGGATAGTTCGTCACGCTCACTTTCACGGTCAAGTTCCTACTTTAGACTCGGCACGTTAGCATAAAGCGTTCTCGATAGTCGAGCGTATCGTAAACTCGGTTACGTTCGAATCGTAATTTGGCTAATCGTAACGGCCCGATCTTCCCGTCGAGGATTCGGCCCGCCTCGGTGAAAACGATGAAAAAAGAAGAAAGAAAAGAGTGGAATAGAGCGGTCAGCCCGCTACCAGAAACGCTACGAGCGCCACGTTATTTCATTCTCACGGTTCACCTTGAGCCAACTTTCTCCCGGCGCATAGCGACCGAGACTGACCGACCGTCCGCTAATTACGATGCACGCTCGCAAAGGAAAAAATGCGCGCATGGTTTATCAACTGGTTAATTGCGCGTCCCCGTGATCTTCACTGGGAATCCACGATCCTCGGAACGCTCACGTAGGATAGAGAGTTCGCCGCGATGTAAGACGACGCGCAACGGGGGCACACCTGGATGTGCTCGATTACTCGATCGCTGGTTCGATCGTGCACGATCGAACGTCGCGTCGCGCCATTACGAAGACAATGGTTCGTGGGCGTGCACCTCTACCAAACTACGGGCACCGTGCCGATATCTTTGTCAATTTTGGGTCACCGAATCGCTTTTCCTTCTTCTCGTTCGCCCTGACGTCACCTCGTCACGTACTACGTCGTCTTCGTTACCGCGTGGAAACGTTTAAATTTATTCCATTCTTTGTTAAAACGAGCAAGAGAAGAAAAGGAAACGCTCGTTTGTTCCATTGATTCTTGATTCTTGATACTCGAAGCCCGCGACGATAACCAAAGTATGTGTCCGGTGAAAACCGATCAAAAGAAAGGATGAAAAATTTGGCAAAGAGCGATATAAAAGTGTTGGGGAAAAGAGAGAGGGGGAGAGAGAGAGAGAGAGAGAGAGAGAGAGAATGAATTCATAATTCGCTAATAAATCTTTATTGGGACAACGACGATCGAATCCTTTTAAGACTTACCGTTGCACCGACGAGGCCACTATACGAGATGTAGGGTAGATTTATCGAGGTGGCGAACACGTCCCTTTTGTCTTTGGCCGTCTGAATTTCATTATCAGTTGCGGAATTTTTAGTCTCTTTGTAACGTACGTTTGTACGTTATGCACCGTTTGCCGGATGAAAAGAACGAAGCGAGGCTAACAGAATACTTTCTGTACATGGCTACGTTTATCGCTGCATTTATATATCAGTTTTCTGTTATACTGTTATAATTTCCTATTGTCCTTGTTCTTCAAATACCTATTTCGCGTATATAACGTGCTCTCACCTGTGATCAAAGTGGGAAATTAATTTGCATTCTCGATTACGGATCAATTCGAAGCAATAACGCGAGCAAATTCATCGTCCCGTTAAACATCGAGTACGTTACAAATTCATTTATATCTGCGAAAAATATCATTAAGCACAAAACTTTTTGCCTTAATAAATAATACAGCGTGGCGCGCACTGCTCGTTCAAACGTTCAAACGGAGTGGAAGTCGTACCCGTTCGTCGCAATTGACGAACCTTTCTCGAACTTGCTCTCTTACCCGTTTAAATCATCTCCATAATATTCCATTACCACTGTAGACATTTCTCCGGCGTACGTTCTTAAGAGCATACTTCAAACTTAAGCACCTTCGGTGACCGAATTCTACCAAAATGTCCCTGTAATTACAATAGAAATTTATATTATTCGGAAATACCGACTATCAGCGTTAAGATTATTATTATTACCTGTCAACGGATATACATATGTGTACATATTCTTTGGTATATATAAACTATAGAGTAGCGTATAAATTGCTCAGCACCCATGCTGGTCGACTACGGAAATTCGAAAGTAGAGAAAAAGATATAACCGTATCGTAAATATTGTAAATATTTGTTATAAATTATAATAATTATAACAAATCGTTCGTAAAATAGTCGATCAGTAGATGGAAACGCCTAACTGTAGCATAAGAATGGAAAAGATGGTCAACTCGCGGAAATCGTTCACGCTGATAATAATAATACTTCTTCTTTGAAAAAAGGAAACAGCGTCTCGATACGAGCAAACAGATATATTTAAGGTAGATGATGAGCAACGTGAATACGTTTAATTTAAATCGCGATAGAATTTTAAGACGACGATCCGTTTTTAGCGTCATCTAGCATATTAAAAGGATAATAACGATACGATGATCAAACAAAAGAACGACGCGGTAAACACAATAATTCTCAAAAGGTTCCCTATGCTAAACGTTCAAATATTTTCACGAGCCAGTGTAGTTTTATTGCAAATTCAACCGCTCGCTCACGATCGGTTACCTGTTTGTCATTCCACTCTGCCAAACTGCTGGCGCTGCGTGCTCCAAAATTCTTTGCTTCAGACTTTGTCCGCTACCAAAAGTATCGTAAGAAAAAAGCAAAAAAAAAGAAAAAGAAAAAGAACGAAAAAGGAAAAAGAAAAAGGAAAGCACGTAGATACGCGACCTTAGTGTGTCAGTGTGCCTATATGCTAATCGCTGAAAGAACGGTTTTAACCTGGACGTATCAGCGCCAGCGGCGCCGTATTCCTCGAATAGCGCCTGAAGAAGCTGCGCTTTTAACACGTTTAGCGTGCCGATAAATGGACGATTCGTTCGCAAACTGACGTACAGATTACGAGGAGATGTTGCAAATGTACGCATAAATTATCGAAACACAAAGCTTCGATGTATGGTTAGTGAACTCGAGTTGCGACTATTTTAAGGCAGGAAGAATTTTCCGCGTATTTATCATCGTTCTACTTCGTACACGTCCTCGACAAATTTATACCCAGCCACTTGCTTACTTTTGCCAGTCTAATTAATTTACAAGATCGTAAATAAAAATTGTATCGATAAACGATAACAACCACATTCCGATTATTATTTTATTACTTCGATGTAACGAAATTGACTTTGAATTAAAGGTGACAACAAACAACGTAATAAGTTGCAAAAGTAAACAGATATATTTCGAACGGCGTGTCTTAACTTTCTTTGCCGATATTCATTTTCGACTGAAAGAACTTTCGAAAGGGGCCCCTCGATTTTCGTTATATTAGTATTAGCGTTTAACGGTATCCGGGCGTCGCGAACGGTAGAAAGTAGTTTGACGTTTTCTGTGCTCGCAATCATTTTCTACACACGCGCGCACACACGCAACATCGTGCAATTTGAGAACGATCGAGAAAATAAAGAAAATAACAGAACAAATTCGTCGTCTGACGTGCCAAATATCGCGAGTTTTATGTCGAATCAACCAACATAAATAAATAATGACAAATCTCGTATTTAACATTTCTGATCGCGTTAAAACTACCGAAGATCGTAGATTTATAAAAAATATTTGAAACAATGTGTTTCGCATTCGTATCAAGCGATATGGAAAAAACACGATCGACGTTATCGTAGAGTCGGCGAAAGTGTATTTAAAGAATACAAATTGACCATTATCTCTACTCTTCGTACTTGTTGCGAAGGATCAAGTAGTCGTTTCAATCGAAACGGGTTTCAAACATACCGTGGAAAGATATAAAATAAAGCGTTTAACGCGATATTTAACAGTTCGTCGTGCGTGAATCGCGGGACGATAAAACAACGTGGAAATCTAGCTAAAGTATCGCACGCGATGGATCAGGGAACCCGTTTCGTTTGTTCTACGAACGAGAGGCCACGAAATCTGCTACCTTTGTGTAACGATATTCGTAATTCACGCGTAACACACACAAACCTGCGTCATCGTATAGGAAACAGAGAAAGAAGCTGGAACAATTAGCCGATTGCTAAACGAATCACACGCGTGATCACGAAAGCCTCAATGGCTAATAAATTTTGATCACGCTTGCTGAAACGCTTTCTTCCATTGTCTGATATTTCGATTGTTTTCAGTCTCGATATAGAACTTATACTACTTATTGGTAGCGATGGGACCAACTTCAACATGGAATTACACGTCCGAATCAAATCCAACGTTCGAGCTTCGCTTCGCAGAGTTCCAATATTTGGAAGGAAATTGCCGATTTTACGCAAATTTATATTTTTACGGGCACGACCAAAGAAACAGAAATTAAATAGATGTTCGTATCCTCTGTTAAAAGTTCGAACGGGTAATTAATACTTTTATATGAAAAACACCAATTTCCTTTTTATGTAATTTTACATGTACTACATCTTTGAAACTTTCTGCAACGTTTCGAACGTATCGATCGTCGTAACATTATGCTATTAGTTCGTCGCGAAGCTTCTTACATTTGCCAGTTATGTATTTTTAAAAGATTCGTATCTTTCGATTTAACACAAGTTTCGCTCCTTCCAACCACGTTCTATTAAAATTCATCGTGCATCATTCTGCGATTTCCAGCTACTTGGACGTTTATTTTAACCCGTTTTCTCTTCCAACTATCTATGAACGATACCTAAGAGAAGCGATTTTTGATTAATCTCTGATAAGAGACACACACATCCGTTATCCTTAATTTTCCTTCTTGTAAATTACGATATTCTTCGAAACACAGGTATATTACGTACTAGCGAAAAGTAAAGAAACTTATCGGTGAACCCAGTTGGAAACGACGCGCGAATACGTTTTGCAGTCGCTATACTTGCGACGTACAATACTTTAAGCCCATCGCTACTTATTAGTATAATATTTCATAAATTCTCGCCTATTGTAACTTGCTCGCCAATTACCACGTAAAATTGAAAGTCGTTACACTTTCGACCATGAAACTATATTCTCCATCACCGTTGTAGTAACAGCGTGTATCATCGGAAGGAAGATAAGGATCGAAGCGTTTCACTTTACGTCTCGTCATAGTGCTATACGTTATGACTGTAACTCGTAAAAGCACCAAGGATCGACCTTTCCCGATACGAGCGTCGCGAACATCGAAGAATAGGAAATCAAAGAAAAGGAGGCGAATGATAGATCGAAGATTTCTCCGGGCGAGAGCAGGATCGTTTATCACCGTCATTGCGCGACGAAGAAAAAAAATAGCTCCGCCGTTTAGCTGATCACCGGTCTGTCGAAGAAGAACAAGAAGAAGAGGAAGAAGAAGAAGAATGCACTTTCTACGGGAATAAGAATATGCTTTCTTTCACAATTACGTTCAAAACGCGCTCAAGTTTGCTCGATAAAATTGCCACGCAGCTGACGAAATAGATCATACAGCGCATACTTGTAACTCGATCATTGTAACACAAATTTAACGAACGAGTCGCAAGTTATGTGAAACACGGTGTATCAAGTTGCAAAATGCAAATATTTGTGAATTTCGATTGAAAAGTTAAAGTTCGAACACGAAGTGAACCAAGCGGAGATGTAAAAATCGTATTGTTCTATTGTACGCGAACATAGAACTCGTACTTGATTCCACGAAAATATGTAACTTTTTCTTTTTTTTTTTTTTTTTTTTTTTTTTATTAACGTGGAGGAAATCCGCACGGACACCAGGCCGCTTCTGGGGAAAAGCGGCGCGGTAGTGCCGGATTCCAACCGACTAAAACCTCCGCGATGATCGTCCCGGCTGCGATCGAGAGGAGCCCGGGAACCGGTACGAAGATACGTAACTTGCAAAACTTTTAACTTGCGCGATAATTCGTTTTCTAACGCGTCTGTCGGTAATAGAATCAATCGAAAGATAACGCGTCCGAATCTAATAAATATTCAATTCGTAAAAGATAGCGGACGCATCGGGCATCGGGCATCAGGCATCGGGCGAAAACGGTCTCGTTAAGTCACCGAACCACTCACTTTCACCACCTACGCGTGAATTTTCTGTTCCAACCAGCCTCCCACCTGGCGAGTTAACGAATCCCGTGACAATGAGTCACTGGCGGACCTCCGGCTACTCGCTTTCTCGTGCTGGTGCAATTTTTGAAATTGTTCTCGACGATACAGCGGCAACCGGGATTCGCTTACTCTCGTTTTTCACTTTTGTTGGCCACACTGTCTTGCATACCAATGCCGTTAGTTCCGCTACCTAATACGGAGGGAGATTAATATCGATTCAATGGGACAAGTTACTCTCACTCTCCCTATGCCATTTCTCCTTTGCATCACCGTCGTCTATTCCGGTCTTCTTGTCCTTCTTTTACGTTTCTTCGTTCTTCGGTACGTGAACGTTCCAAACTGTTTTCGATCTCGCTGATATTCCTGTAACTATACCAATATGCTTGCCCGTTTACGTAGAACAGCCAACTACGTATACGATTAATCCATTGAGCAGCAACCAATGATTTATCTTACGTCGACGTTATTCGAATAATATATCTGAAAAACGATCGTTCGAATAACATATTATCTTGTTTGTTCGTGAAACGAAGTTTTCCGAGATCATTCCGAGTAAGCGTCTCTAACTATTCGAATACGAACAAAGTATTTTATCGAATGTAACGCGCTATCGCGACAATCTGCTCCTATGATTTTGCCACAATATATAATATATAATATATATTATATAATACATAATATATATTATATAATATATAATAGACGTGTTTCTGAAAAAGTGTTCGAAGCAAGAACAACTTTGAGCGCCGGCGTGCTACCATTGTAAAAACTCATCGTCTCGATCAAATGGAAGCCACTTGGCTGAAATAAAATAACTGAAATAAAAAAAACTTACTTCCTCCGTGGTATTTGCAAAGTGAAAATAATAAATCGGATGAGATAATTCGTCGTTTCAAGCTGTAATTTTCATTGACAGCTGAAATTTCAATGACATAATTCAAAATTTAACTAAAATGGAAGAAATAGAAATAGTTACGTATTTCATGTACATGTATAATAGCTTTTAATATATGTATGTATATCGATTAGTTGCAGATGACGTATTCCATTAAAGTATTTGCATACTGTAACTACGATATCTGTGGAACGTCAGCACAGACCAACATGTAACTTTTATCGAAAACCGATATTGTTGTCACGCGACGATAAATATTCTTTCAGCAATTCGTTCCGATTAAAATCTCTCTTTATCTCTTCGGCCCGTTACGATACTCACGTTTGTGCGAGCAAACTTTATTCTTACCAAATCTTTGACGTATTTATACAACCTTATATTTCACTTTCTATATTTTCAACGGAAGATGTAATTTTATCCATTTTTAAAGGAACGAACGTACGTACGCTTTTGTTCGAACGTAAAATGCCAAATTATAATTATTAGATGCACGCAAGTAAAGAATTTATCTTTTATCGTACCCCGTCGACGCGTAATATACAAATAATTTATTAATAATATGCGTTACACGCGGAAGAAAGATGATTTACTTTTAGAAAAGCTTTTCAGGTCGCTAAATAGATCTGTAGGTATCTAGAAATGCGTCGAAATAAAAGTATGTACGAATATACTAGCGGAGACTTGGTCGCATGCTTTCCTTTCGTGTCCCTCGACTTGTTCGTCCTCTCGAACGTCGCCGTTCCTCGATCTCTCGTCGCAAGGCTACGCCCCTGAACTCACTTTCACCGGCTGCATCCTATGCATCCGGAATCGACGAGATTCTCAGCGCAAATAGAATAAGGACGTGATACGAGGCGGAGCTCGATAACTCGCTTTTCATACCAAACTCGCCTTTCACGGTAAACTCCAACGACGCTTCATTTCCACGAAACACCTTGGAAAACGCGAAAAGATAAACAAAAACGCGAGCGTACTTGTCCGACCGAACTCGTCCGATCTCGAAACTCTATCGTACGGCTTGATCCGAATATCAATAAGAAATCTTTCCTATTGAAAAAATTGCTTTATCGCAGCTAGAAACGCTCGTAACGTTCGCTCGTCGAATAATACATGAAATGGATTAACAAAGCTTGGATAAGTGGTATATTTTTGATTTCAACTTGCCGTTGATAAAGTTTTAATCGAGTAATTTAAGCGTTTAAAAGTTTATACGGTACGCGAGTGCCAATGCGACGAGTTAAAAATAAATTCGTTTATCGCAAAGAGTATAATAAACTGAATGGCATAGTTGACAGAAAATTTTAGAAAATATTTGTCACGTTACCGTTACTTGTCTTTATCGTCCCGTATAGAAAATTTGTCCTTTTAAAAGCGTTAACTTCGAGTTAGTAAATGGGCCGACTCCACGAGAAGGCGTCAAATATTGCTTTTCACTGTCAGCTTCCCATTGAGTCCATGTATTTTAGTAATATTCGCGTGTTTCTGGTACAAATCGAGCAAAGTGTCCGCACATTTACCAACGGCAGCGTAATATGAACGATACAACTATTCACGCGTAAAAAGGGACGAAGGTGAGAAAATATGGATTTTCACTTTTATTTCGCAACGAGACTAATTCTAAAACCACATGTACCTATAAGCATACGTTCGGTCTTAAGAATGAAACGCACACATAGGAGCGCTATTGAGAGTACGCGTTATCCGGCTTCTTTCTCGACGTCCGCTTTTAAATAACGGATATAAAAATGCCACGGTCGCCGAGTTTTACGTTAACGTTTAATTATTTATTCGCTCGAAGCTCCTAAGGAGGTAGACCGGACACTGTTGGCTAATTATTATTCACGCCCGTTTGAAACGTTTCTCCGGTGGTTGAAGACCCGAGACTTTCTTAACCGTTTTACGCGTTTTCTACGCTTCTTCGATCCCTTTGTCGCTATTCTCTTTCGCATTATCCACGATATCCGTTTACGATATTACGATACAAAGCATAGCGAAACTGACGACGATGCTAATCATCGGTAATTATCGTTATATCTCCTCGCAATTCGTTCCTTTAACATTCGAACAAAGTATAACGGTGTTCGTTTCTCGATAAATTTGCCAATCTCCTTCCGACTTCCTAAATGTCGTAAATTATCCGAAAAAGTGGATTTTAAGCTACGACTTTCGACTCGCTTTGCTTCCTCGCTGAAAGTTACCCTTCTTCGGAAGAAAACATCCGTTATCGGAAAAAAGGGCATTGGCAAATGTTTAATGAAACAAAGAAGAATTAAAATCGAAGGGATTTAAAATTGAACAGACAAGTGTTTATTCGTTGTTCGAATTTGACTTTGTTCGACGTTGACGATTTGATCGAACATTAAAATTGAATTGATCGAATTAAAACGAATGTCGATCTATGTCGAATGTCGAGATAAGTAACATAGCATAGTATAGTTATAAGTACTAAGAAATATAAGCTACCATATCTAAGCTTTGGTATCAGCGGAGCCGAACGTGCTTCCTCTTTTCCACCTGTTACCGTTTATTACTAGTCTCGAAAACGATATTACGTGCATCCACCGCAAGTATCATTGCAATTAACATTCTTCCACCGTTACTATTGTTGGACGCATGTTTAAAATACGCGGTCAATCGACGCGTTCGAGGTATGCGATGGATGGTCTATTGTTTTAAGCGGTTCGTGCGTTCCGTTTCTGCGAAACCTCGTTCTTCTTTTCCGTGACGCCGTGCCGGTAACGCGTGTCGACCGCGACGAGCGAATGGTAAGGCGAAGATATTCTATTTCACCGTAAAGCGTTATTCTCCGTTATAATATTTAAGCCCTAATAACTTTCACGTCAGCCGACTCTCCTAAATATCGATGCAACTATTATTTTTACCAAAAATACGAGAATATAAAGTAAGAATACCTTTCGTATTCAAAGAAAGAAAGAATTCAAATTCCAAATTCCAAATAAAACACGATTTTCTCAACATTTTCCATCCTATTTTTAACAATTTACAACCAATTTACGTTCCGTATCTTTAAACGAGAGGCACATTGACGGCTGTTACGAGAACGGTTATCGATCTTTGCCAAAAGCCAGCTATAATTCGTGCGATCATACGTTATTTTATCATTTTACGGTGTTTAACGGTTACAGAAATAGAAAAGGTTTCCGCGCTTTTCATCTAAGAGAATGCTCGAAAGGTTAGAGTTACTTCTCAAACGATTAAAGAAAATAATAATCTTCAGAAAGTAGCGGAAAAGAAAGAGTCGAAAGGATTTGTTACTTCGTTTCATCGATCTTTCGAAAGCCTATAAAGATTATCGTTTAATATCTAATTGCGACAAGTAGTCTAATCTAAGTGCGACAACTATTCGAAATTTAAAGTCGGAAGAAAAGACGAAACCGAGGTTGTCAGAGTCGCAACGTACTTTACGTTTCGAGTTAAAATTTCAATCGAATGAAAAGAAAAATCGAAATTTCCTGTCTTTAGGGGAAGAACAGTTATATATGGAATAGTTAGCAGCGGTGTTAAGATAGTATCGGTTGTTGAACTATTTGATATCGGGGCAATTCGTCCCTTCCTGTATCGTAAGACAGTGTCGATTTCACTAGTAGCCGACTAAGCGATAGCGATGGGATCAAGTAATACGCGATAATGGGATACGCGACGCAAACGCGTATCTGTAAATCCGAATCAAATCCAATAGCAAAACTCAATTTATTTTATAAAGTTGTTGAGAATTCTTTTCAAATTCTTCTATTTTCAAACCTCGGGACGAGCGCTCACAGCCTTCCAACATCTAACTACGCGCGAGTACGTACCTTGATCGTCTTCGAAATCAGAACGAATCGATACTCTTTCGGGTACTGATCGGCCAACGTCTCGTAAGAGACGGAAAAGCGCTCTATGTCCTATTTACATACCATATACCTTTGCAACATCGACGTAATCAATTTATTAGCATATTACGAACGAAATTATTAGCTTAGACAGAGAAAAATGCCGCTTCCTTCTTTTTCGAGATACACTTATCGCGGTTTCGAACGTAGTCGGTCAATGTTCGAACCTACTTGCTGCATACTCGAGCACATCGCTACCAAGCGGTCGCGCATTGACCAACGATAGAGGCGCGCTTTTCTCCGTGTGGAATTCGAGTTACGTCGCGGCCGCATCAAGCGGAATAGTATCGACTTCTCGGCTGCTTTCGCGAGGCCGCATCCGGAATCGATCGACGCGCTGCAAGATACGTAAACAGGATACGATGAGTGAGTCACGGCGGCGTAAACTCACCGGTCGTTAGACCCGTTTGTAGACTACGCGACGCACGACGGCTCGATCGTCCGCCAACAAATGTAATTTTATTTATGCGCGAAAGTTTATGCACGATCGGAGACCGACGCGGCAGCGATTACGCCGAGACCGCTGTCAATGCCTGCTTCGTGAATATCTTTCGATCTTTTTGAAATTGTCGAGAGAAGCGTTCGAACCCGTTGGGATTCCAATCGTTCGTAACTCGGCGATCCCGTTTCAAAATCCAAGTGCACGCGCACTGCTGATCTAAAAATAGGTGATTTCGTCTAAATTAGCGAGCAAACGATTAATCGAGGATTTTGTAGTCTAGAGTGGCTCGCGAAAGTATTTCAACGCTTACACGTAGAAACTCGTTACGAATATACTACGCGAAACATTTTGAAATTTCATCAGCGCTATAGCGAAACGCGACTGTTACGTTTATATCGGTAAAATTTTTATCGAATGTAAAAACATGCAACGTACGTAAATATCGCAAGATAATTATCGCGGGCATACATTTTGCAGAAATCACCGAAAAATTTAACCACTCGATTATTTACCATTAGGATATTGGGTTTACGATTGTTATTTCCGCTCTATGCTAATTTCATATTAGCCACGTGTTCGTAGCGAATAGTTTGTACAATAATTTCTATAGGTATGCGTGTTCGCGTTGGTTTCAAATTAGCTCGATATAATCGGTTTCATCTCGTTACGATGGTAATGAAATTTCAGAAAGTTTCGTATATAATACTTGTAACACGTATTAATAGTATTCAAATACTTTCTGTATACGCCGTATACGTACAACAAAAAGAAATTAAAACTATAAGAAACTGGTAGTTGCACTATACCGATTACTCGTTCCACTTCACGGTATATAAAATAGTCCTTTCAGCGACTACTGCCAAACAATAACGAGCAAATTTCTGAAATTCCTTTTTATAATCACGATAGTCGTCGCGTAATTTCAGTGGAATTCGATAATCCGAATCGGCTAAAAGGGACGATCGTTGACAAGTAGAAACGTTAACCGTTAGTTAGTAGTAGGAGGGACAACGCGTAACTGTTATATTTATCGCGATTATAACTTTCTATATCGATGCAACTTTTGCAAACGCAAGTTCGACCAATTTTCGTTGACGAATTACGCTTTACGGTGTTCCGCGATACATGGAGCGAACGGACGGTACCGTAGCGGACGTTCCTGCGCGAATATCGAATTTTCATGAGATTTCTGCTCGGCCGATTCTCCACGCAACACCATCTTCGAGGACGTTACCAAGCCGCTGTTTTTCCCGCCGCTAAATTCTTAAGAATGCCGTGAATCCATTCACCGGTGGCTAATTGCAGGAGCATTGCGATGAATCGGTAGCCCGGTGATGGCAGTGACTTGGTAAAAATTTAATCTACTGCGGCCGGCGAGGAGGACGCTCTGATTCCTCGAGTAATCAGAACATGGCAATCGGCGGGCTCTCGTGCCGAACAAGATACGAAAATGAATTTCGATGCATAGCTGAGAACGAAGGACCGTAAGAAGGAGGAATCGAAGAAGCGTGCTGAAAAAGAACACGGTCGCGTTTCAAGGACCATAAAAAGTAATTTGGACACGATACCGTGGCGAAACGTCTAACGAATGGAGAAAGTCGAGCGCATACGTAAAAGGAGCAACAAACGAAAGTAGCGGAGTCGACGAAAAAATTCCAGTCTCTGTTCTTGTATCCTGTGTAGCATAAATCCTATTTAATCCTATTTAATCCTATTTGATCCTATTTAATCCTATTTGATCCTATTTAACTTTCGATTATCCTATTTAACGTGGTTTTTATACTCTCGGTAACACGATTATCGTTGCCATCTTTAGGACGTTTGCACGGGATCTGCAGCTTTCTCGTTTCCTAGAAAATATAGACAGATGGAAAGATAGTAAAACTTGAAACAGCGATACGAGTTTTAGCCGTCGAAGGAGCATCTTAGAATTTTTCAAAACGTAAATAACGCGTGCCGTGCACGGTTCGTATACACGGTTTATGGATCGTGGCCCATACTCGGATGCGATGGATACTCGGCCAATGGAACGTCCCAAATAATACTTTTAGTTGCACATCCTACACGTACGTGCATTCGGAAAATCTCTCGTAGCCGTGACGTTTTAAACCAGTGGTAGGAAAAATACGTTCACGATTCCGATAAACACGAGAGGATACGCGCAAGTTTTCGAGAAATCTGCTTACCAAATTTCATTTACCATTTCGATTTTACTTATCTTTAAACGTAATACACCAACGTCCACGATGAATCGTTCGAACCATGCAAACGGTGCATGTAATAGATGCGATGGAAAATTAACGCGAACGCGAAAGCTTTGATTCAAACTGTAACAGTTTTAAAACAGCCAAGGGCGAATGTCAATTGCAGTTATTAAAAATTGCAAAAACGTCGACGAAAAAAATTATATATTGGAAGGAAAAACGACTAATTTTATAGAAACGAACAAGGTGGGAACGGAGCGTAAACAATCAGCGTAATAAATTTTACTTTTACTCGGAGTTCGACAGTACTTTTCGGTAGATCTAGCATAAATATACAAAATGTTATTCTATCGTCGTTTTTAAATATCATCGATTATCGTAATAATAACAACGATAGCGTTGCTGGCTCCGCGAAATGGAAAAGATAAAAAGACGATTGAAAGCGATAGAGACGCTTCGAGACACGCCGACATACGCAACATCGGACATAATGTTATACGTTACGTATGATAATGTAACGGCGCTAGATCGAAGGAATAACGATCAAAGTTTGCTCGAAATCATATTTCCCCTTGACACATTTATCTCGCAACTGGTGGAAAACGTTCGTTGCTTGGTGCGCGTACAGAAGAAAAATATCGGCGAAAAATGTACGTTCGATGCGGCATGTAATTTCGGAGTGTCTCGTAAATAATGCAAACAACGCGATTACTAAATCTGACGGGGAGAAACGCACGATGTACGAGTCCGCTGTAATTAAGGATTATTAGTGGCCATTACTTACGCGCAAGTCAGCCAAGCAATCATCCAGATTACCACGAACAAGGATGACGAACGCGGCATGAAATAATTACGCGCAACAACATCTCGCTTGACGCAGCGAGGACGCGTCCGGTCGAGGAGAATGAGTCGTTGCGCGTTTAGGAAAACGAGCGCGCCGTCCTGCCGATGCTGAAAAGAGGAAGAACCGGAAGCCGAAGAGAAGAAGCAAACGAAGAAGAAGCAAGAGGGACAGAGAGGGAAGGAGAGAAGAGAGGAGAGACGACGCAGCCAAGACGGAATCGAAAGAGCCTTAGCCGTGGCAGCCGTGAACGCACCAACGACGCGACGCCACGAGGAGAAAGTTTCGAAGGCAGGAAGCAAAGTAGGCCACGACTTTGACCGCTCGCAAGGTCCATACTCCCGAGGCACGCTGATTCGCGGTGCTTCCACCGTGTACCAGCTTCCACCGTGTTGATGGCATCAAGTTCGATACGTAATTTACAAATCCGACTGCAAGTTTCGCTTCGCACCGTCCGAATGCTACCCGTAACGACGTGTAACGGTTCGTTCGCTGTACTCGCCATCATTGTATTCCATCTTCGCGGGCTGTTTTCCATCCTCGGAACCACCACCTGCACGCTTCGAAACTCCTCTTACCGCTATGTACTCCGACATTAGAACTCGATCGATACTCTTGCGAATACCAATCGAGTTATGAGAATCGGAAAAACGCTATACGCGTGTCCTGTTTGCGCCTCTGCAACTTTGCAAGACCGACGATGTAATCGATCGTCGGACGAACGGAATCGTATTACCTTTGAAAATTCCGCTGCTACCTATCGATAATAAGCAAGAAAAGTGATTTTAACAGAACGGAGTATCTATCTTATGGTAAGACGGCGTTGGATCCATCTACTTGGGAGTAGTTTCTTTTTTTTTTTTCTTTTTTTTTCATTTTTAAAGTTCAATTTCTCCGTTCCGTGTTCGAATCTGCTCGAAAGTATCGCCTCCTTTCTTCGGAATACTTATAGAAGGCTCGAATAGTCGGCCGATGTTCGAACCTGCTTACAACTTATTTCAGCCCATCGCTACCTCGCACAGGCCGATTCCACTCTGTCGATGCTCTGTCTGGCTATGAACGACGTATAGCCTGTCTCCCGCGGTCGGAAATAAAACGACGGCTGTCGTCGGTGATCCGCTTACGAACAGAGTCATCGTTCCTTGGAAGCCTGAAACGAAAAATCTAGGTAACAACGTGATCGTGCATAACGCGTCTCTGCGAGATGATCGATCCGAGTTTTACACGGAATGGAGCTACTCTACGAGCAAATGTCGCGATTACGCTCGTTGGAACTGGTCCGCGGCGAGGAAAAGGAGAAACGTAATCGCGTTGAAATATTTGAAAGCTTCGTTCTCTCTTCGACGGTCTGTGTCTGTCCGACGTCGCGTATCAACGTCAGTTATCGAAATGTGATCGATTTCATCGTTGCTACACGCGGAGATATACGGTTTTTAGTTTGTTCGCGTTTTCAACAACGAGGCTGATCTCGGAAAAGGGAACTAGCAAAAGGAATCGGATACGAACGAATATACCCGTGGCTACGACCAATATCGCCACATCATTGTACCATATTATAACATTTACATAGTATCGGTTAATTAGAAACAAGTAGACGAATTTTTTCGTATATTTTCATGTAATTAGACAAATTCGACAGTACGGAAATTGAACGTAGAATGCGTGCCACGATTCTTTTCTATTCTTCTATCCACTAGAAATTTGAATCTTTGAACGACGTCGCGTACGATTAGACTCATATCGACTACACACGTTCGTCGTCCGAAAACTATGTGACCTATTGACGATCCTGCGAGCATTTCCATGCCTCCCTTTCCTCAATTATACCGGGGTCACCGCAGTCGAGCATTTCAAATTCACACCTCTTTTACCTCGTCTTCTCGATGATCGTCCGCAGACTCTCTCGTTCCATTAGCGCGGCAAGATTATCCATGATTTACTCGAAGACTTGCAGTTACGTGAAAAGAAAACGCGTCGATGTAGCTACGAGGACTACCTATCTTTCTACGGGTAAATCAAATTGGCTAATGAGGCAAAAATCAGTGTAACCGGTTAATCGGTAAAGAAAAAACAAGATATCGTCGATGAAGATCGAATTATTCCGAATGTTTTATCGTTTCTTATCGCCGTTCTTACCATTGATCTTTAATTCCGTGTTTAAAACCGGGACAACAGACTATCGCTATTAAAACGATCACGTTATCGGTACGATCCGATATTTTGTTATATCTATCGAAAATAGTTAGACGGTTTATTCGTACTTGTTCTTATATCGGAAATTCGTCTTTTCTATTACGAAATATCTGATATCCGTTACTCGCATTAAGATCAAGCGTAAAATAATTATCCGACGAACATTGAACTTTCCACTGGACAAAACTACGCTAGACTACGCTAGTTTGCCTAACGTCGTACAAGTAGTAACTTTTGACTCTTCGTAGTTCTTACATACCTATTAATATATCGTATTATTATATTATTATCCGTTACTATATTATTCGTAAAAGTTCGCAAACACGCAAAGATAGATTTCGAAGATCTGAAACTATTGTTTCAAATACTTGTAATTAGTAGTACTTATACCTGTCTTCGATTAAACACGATGAAAACACATACCGATCGTGTGGTAGAGACGAAAGATGGTAACGAGCATACGTCTGTCGCGTAATTTCTTTTACGTGACAGAAAGCGAAATGTGAAAGAAAAAAAGGACATGGGAATGACTGAAATTTGTAATAACGCGTCCGTTATGTCGCTATGCTGTTTTACGTCGCGCGATATACAATGGCTGGAAGAGGTATTTCTGCTTTGTGCTATATTTATTATTGCATTTACGTAGCAATTAATTAGATCCGAGTATATTAAATTTCACGATATTTAACGATACCGTACAACTTCCGTTCTACGAACTAACCGGAGGAAAAGTGTCGCAACAGAACGTGTCGGAAGAGAACAGAACGTAAAGCGTTTCGTTCCGAGTTTTGATACTTGAAACAAAGTGAAAGAAAATCGACGTTGCTTCGTACGTAATTGTATAAATTGAATAGAAAATCAAGAAGCAACCATTTTGATCGATTCTACTTGTTCTCTATACGTTTCTTCAGTGCCACTAGTTCTACCGTGTTACGTTCCTGTTGCACCGTCAATACGTACAATCTCTACTACTACGCCGAATCATTGCGAATACACTTCGTTCTACCGAAGGAAAGGACGCAATGCCTGTATTTATGTAGAGATTCGTACGAAGCGTAGAACGTAACGAACAAAAAAAAAAAAAAAAAAAAAAAAAAAAAGAACGCTTCGTTAGAAAAGACGGATATGCGCAAACAGCCATTCGTAGCCATCGTGCACAAGGATGCGAGCTTTTCGCGTTTAACACGAACAAGCGCACCGAGACGAAGCCCCTTCGGAAGATAGCGCGAAATACAATTTCCTGATAGTACGACCCAGCGCCACGTTTTCCCGTCGCTAGGTCAAGGTCACTAAGCGGCTACTATTCCGCGCAACTTTACGCGTTCCTATCGACGTTTTATCATTCGCGGCAAGTGTCGCGTGCCAAGTTCTTCGTGACTTTTACGCGTACCGAGATACGCGTTTTGTCGTGACAAATCGCGTACATAATGGAAACCGGCGTTTCGATCGTTGTCTGTAGGGCTGGTCCGAAAACAGATCCAACAGCTCGCTCGTTAGTGCCCGATTTCGTATCGTATAATAAACGCCAACGAACCGAACGATATTCCGTTTTAGACGATTACCCTATCTACGAAATATAAAAAAAAAAAATGCGTAAAACTCGTCTACGATTATCGTTCTATTATCGAACGCATCGACGGACAACGTACGAACGCGATCTGTTCGACGACGTCAAACGCAAAACTTGGATACAACGGAGTAAAAGCTGCTTCTATATTTCATTGAGAACGCGAAGAACAAGGCAACGAGTCGTTTATAGCGATCAAGTAAAGACTTGATTCGTAATAACTATATCGTATCTTGTTGCGCGATAAAAGTACGTTATAGCTGTTATTCCGAACTAAAGCGTAAACACGAGTACGTTGTTTTAAATCGGCGCTCGTAATCGGTCGCTATATAAAGTCAAACGTATATGCGTAAAGCGTAAAAAGATAATGGAAAGAAAATTGGAAAACGGAACGACTGTAATTCTCGATTGTACGTTACTTCGTAAGTAGCGAAACGTTGTCGCGTTTACCTGTGATACCTGTTTCTAGGCTCAAATAACATAGAACTAATTACATCACAGTTCATGCTACATTTAGTTTTGCTATTACGAGCATCGTAACGCTGATTCCGCAATCGCGTTTACACGTAAAGAAAAAAGAACGACACCTCTGAAAGATAAGATTCTTCTATGGCGTTTCACGCGTGACGTTATCTGCGCTGTGACGAACAAACACCGACAAAATTTAATTTAACGGCAAAATGTTGCCGCGCTATATGAACTCTACGTCGTGCTCTGTCATATTTCTGGTTATCGTTAGGTGGTAATAAAAGTTTAATTGGCCGAAAATAGTCAATATACACGGTACGATGCGACAGCATACGCGCACACGTAAATACGTACATACGTAGATTACTTGCTGCAGTAACGTATTACCAGAAGGTAATCGTCAAAGCGTATATCGTTGCTGGAATCGCTGTAACGTTCCAAATGCCGTAAAAGAATCGATCGCGATCCATACGTGTACGTTATACGTTGCTACTGTTCTCACTGGCAACATCAACGTTACCAAATCCGTGTCTCGATTCGTAAAAGGTAGAACGAATCTCTGTCAAATCCAAACGGAACTAAGAGACCACCTTGACGCGATAAATTTTCCGAAGAAAAAGAAAAACAGCAAGCCTTTTACGTCCGCGCAGATACATCGAGCGACGATGGAGGTTGTTGGTTACCGCAGCTTGGGTAAAAAGTCACTGCCGAATTTCCAGCGAGCATTCGAATGGGACGACTTTTTGTTCGCTAGAAAGTTTTCGAGCCGCCGTCAACTTGGACGGAAACAGAGTAAGGCGTACATGTCCAGAGGCGTACGGCGCAAAAAACGAGTGGACGTTGCGTTGGTGCAGCGGCAAAAACCATCGATATAGAGCGGATTAAAGAAGCACGAAGATCGAGGAAGAAAACATGCTCGCTTTCGAGTCGGTCACGCATCATCGGCAGGCTCGGTCGCGAAATCGATCTGCCATACTTTCGCCGCGGATGCTTGCCAGAAATCGTCGGCCTTCGCCGACTCGTTCGGTTCGCAGATTCCTCGTTAACTGTTAATCGGACTCTTACACGGATCTGGCGCGGCGAACGGAAGAAGACGGATGCCGCGATAGAAGCAGCGAAACAGGCACTCTCGTCGCCTGTCCCTGTCGGCCTACGCACGTACAACGCCCGTAAAAAGTATTTCTACCGCGTTCATATGGCAATTACATAGCAGCATATAGACGCGACTCCACCTACTACACCTATGGGCAATTTCGTGTATCTGGCTCGCCAAACGCAGATTTGTAACGATCTTTTGGAAACGCTGGTTAGAAGAGCCGACCGCCACGCGAGCACTAACGATCATCGATTCTTTCCTTCTTTTCTTTTTCTTTCTTTTTCTTTCTTTCTTTCTTTCTTTTTCTTTCTTTCTTTCTTTCTTTTTTGTCGTTCGACCAACCGTAAGATGAAATTAAATGCTACTTGAAGCGGACAGCGGCGAGAAACGTGCATTACATTGACAAATGAATACAACGCATGATCACCACCGAGCATAGAAACCGTCGATGATCGATATCGCGGAAAAGCTATTAGGAGAATGAAATTGAGATTATAGATACGTGGAGATATTATAGGCAACGTTTTTCTCGAAACATGCTAGAGAAATTCGAGGTAAAAGTAGGAGGAAAGCTGGGTTGTTCGTAAGGAAAGTGGCGATTAACCGTCTAACTGTAAACTCCACTATCCGATCGAAACTTTGATTCGATAAATACTTTACGAATAGACGTCGCTGCCTAACGTCTCATAGCCGACGCGTCACGCGTTACACGTTAGCTTCTAGAAATACAAATCACGTTTCACGGAATAATATTCCAACGTGCTTTCCACCTGGACCACGTACGTTGACAAAATAGAACAGATACGACTCTTCTGACCGGCGTTTACCGATCTATACCTACCAACGTTTGTCAATTCGCACATATTTCGTCATCTCGTCCTTTTGTCGCCCGGTTTGTCATCTAGAAAATATATCGATATATCATAGGAGCGAGCAAACTTAATTAATAATTGATCGATTAATAATTAATAAAAACATTCTTTGTCTACGAATACGTGGAAAAGCGACGACACTCGATGGGAACTCGATGGGAACTCGATGGGAACTCGATGGGAACTCGTTGCGAATCGTGAAGGATGGACGCGTGTAAATGAAATCAGTGGGAGCAAAAGGGCCGAAAACGTTTATTCGATTATGCGTCCACGCGCCGCGTCCTCCTTTCCTCGAGGAGGTATAGTTGGCAACGCTAGTTAACGCACACGCACCTGCACCGGCGATCGGCTACAGCGAGTGATAATCGTAGAGTAGGTCAGCGGAACAGCGCCTCTAGCAATCTGCGTTCTTCGGCTTACCGAGTCCTATACGTGTGAGGCTGCTCGGGCCACGTATACACAGCGTACTCGTGTACGTGCACGAACACGGATAAAAGTACGCCGACCGTGTATGACAAGAAACGAGTCGGCGAACCGACGATGTCGTCTGGACCAAACACCCGTCAACTTCCACTCGATTTTTATTTTATTCGATCGCGCTTCCATTCCGTTGCTCGTCGTTTCATTCTGCCAAGCAGAAGCGTTTCTCGCCGAGCTTTTCGTTTCGGTCCAAGCCTGATATTTCGGTGATCGACGGAACTTCCTGTTAACGGATTACTGCCAATAAATACGTATCTTGTAACTTCTATACGCGTTTTCACGTCCGTTTCAAATATTACTCGCTAAATACGACAAGTTTCTTCGTACAACGATAAACAAGGCAGTGGTTGTGCGATGCCGTTTAGCCAGGCCACCCTGTAAAAGTTAATTCGTCCAATTATTCTGGCCAAAATGTATCGACTATTTTTAATCGTCTCCGCGTTTCTGTATAAGATTGTTTACACTCTGATAGACACTGTTAAAACGCAAGTCACCAACGTGGTAGCAAATTAATTGTGTTTATAAGCGTAAATACAAATAACAAAAGAAACACATCAAGAGTAGAATCATCGAGAGCTCTGATTATATATAATCTAGGCGTAGTTTGTAGATTTTCAAAAGCGATGTTTTTTCTTTTCTTTTTTTTTTTTTTTAACAACGACGCTTCGAACTTACAGGTTCGAGCTTGTTGTCGTTCTCCAGATATTTATTACGTATCGTTCACGGTGAAAATGGTCAGTGTCTATGGAACGTCGTAGTAGATAGCGAAGCAATATCCTTCGAGACATTTCCGCGTCTCTTTCTTTAGCACGTTCAACGAATTCGGTAATTCACGATTGATCGATAATACGTAATAAAAATAAGAAAGAGAATTTTTCGGACGAGTGAATTTGAAAAGTCGGCAGGTTACGGCCAAGGATTGCAGGTATACATCGAAACGGAATGTTTTCATCGAACCTTGGAAAAAGTTCGGGCTTTCACTGTCCGAATTGTCACACTTTACGCCGTTATGCTGGAATTTCTTCCCGAAAGCCTCGAACAGTGTCGTGTACGATTACCTCGAGCGCGACTCGAAAGCAATTTTACGAAACTTTACGATATACACGCGTGATCATGTGAGCAAACAGTCTTCGTTAACGCGATAATAATAAGATAACGATAAATAACAAATATAATTACGACGCATATGTTTTTTCACACATGGATCAACGAATTTGTTATATTTCAGCATCGACGAACCTTCGTTACCTACTTTCCAGTATCATTGAAAATAAAGGCAAATTACACTGTACTCGTTCTGTTACAATATCCGGTTATCGAGCGCGATTCGCGGTTCTAATCTCTGTGATCGCGCACGGATTTTCGTGCCATGTTTCATACCAAACGGACATACGAGGTTCCGTTGGCAAAGTTTCTCTCAACACGTCTATTATATCGTAATACGTATCTTTAATTAGCTTAACAAAGTCGCTTGATCGTACGCCCCGTTCAACTTAGCGAACAATTGCCTGAACGCTCGCGATCATTTAACACCGACGATTCACCGGCGAGATCGATCAACGATAAAAACCATAACACGTTCGTTAACTTTTGACAACTGCCATAGAACGTAGACGTCGATTATTCCATAATCGACCGTCAAACGATACGAAGCTATTCGCGTTTTCACCAACGTGAAAAATTATCAAATTTCAATAGAATTGAAATCTCTCTCTCTCTCTCTCTCTCTCTCGATAAATCGATAAATCGATAAATCGATAAATAAAAGAAAAAAAATTTGTTGCATGTACGTATACGCGGTATTAAGAGGTTTGAACGATTATTAAACGGATCGAACAAACACATCGATACGTATCTGTATCGATACATATCGATACATATACATGCGTTGGAACACGTATACGCGAAATAGCGAAACGAAAACTGTTACAGTTGATGCACGACGCGATATAAAACTAATACAGAGAGCAACAAGAGTTTGAACAAATTTGAATTTCAATATTTTACGATTTAATCGTACCTCTCTAGAGGCGAACGATCGAGTATCCTTTGAAACGCGATACTCGGACCATTCGTTAAACGCACGAGTTCGTAGGTGCTTGATCTCCGAAATGATCCGATATAAAATAATCGAAACAACATATTTCACTCGCAATTAATCGCTTTCATCGTAAACGTAAACTCGTGTTTTCTACTTTCTACGAAGGCCCGCGTGTTATTTAAATTCCGTTTTACGACACATCTAGCACGGCGTTATAACCCGACACACCATAAAACCCACAAATACGAGCTCACGAGCGTTCCTGTTACGTTAAAGAAAGGTGGCAATCGTCCCATAGAGAGACGACCAATTTCACGCAGGGACGTGTTTTACCGCTTCGCAATTTAAACTATCACTTATTCGTAAGAAACGGTACGCGCGATCCTCGGAACTATTAAACCGTGAAAGTGGTCTAACCGAACAAAAGGGAACGAAGCGGACGAGACGAAGAAAAATGGAACTAATGTACAGCATCGGCCGAAAAATCGAAGCGAATCCGGGAATCGATAGATTCGCGAAGAAGGTAAGAATCGATGGCGAGTGATAATCGACCGGATGGGTGGAGTCGAGTGAGAGGCGCGGAAGAGCATAGAAAGTCTGTATCGTGAAATTGCATTCCATAAAGAATGGAAAGTCGGTGCATAATCCTTTTCGTTGTACTCCCTTCGATTCTTTCTTTCCTCCTCTTTCTTTTCTCCTCTCTCGTTTCTCTTTTCCTCCTTCGACAGAATGGAACGCGCGAACGCGAAGCGAATTACCGTGAAATACCGGAACGATTTCTGATCGGGCTTTTTTCGCTAGAGGCGCTTCTCGGGGCTGCGTACCGCCGATCAGAAAGATTACCAAGAGTACGACGACCGACGACCGACAACCGACGACCGACAACCGACAACCGACAACCGACAACCGACAACCGACAACCGACAACCGACGCGACGACTGGGCTAGATTAAGGCAACGAGGTCACGTGCCAGTGGTAGGCACCGGTATCGTTACGTATGAGCCATTCCACGGGAAATCCACACACCATGGTAACTCAATTTTTCTCAATGCCATCGTGCATAACCACTTGTTCGTAAAAGTAGTTTTTACAAAGTAGTCTTCGTAAAGCTTGCCGAATCGAACGAGCTTCGAACGATGGAACTATTTTTGGAAGATCGAGTTGCCAAAATCATTAACTCGTCGCTTGGATCGTCAACGTCTTACGAAAACAACTTGTTTCGAATCGGTTATACGTCGCGTTCCCTTTGCAAATTTTCTTTCCATCGAAACTAAATAATATCGTTTCATTTAAGTAGTTAATCTTTCGAGTCCGTCTATCGAATATCGTCACCTTCTAAATCAATATGAAATAGCAAATACTTTTTGCTTAAACGAAAAGGCTACAGCAAATTTATCGTCGGTTACTTTCTTACGAGTTACTTCGTTCGATAAATAAAAGACGAAAGATTAGAAAGCTCGTGTTTCGTTGATTCGTCCGATGAAAAGGCTTCGCAGGCAATCGAGTTTCTTAGTTGGCGTTACTCTGCGTTCATAGCGCTATTACGTAGTTGGAATTATCGACTTTATTATTAATTATCGAAAGGGAATTTATAGCGTGCCGTTGAGCCTTCGGTTAGCAAACTTTGTCGATAAAGTCATGTTTAAAGTGAAATTTTAGCTAGCGATAACAGACGACCGTTGCTATTAATCAACAAGACTAAACTGTCCTTCCTAACGCTAATTTCCAGAGAAATGATCTTCTCTGCCATCGCTCGTCCGCGTCATATTACATTAGTTGCTCGCCATTGCTGTTATACCATTATCTAATAAAATATGTACTGGTTAAACGTTCTAATATTGTTCGAAGCTTTTATACGTACATCGAAACATCTATGCATAATAATACGATAAAATATTACGAGATAAGTGTTATTACACTTATTATCGACTGAATTGCTAAGCACGTTACGTCGAATTTATTGTTTGCTATAGTTGGCAACTCGGTAACATTGACTTTGCGATTTACACTTTCGTAATAAGTTAATCTAAAATTAACGTAAAATTCAGTGACGTAACGAGGTAGGCGATCTGTTCGGACACGGTCATCGCATACGATCCATCCTCCTTCCGTTCGTCACGGACAATTCATTTTTCCTTCTGTAAATTTTGTTGCTTTGCGTGGCAATGTTAGACGCGTGATCCTAAACGATCTAAACGATCTCACCGATCTAAAGCGTTAATTTATTTCTGTTAATAAAGCAGCGAAATTATTAAGCGTATTATATTAAGTAGGCGTAACAACGACAACTACAAATAGTAGTTTTTAATTTTGCCGTATAATTGGTACATAATTGGAACGAGTATGTAAATACCCGAAACGCTACGTTCTTCGATAGATTTGCCATAAATACCAATCTATAGATGCGAATGAATTATCTTCCGCGAAATACACATCACATATACATATATACGTGGAACGTTGCGTAAGAAACTCGAACTATATAAGTAGTTTATTCGTTGAAAATAGGTTTAAAAAATAAATCTTAGTTATATAATTTTATCTAGCTCGTGTACACAATGAATTTCGAGATACGACGGTCTTAAGTTAGTCTACGTAGGCACGTGTTATCTTTAAAACAATGAAATATCGCGTGCTAACCGAACTCCTTCAAATTTTTTCTACGCGAAAGTATACGTAGATAGTCGCGTATCCGTATAAATACATTTCGCCGTTCAATTCAAATTTCGCCTACTTGGCAACAACAATGTTTCCAGTACGCAGAAAGCTTCTATTAATAGATCGCGGATATCTACGCAAATTCAAAGTTTTACGAATGCGGCCGAAAAAATGGAGCGAGAATAAGTAGTTGTTTATTCGATCTGATGGAATGTTATCTGCTAGCACGACGCGTTTAAACATTCGGCTGACGCGTTTTAGCTCTCAACTTCTATCGGCATAAAATAGCAGCGGAGAGACACGTTTGAACCAAAAACTTTTTACTTTAGTTACCTTACTTCTTTTGTAGGTTTTCGCGTCTATAAATTTCTTCCACTGAAAAATCCACCGAATTATATTACCTTGCGAATTCTAATTTGAAATCTTTCTCTGCTTGGTAATAGTAGCGTTTGTACTGTATCGGGAAGGGAAAGACCAGATGTCGTAAACGACAGCGGTCGTTGCTACTTCAAATCCTAAAGGTACGTTCTGCTCGATAAATACACGAAGAAGGAAACCGAAGAAAAGCGTTTTATCTAGAAGGAAGAAACGAACGAGTAGGCGTTTTCTCGAACGCTCGCAAATTGCCTGCGTAATTTCCAATTGTACAGAGGTGAAACGACACTTGCGTTAAAACATACCGTGGCAAGAAAGTCTCGCCAAATTGCCACTTTGCGCGCACGTTGCCTATAATTAATCGAGAAAATTGTGTCAGCAGTAGCGGCGAGTACATAACATACGGAAGCAGAAACGTGAGAATGACCGTCCGAAGGACGCGGCTCGTCGTTACTCGTAACATCGGCACAGCTATTGCCAGGGTAACGATTACGGAAGACTCGAATATCAGCGGATAGGATCGAGGCGACATATACAGTTACTTAGGAAAGTATTCGACTATTTAGAGAAACGATACACGTTACGAATATTCATACGTACGTATTATTCGTGTTGTACGAAATAGTTTATTTTTAACACTATTAAACGCTGTAACGAAACTCCACTATCGTTTCGGCAAAGTTATATTGGCAAAGTTTGAAACAAGCCTGAAAACGCACACAGATCGCCAACGTATTTATACGGTCAATAAATTAATTATCCGCTATGATAAACTTAATATCGACGAACCTAAATATATTCGATCGGACCATCTTTAACGCTCTTTGCATACACCTTCTACTATCTTTTTTCCTACAATATGGTTTAATAGCTTCTACGCACAGTGACGGATAAAAGAAAGTTTAAAATTGGTACACGAGGAATTTTAGTAACTTTCCCAGCATTAACTCTTATTAAATGTAAATCCATCTTCTAGAATTACGGCTGCCCTTTTGTATCTCTTATCGTACAAACTCTTTTCTATCCGCAACTCTGCGCACATTTTCAAATTGGCTTCGAACTTGACCGATACAATTAGCACAGTCGTGCCTGGTTTGTAGCGATATCTCGAAATGTTTTCCACGCAACACACACGACACACGATAAATTTCGAAATTCTTCGTGATAAGCGTCGAAATACTTTCGCCAGTCGCAGTATCACCTAGTCACGCGCATACGCTTTCCTGCCATTACAATTTACCGTGATGCGCTGCGCATCGAAGAATATCGTCGATTTATGAAATCACGCGCCCACAAGCGACTACGATACTTGGTCCGACCAAGCAGTTCCGCGTTAACCGGTTGAGTTCAAACACTACATTAATTAACTTAAGGATTACCCTTGGAACTGTGAATCGCGATTCGCGATCGTTTCTAACCTAATACCAATAATATAAATATCACCGATAATACCAATAATACCAATAATACCAATAATACCAGTAATATCGATTTCGAGAAACGTCGCCGATCTGCTATCGATCAAAGTAATTAAATAATTGTCATTTTCTAATTATCAACTTTCACATTTATCTCGTAGAAACATATTCGACAATTTGCGAAAAAGTATTTTTCGCGTCGATGTAATAACAACCGACGAAAGCAGATGTTTGTGAAGCTAAGATGATCGATGTTGTTCGCTCGTGCAACGATACGAAACGAACGTACGATATCGAATAGAAAGTTTGTCCGCTACCGATTGTTGACGCGATTACCTGACCACGAATCGGCACAAGTTTAAACTCCAAAGAGGCGCTGCGCTTGGCAACACACCACGTGTCGCATACCAACAGTTACATCTATTTCCGTCTTTTAGGTATCGCCGCTTTCCCCACTTGCGACAGCTGGCCGTACTACGTATCGTTAGACAGCGACGCTGCGCGAAGCGTTCCAAGCTACATGATCGAACCGCAACCGTACACAGTCCCTTCATTCCCTCGTTACGAAGCGAACGCAAAAACGGACAGTGATAGTCGGTCGGACGTGGCGTACGTACGCTTATCGCGCTTCAAACTCGTTCCCAAACCTTCCCAATTAGTCGCTTACAGGCACACAGTATGACGATATAAATAGCGAGTACTTACTAATAACGAGTAAAATGTGTACTTCATAAGAAGAACGTGTATATATAAGAGAGGAGCCCGAATTTATCGTTATTAGAGTTTATCGTTAAGTTACGCGTGCTCGATTACGATTAAGTAACAAGCGGAAAGACAACAAGCGGCCTGACAGGCTCCTAGTGACGTCGAAGCCTCGAACACGCTTACCAGTGTACTATTTCGAATTTCCCGCCGTGCAGAGCGCCAATCGTCGAACATCGCGATCATAGGTGTACACCCGCCAATCGTTCGTGATGCTGCACACGAGGACCCTCGCCGTCGCTGCAGCATCGCCTCTCATAATCGAAAGTGTCTTACCGTCTTGGTTGGTTCGCGTGTCCGGCAGCCATGTCGTACCCAAGCGTTCCGTCGGCGATCGTGCCCTTAGCCGTGGCCAAATATCGCGCAAGGACATGCTCGACAATTACCAAAAGACACGAGAAAAGTACAAGTGTGAGTATCAGTATGCAGACAGCGGCCATCTTATCTCGGCATCCTTCTCAGTTCCGTCACATCGTTCAGCTTTCTATCTTGGTCGAACTTTTACGCGTTCTGCCGCGCGGTTCGTCCGCGCATGCGCGCGCCTCGACGTTTCGATATTTCGATATTTCGATAGTTCGATAGTTCGATATTTCGATATTTCGATATTTTCGTATTTCGAACCGATGCAACTGGCGCGAGACCTTGATAGTCGTCCATTCATGCGGAAATCATAATTGATCTGTTAATGCATCCCCCTTTTCAGGAAGCATTCGATTTACGCTTAATCTCGAAGCTAAATCAGATATACATATGTACTGTACACTGTCGAGTATAGTTCTATCTGTCGCGCGAAACAACAACGATACGACCATATAACAATTGCTTTTTTTGACGAATTTCAAAAATATTTGGTACATTGGATCTATCAACACTTTCCGCTGTATACAGATAGATAGGTAGATAGATAGATGGATAGATAGATTGGAGAGGGGGGGGGAGGGAGAGACAGACAGACAGACAGAGACAATTAGTAAAAGAACGCGGGAGAGACGGGACGAACGGTCGAGCAGAAAAATCTAGGACGGTGAAAAGTATCCTCGTATCAGGCATCCGCGGAACAAAACGAGAGCACGGACTTATCGTAAATCGAAATGGAGAAATAATCCCGTGCGTTATCCTGCCATTTAATTGAAAAGTCCTCGTACGAGGTCACGTGTATGGAGGCAAGTGCATATATATATATATATATATATATACATATATATATGCATATATATGTCCGATATGTATATCATACATCCGTTTGTAAGATAGTCCGAAACATTACATAGAAAGAATAGCGCCAGTTCACTTTTAAATATACGATATATACGATGCAGGAAATGATAAAAGAGACGAAAACTTTAACTCGTGCGTTAAATGTCAAACGAATGTTTTAATATATTTGCATCTAATTGTTTTTAATGAAAGATAAGAATTAGAATAACCTCCGCTTAATTAGTACTCGACTAAATCGAACGTCAATTCCTATTATTTGAGCGATAAAAGTCGTCAACTTTTACGTATCTGCAAAAGTTATCTGTAAAAATTAATTATAACATTTACGTGTAAATAAGTGTTAATTATAATTACGCTATCTAGCGGAAACAATACCACAATCGTAAAATACGATTGTTCCGGTCCCTTTTAGGCAATATATTTCACGTACTTCGTATTATTAGAACTATCGTACTATTGAAATTCGGAGATTATTAGATAAATTGGAATGGAAGAACAAGTATGTTTCCTTGTTAAAGGATTGTATAATTAATAATTTTCTATTTTAATTCCGTTTACTTTTCTTAGTTGCGCCACTCTAGCGAACCGATGATACAAACTGTACGATGGCTCGAGATAAATGGAACTTTACTTACGTTTGTTATGCAATCAGGCTGGCTCGATGTTGATAAGATGAATTTCCTTTTCAGCTAAAAAGCTTCCCCTCGACGTGAATCCAAAAGGGGTGTTTGCCTGCAACGAACTCGACCTGAAAGAGGTTCAAGTTTATGGATTCGATTATGATTACACGTTGGCTTGTTACAAGCCATCCATGGATTACCTGTTGTACAGTCTGGGCCGTGATATGCTCATTCAAAAGTATAAGGTATATAAAGATATACGTTGCTACGTTATGGATATTTTATAACTATAAAACCATCCTCAGCAACTTTCAATTTTTATACTTTCATCTTGTGTGATATATTTCCGTCGATATCGTAATTACGTTATACAACGCGATAAGAAACGAGAAGAAAGTATGCCATGTTTGAAATCTGAAAAATCGTACTGAAAAGTAATTCGTCGTTCTGTTTCTCAAAAAGGTTGCATTATATTTATAATAATTTTTACAAGTTTAACCGTTTCGCTTTCCATACTTCTAATTAAATTTCCTCGCGTTGTATCCTGTGTACTTTATAGCCGTGTAAACTGATTGAAAATATTAAGAAAGGTGCTCGTTAAATTATATTAAATCTCAACGAAAATTCCGATTCTTTAATTTCGTTCGTCGATTTCGTAGGATTTTGCATAAAGATCGACGATCTCTAGTTGTGAGACGCAGTGTACGCGTGATACCCGTTAAATCGATTTACCGTGATATTTTTCACTGGCACGAGGAGACTTCTCGTATATATGTACTCCAGTAGGGAAACGTCCGACAAACTTTCAAACTCGTCGAGACTAATTCGAGCCAGCGAATGAAACTTCCTAACTGGTTTCTGCTCGCGAATTCGGCTCGTCAGCAACAACGTTTTCTCGAAAATCAAGCGACAATTACAGCCGAACGAGAATTTCAATTGAAAGTTGACGCAAACTCGTTTAATCGGCTGTACAGTACCCCGTGGGAATCGGCAACCTCGAGTACAAGAAGGATTTCGCAGTTCGTGGCCTGCATTACGACATCGAAAAGGGTCTGCTGCTGAAACTCGACAGCTTCTTGCAAATTCAATTTGGCGCCGTTTACCGCGGTTTGCATCCAGTACCCGCCGACGAGGTCCTTAGGCTCTATAAAAACCGGATAATACCGATCGCTTATGTGGAAGCGCCTCATAAACATTCTCATGTAAGCATACTCGAATGAACTGGATAATTAAGAATAACGGATCCATAGAGAGCCTGTTGCGTTATTATATACGCCATGTAATATACGCCAACGTTCGAAAGTATCCGATACTACCAAGAAATGCGAAATTACGCTTTCTTCAATGTTGTTTAATCGCGATCTTCGTAGTAATGCATACATTGGCCCGCGAGATTATCGAAACGCTTGTAGGAACCTTTTTTTCAATACGTTTTGTGATACGACTACCATGATTACATCGATAAGGTTCGAAACAAATCCAAAAATCTACGTAAAACTTCCAAGATATTTATTCGATAGATAGATAGGTTTCACGAAATTATTGAAACAGTCGATAAACCATTATACGAGCAAACCTCGACGACATATGTACGTATGTATGGTGGTAATCGTCTGCAGCGCTGTAATATCACGTATTATGTTTAATGACAGCTGTGATACTAATTTCTAAGTGTACATTTCCAATTATCATATTGCTTGTTAGTCTTCGGATTAGTTTCAATTTTACCACTACGATCGTGATAGTTGTATCTCGTTACGATATCAATGAAATTTCAACAAGATTCGTACGACACGTACGATATACGACGTAATAATCGTACGATAATCACTATCGCAATAATAAATAATATATACACGTATATATACACGCGTATATACGAATAATTTGACCGTAGACCTTCTTCATATTTGTCTTATGCACGTATGTACAGTTACTGCTTATTATAATATTAAATTGCCACTTTGCAAAACTTGTCACGTTTCCTGTCTATGTTCAAAACGATAAATGTCATAGTAGATCATGAAACGTTTCAAAGGCGTTTCAACGGGCAAACAAGCATTTCGAATAACATAGAAATACAAACGAAGAATAACACTTACCGGCAACATAAGAGAACGCATGAATTCCTTTCTAATTGTTACGTATCATTTAATCCTCGAATACTTGAAAAACACTGCGAATGAATGGTCTTGTAACGATCTAAACGTTCAAAATCTAAACGTCTTTTGTTTGTTTGCACGCATCAACTTGTATGTTTTTCACGATGGGTATTTTCCAACGTAAGAAAGTGAGTATCGAGCCGTGGCTTTTTACACATTGGACAGATTACGGATTCCCTATGTATAGTTGAAATTCATTTTTCTTAGGATGCACTGCGCCGAACGAAAATGATTCAGCTAGCTGATCTATTTTCGGTACCGGAAATGGGTCTTTTATGTAACGTTACGGAGTACTTCCTTAGAAATCATATCGATTATCACCCCGAAATACTTTTCAGAGACGTTAAGGTAAGACGATACGTTATGTCGTACGTATTGTTTCCATAAAAATGAATATCGTTGATTTTTTATATTTTAGAATTCTGTACAAAGCTGTCATCCTATAATGCATGGTTTGGTAGTACAAAATGTATCCGAATATTTGGAACAAAATAAGGATTTAAAAAGATTTTTCGATCGACTTAAGAAAGCTAATAAAAAAATGTTTTTAGTAACGAATAGCCCTTTTCATTTTGTGTAAGTATCGTGTAACCAACGACATTGATAACCACAATAATATATAAGATACTAAAATACGTACGTGTAGTTTTCCCGTAGCCAGTTTACATATTATTTATCCGTATCCACTATCGTCTCGAATTAATTTCATTTCTTTCCTCCTAATTCGACGAGATACTTTCTCAAACAGAGATCTCGTAGTAAATAGCATCGAACATCTATCGAACTAATATTTCTTCTAATATTCAAATAATAAGATTAATAAAATAAATAAAATGAATATTTTTTGATCGAACGTCAGTGGGCTCTCATATCCCGTTCATTCATCCTATATGCGTATATTAATATTTTTTTATAGCGATACTGGAATGAGATTTTTGGTTGGAGATAATTGGAAAGATTATTTCGATGTGGTGATAGTACAAGCGAGAAAACCGAAATTTTTTACCGAAGAATCTCGACCTCTTCGAATATACGACGAAGTTAACAAAACGCAGCTGTGGGATCGAGTCACCAAACTCCAAAAAGGAGTTATATACCTTGAAGTATGGGTGAAACGTTTTATTTTTCAATTATTTTACTCATTTTTCGATACTTAAGGCTAACGTTCATTTTCAATCTTAGGGCACGGTTAAACAATTACAAGATATGACCGGATGGCGGGGGCATCAAGTATTATATTTTGGAGATCATCCTTACAGCGATTTAGCGGATGTAACGTTGGAGCACGGTTGGCGAACTGGAGCTATAATTACAGAATTAACGGTAAACTTGACATTTGTTGCACTTTTATACGCAACCGACCCAATCCAAACTCATTCAAAATTACATTTTACGTAGTCCGCTATACTTTAGTCTACTATATAGAATATACATCTTAGCGTAGTCTAAATCTAAAAATCTGTAAATGAAGAAACAAATCTTACATTGATATATTATCAAAAATAGAGATTCAAATTATTATTTTCAAAGATCAACCGCATAACAGAAACTATTTCTGCGTGTTACAGCATGAGATTGCAACATTGAATAATCCAAAATTTAAAGAAAATGCAAACTGGCTACAAATGCTGACAGGATTGATCGAAGAACATCAAGATTACGAAGGAACGGATGTGCAAGCGGTACTCGATGAATGGATCAAGGAAAGAGATAAATTAAGGAACGAGATAAAACGAGTGTTCAACGAACAATTCGGCTCTGTGTTTAGAACATATCACAACCCCACGTATTTTTCAAGAAGACTTTTCAGATTTGCCGACATTTACATGAGCTCGATTACGAATCTATTAGAATACGCAACAAGTCATACCTTCTATCCGAGAAGAGGCGTAATGCCACACGAATATACAAGTTATTTCGTATAATACTTGTACATAGCTATCTGTTATTTAAGTTTATGGCCGAAGATAGCCAATGCTTTGAAGCGTGACGGGGGCTTATGGATCGATGATCAAAAGTATTTCAATCAAAACTTCTGTCAATCAAAACAAATGGGACAACAATGTCAAAAATTAGGTATTTAGAAAATTAAAATGCATTTGCATACAATTTTATGTATATAGCAAGAAAATTTTGTCACTGCTTAGTGCGTTAAAATTATGTGATATTTGACGCAAAAATACCTGATATGCATAAATCTACATATGCATCATCGTTATTTCTTTTTCTTTTCTTTTCTTTTTTTTTTTCTCTTTCAGACAATATAACTATCTTGCTCGAAAGTTAATTTATTCAAAATGAATTAACATAAACTATATATACATATAGATGTTTCGTATATGTCGCGTTATTATTTAGAACGTCTGGAAATTCTTGAGAATAAATTTACAAAATTGCAAAAAGTTTACAAAAGAAAAGAAAAATAGAATAGTATTACAAGGAGAAAAATGAGATGATCTACATAGAACAATAAAATGGTGCACTGATTATTCAGCATTAAAAACTGTTCCATTTGAAATACATATTTCTTTCTCCTTATGGCAAACAGATACAGATACTATACGTAATTTATTCAGGTACAAAATTTGTTATGCTAAATGTTGAATGTAACGTTCGGTGTCAAAGTACACGTATGTATATCGTAGATACTATAAAACAGACATATGGAAATTACTCTCTGATATAATAAAGTACAATTCACGCTGAGTAGGATAAAAGAATCAAAAAAGTTGATAGGGTTGTCCCTAATAACTGTAATTTTAGTTTCAGTTTAATTTAGTTGCTATCCTTGGACGAGAATATTCATTTACTTAACAAGAGGTATTACGATATTCGTGGCAATAGTGATGTACCGTCTAGTAAAAAACATATATTATGTACATAATTTTAGCAAATGTGTATGATATTGAAATGTCGGAAAAAAGAAAACCACAAGAACAATTGACCACAACGAAATCTTTCGATCGTAATATATATCACGTCTGAAAATCTGTACAATTGAATAATCTCATCTATATAAGATATTTCGTTTTTGAACGCAGATCGAATATTTTCGAGAATAAAAACGTAGAAATCACTCTCTGTTCGTATTAGTTTCGTCTACTGTAATGTTTTTTCTTTTTTTCTTTTCTTTTTTTTATATATATATACATATATATATATATATAAAGGATTTTACTAGGTTATACGCAAAGAGAATACAATACATCCAATTAGAGTATATCGAAACTACTAATATAGAAAAGAGAAAAGAAATTCCATTTAATATTTTGTTTATCGTAGTAGTACAATAGTATGTTTTAAGATTGTTTTGTTTCCGCTAAATACAACATGTGTTCAAATGTACGTAGATAGTCGTGATAGTTAATAAAATTAAATTTAGACAAAGTTATTATAACCTTCGACATTTTCACTTATGCCATCATCGATTTAGTTTTATTTTCATTTTCAGCACCTCGCTCTTTAAATTATATCGAAAGATATATTTATTTTGTCATCATATTTTACCTTATTCCATATAAATGATAATGAATGGTAACGTTAAAAGATGAATTTTTAGTCTAATTTAATCATTTCTCAAATTTGAATAACTTGTTTTATCATTCCTATTTTAATAAATATTATATAAAATAAATAATAAAGTCAACGAGTATTATTATTATTGTAACTCATATAATCATCGTAAAAAGTCGTGAAAAAAAAAATTAATTCATTCTTCGTTTACGTTATTATTGTCCTTGTTACATTAATAATTAGTAGTAAAATTTATGATATTCTCAACTGCAAATGAAAAGTACAAAATAACATTCCAGAAGAAACGCGGAAATAGTTGACTCGCTTTAACGATTTTCTACATTCGAAACATCATAATGAGAAAGAAAATTGCAAATGATAGTAATGATAAATAATAATTACAGTGATTACAAAACTAATCTCGTAAAAGCGAAATAAATTTCTTTAATTCACTTTTTCTTTTTCTTTTTTTTTTTTTCTTCTTTTTTGCATAAATGAACTATTTCATGACATAAACTAATTGTAATTATTCGAAATTGTCCATAATCGATTGTCTATAATAAACTGAAAATAGTCAAGACCAACCATTCGATGGTAAGTTTAATTAAATCTAGAACAAATATTAGCCATTTAAAGAGAAATTTAGATGGAAATAGATCGATATACGTTAAAATATTCCTAGAATGCGGCAGGTATTTGAGAGCGTAATGTACGACATACGTCGCGTATTTTATAAAGTGTAATATATGTATATAAATTAATCAAATATATTTAAACAAATATTAGAGATACAGTATTTACATAAAGTTCTCTCACACTCATGCGAATACAACACGCACACAGCATTGTCCTACATGTGTTTATTAACATCGAATACAATCACTCCATATCATAATTCCGCTATCCATACCTCAAGTGTATCTGTACTCGATCGTTACATTACCAAAAATGGCTTTAATTGTATTTACTTCATCTAATCGTCGCATGATTTTAAGCTAAACTCAATAATACACAGCCCACCGCTGTAACATTTAGGTAGCAGCAACATTATCGCCGCCATATATCCTATAGTTTTATTAAAATGCGAGTTCAATCACGACTTTCGTTTCGTATGTCAATGATACGAAATCTATGTCTATATGGTATCGATGGTACCGAATATTCACATCGCTGAAAACTAATTATACGTTCAGTCTGCATCAAGTATGTCGTTTATTAGTTATTCAGTAAGTCAATTACTCAAAGTTATTACAATCCATATTATATAAATTATTATAACTAACATATTAAATTACATGCATACGTTATTTACATTATGTATATATTGAATTTCAATAACAGGTTACTGACTGAAAACTGACAATGAGAGGATATTTTATAGTTCGTGTGATTCGAACAACATAATTTTTAATCATGTATTACGATTCGTCATTTATTATTATTATAGTTATTGGTCACTTTTTCTTGACTTACTGATTGATTAACAATTTTCCGTATACAGTCTTCTGATTCAATGCAGATACAAGACATATGACTACCGACGAGGTAGATTAACAAAATTAAATTTCAGCTAGCAAATGTCATATTGCATACATAGCGATTTAATATTTTCATACTATGAAAAATTAGGAATTTTATTTGACCTAATGCCGTGAAAATGAAAAGAATTACTAATTAAAATGGAACTTAAATTGGAAGGGAGAGCCATGGAAGTGATGGAATTCTTGGAAGGGATTGAAACCTTGTTGATGTTTCCCTGATTCAGGATCTAATGGATCTTCTCCTTGATCAAATTTCGCTCTTTTTTCATCGTCAGTCAATACTTCTTTGGCAGCTGCAATGTCAATAAATCTTTTCTCTGCTCGTTTCTTCTCCTCCCCTTCTTGAAAATTATCGGGGTGCCATTTTTGTGCAGCTTTCCTATATGCTTTGATAATATCACGTTTAGATGCCGTTCTTGGCACACCCAAAATTTTGTAATAATCTCGTGATTCAGACAGTTTTTGTCGTTGTTGCGCTTTATGAAGACCTTGCTTCGCCCTTTGTAGACTCATATCAATTTCTAAAGCTTCTTTAAAATCTCTAATCGCTTTTGGAAAAATAATTTTTACGATATTAACTTGTATTAACAACACAAGAGATTCATGTACTATACAACGTGCACGTACAGCTGTATAGTTTTCACGCGATTATCTCTTAAACAAGTCGTCGTGTGAGAATACTCGAGCGAATCAACAAGTCTGGAGTAGAGAGAGTAGTTCAATGTTTAAATTGAAGAACGAAATGTATAGTTTGAAAGATAATCGCGTATCAAAGTTAAAATGAAACACTTTATATAAATAACACTTACCATCGTCAAACATCTCAGCAGCGAGATACGCTTCTGCTCTATCGCAATATACCGCAGCTTCTTTTCTTATTTTTAACGCTTCGTGACAATTTTTTATTGCTTGACTTGGTTCTGAATTACCAGTATAACATTTACAAAGATGCTGATGAGCAATGAAACGCACATTAGCTACTTGCGGTTCAAGTTTAAGTACAGATTGAGCAGAGTCTATACAACTAGCGTAATCTCTTTCATTTTCGTACTCATTCGAATCTGTTAACAGTTTTGCCACTTTCTTAACTTTCTTATAGAATGAAAAACACTTTGAGTGCTCCGGATCGAGTTTCAAACATTCTCGAATTTCCCTGCACGTACATAATTTTAATTATATGAATTAAGATACAACATACATAATTTTACATTCTATTCTTACTTACTTCAAAGATTCATCGACTTGTCCAAGACGATAATGCAAGGTGGCTAATTTTAAAAATCCTTGCATATTATCAGATTGTAACTTGGTTGTAGAACGTACATCAGAAATAGCACTAACATAATCTTCAAGTGCCTCGTAGCATTCGGCTCTACGTTCCCTAAGTTCAGCTGACCATGGACATACTTCGATAACTCTGGAAATTTGTTGCGCAGCTGCTGCATAATCACCATCGATCATTAATCTGTCTATAACTAACAAATCTTCTTGGACAGGTGCTATTTTATATAAGGCATTATAGGCATCTGAATTCTGTGGTTCAACTGCTAACTATAACGAATGAAACAGAAATATTAGAACAGAATGGAAACACTGTATATTAATTATAAGTTTGTGTTTTTAAATAAAAGCGCGCTTACAACATCTCGAAAATCAGCCTCTGCTTTCTCAAATTGGGCTTGTTTAAGCAATACATTGCCACGTTGTAATCTGGCGGAAGTAAAATCTGGCTTCAATTCCAAGACTCTATCAAGATCAAGGAGCGCAAATTTGGCTTTACCTAATGCTAGATAAACTGTGCCCCTTTTATAATATGTTAGATAGTTATTTGAATCTCCCTCTATAAAAGCAATATATATCAAGATTTTAAGAAAATTTAATATATATATATATATATATATATATATATATATATATATATATATATATATATTTTTGTATCTTTTGTACATTTTATTTTTTATAAATCTATCGCAAAAATTGTCTACAAGGAAATATATTAAAATAAACGCTTGCAAACAAGACTTACCAACAGCTGCATGATAATGTGACAGTGCATCCTGTAACTGTCCTTTTGCTAAAAATTCTCTACCTAATTCCAAATGTCTGTCAATTTCTAATTGAGAAACACTCCCAATCACTGGAATACAAGGTTATTAAGTATTACACTGCAAAATACTTATATTAAAGGTATCGTAGGTTAGGATTATTTACCATCCAAAGACAGATCCAATAATACCAATAATAAACCACAATGATACATGACTGAATAAAAAACTGAGCCACGATAATATGAATATTTTAATACATAAGAAAACAAACTTGCTGGCTTTAGAAGCCTCTACCTAACCACCCGATAACGCAAAACTGTTCAGCCACGCCGCCATTGCGATCGTGGTCTTATACGATTGGTCCAAGTTACTCCCAACAGAATTGGCGTTTCGTCATCAGCGGTTACGATCCCCTGTATTCCAGTTCCAGATAATACACCTACCATATAAAGATACCCAACTAGGATTATCTCTGCTTCTTAAACTATAAATTTATCGCTAAAAGTAGTTTATCCTTTACCTAGACCTTATATAAATTAATGCTCTAACCTTTTGACCCAACTAAAAATTCTATTTATAAAAATATGTAACGAATAGAAAATTGTTAAAATCAAGAAATTCGCGTGTGAGAATTCATTTAAAATTTATTTGCTTCTCTAAACATATTCTTCTCTTCTCTTCTAGACATATAAAATAATAAAAATACGTACATGAAAATTATCTGTGTGTGGTCAATATGTATATTTTTAATAGTGATTTAGGATATTTTATATAAATTAATATTTTTCCATACCCATGAAAACTAAATATTTTATAGTAGTTTTCATCATGGATACGAAAGCGAGAACACACAGGTAATTATCCTACTGAAATTGCATGAATTAAAAATTGTACGGTATAAAAGATTATGCAATTTTTTTATGTTAAAATATAAAAAGTAAAGAACTACTGACGCATATTCGCAAAAAATAGTAGAACTGTGGTGCAAAATATCTTGACAATGGCTTGTTTGAAAAACGATGGAACATTTGAATTTTCATGCGAACAGCAGGGTAAAAAGGCATATATACACGCATATAATGTATAAAGAGAGACTCTACAATGCATAATCTTTCCTTTCTTTATTATACGATTCATTTAATAGAATTCTCCTGTCACTTTGCATAATACTATAAATAAACGAATGAATCACTAAATGAACGACGTTTAAATAATATATGTGATCCATCGTCTCTTATGAGGTATTTGTAACAATATTGACACTCTACAATCATTCTTCACGGAACACACATGTTGCTTTACCCAAGCGCAAGAAGCACATGCTATCCACAATGCGACCGTAACTTATTACTAATGAACGTCAAGTGTATATATATTACGTATATATGTATATGTATATGTATATATCATACACTTTATAAGGTTAAGTTGACTTCCCTTTTAAATTTCAGACACTTTATTTTTATTACTTCATTCAATAGCCGTACGACGTACAGTTGTTTGCAGATTTTTTTCCTACTTCTCGTATTTTTCTCGGTTCACCTAATGTAGCGTGTAAATGTGCAATTATTAATTAAGAGACCGACAAAATGGTACATTCATCGTTCCGTTTCTTAACTCTTTCACAATTTTGCCATTTGCTCGCCATCTCAGTGAAGTAGATATATAGCAGTATCATTAGAGTTACAAGTGAATGATACAACGAGCGTCATTCGCCGTAGAAAAATGAAACACAGCCATTGAGACTCGTATTGAAAGCGCAATGTTATTGTGCTTTCTGTAGTTTGTTCTTTTCCTTCTTTACTCTTTTCTTTTCTTTCCTATTTTCTTTGTTTTTTTCTTTTCCGCTCCTCTATACACGTCTTGTCTGCGTTCTCGATTCAACGACAAGCGACGCTTCTCGATTAAATAACATTCATAAAAGTTAGAAGACATTTTTTTTGCCATCCCACCTAGTTTTGCCCACGAAAATTTGCCACCTACGCGTGTGCTCTTCGTTTTCTATCTCTCCCCCTTCTCTCGTTTTCTTTTTCTCTCGTTCTCTCGTTTACTTTCTTTCTTCCCCCTGCCTCACAATCGTCTCACGCGCATACGATAACTCAATGCTTCTTTTTCTTTTTCCTTTGAGTATTAGTATTTTATCGTTTCTTTTTACCTTAAACAGAAAATTGCTCGAGGTAGACACACAATTAGCGTATATAAATCTTTTTGTTTTCCACCAAGAGCAAATTGAACAAGATTCGAGTTTTCAAACACGCGCAACGTAAAAAATTACGAAAGAAAGAAAACTATGATCTACCGCACGCAACAATTTTATTCGGTAGCAATTTACGTTTACCGATTATATTTTCTTCTTTTGTTGACATTGTTGCGTGTTGTACAGAGTAACATATGGCTTACAATGTTTCTCTCTCTCTCTCTCTCTCATCTATCTATCTATCTATCTCTCCCTCTCTCTCACTCTCCCTCTCTCTCTCTCACTCTCCCTCTCTCTCACTCTCCCTCTCTCTCGCTCGTATGTGTGCTTTGTAATTGCGCATTCTTTTCGTAATAATGATTGCAGTCACAGTCAAACGCCACTTTTTTTACATAATATGTAATGATTACTATTCGTAGCCCCTCACATTTCTTCGCACTACACTTTAATTGATCTTTGTCTAATCATTCCACTCTGCGTAGATCCATAAATGTTTTCTAAGGCTGCTCGTCCGATATACTTTAGAGGACCAAACAATATTTAAAGGTATTTGTACCGTACAAATGTGACTGTCCTTTCGAGAGATGTAACATAAAAAATAAATACTTAACACACGTTAATAAATAGTCTCGTTTATTATACCACTTTCCTATTTCCTCTAAAGATGCTAATACGTCCTAAATCATAATACCGTGCTTGAATTTATACATTTACCAGTTACGAAACGGTGGACATCTGACTATCGCACAAATATATTTATCAATCTTTTTTTTTTTTTGTTTTAAATATGAAACATACGACAATAGCTACACATCGTTTAGACTCGATCACGATACTCGAACACCTGTTGGTTCACAATATACGAAAGGAAAGAAGAAAAAAAAAAAAAAAAAAAGATAATAATACACATGGAATTAATGACATTGTGATTGCTCGGCGGTCAACATCACTCTGTTATGTATAAAAATAGCGTTATAACTAGGAGAGAAACAAGTATGAAAATACTTTCGTGTATAGTTGTTACTTGCATAATCTCTGTCCACCACATTATTCGTAAATGAACATATTACTTCCAACTGCACAAGACTAATAACTTACACCGACACGTCATATGTATTCGTTGCCTGAGTGAACGATTGGACAGTAGAATCCAGAATTTCTCCGATTTCATATACATAGCTATAGAAATTTTAACGGGGGGTCTGTCTACAACAGAACACTGTCAGAGACGATTGCGGGTTTTTATCGATTACGAATCTCGCGAAGAAAGGAGAGGAAAAAAGAGATACATAAATATGCGAAAGGAAAAATTCGGGATAATAGTGTCCAAAAGTCACCTATTTTCGTTTTTTTTTTTTTCTTTTTTGCTTGTTTTCACCTATCGCAGTAAAATAACGCAACGCAATACAGCAAAGCCGTTATGCAAAGTTTGCGCATATAGTACCACCTACGAAATCATACGTAAATATTTTTATCGAAAGGAGACGAAATAGTAATAGTAATAGTAATAATAATAATAATAATAATAATAATAATAATAATAATAATAATAATAATAATAATAGTAATAATAATAATAATAATAATAATAATAATAATAAAAATAATACGAACAATAGCGATAGTGGTACTAGTGATAGTAATAATAGTAATATTACGGCATGATCTACTATCTCTTAAATAGACTAAGGTCTAACTGAACAATTGTGCCGTAAAATTGTACACTATATTAACAGAAAAGTGACCGATCACTTTTCGTTGTGAATTCTTCTTGTAATGTTCTTGGCAGGGCCTCCGAGTTGATAAACGGACTCGACGATAAATCAATCATATTAGAATTTGAAACCACACGCATCAATCATGGTCGGAAGCCAACAATATTATTCGTATAACACTATTTGAAAGTTCTAGTTGAAATAATTATTCCCCGTCAAAGAGGCATTCACACCTTGGTCCACTGTCACACGGCATACGATTCACGCACGCGATTGCACTATAAATCTATTAATATAACAGGTATAAGTATGACATGTCTAAAAATCCTGTCAGTTGTCACACAAATTGAATTTGTACTTTTTCTCACATAGATTAGGTAAGAATCCGACATGTTTGCACAAAAGATATCGACATTCTATAAAGCCCTACCAACATCATCAATCAGTAATGACGCGTTCCGCCGTTATTATCTATTATTAATGCGCGTTTATTTTAAGTAGAAACAATGCCCCAAAAACGTGTTTTTAGGACTGTAAGAGGCTAGCGTTCAGCCCTCCCCGATCGGACAACAGCCACGTTGTTCTTGATGTTCTATTCACTTTTAACGACTTAATATTTCCATCCTCTGCTCAAACAACTGAGCTCATGCTTTCTGGACATTCAATGCCGATTAATTAATACATTTAATATTTGTATTTCGTTAAATTGTTCATTTATCAATTCGCATGGAAATTGAATGTCACAAGATCGTTCGGTATCACAGTCGTTTTTCAATTATTTTAATGTTTATGTATTTACGAATATTACTTAGTATGTATATATATATATATATATATAGCGTACTGATAAATACAGTTATAAAATATGAGTGCGCCTTTATGCATCCTTATTTTCAAAGGGCCAGCTTTTTGTATATTTTTCTTCCTTTTTTACCCCCTTTTGTCTTGTAAGGTTGAGCCAACAAACAACGTAATGTATTTTTGCTCTTTGTTCTTATCTCTTTTGAAGTTCCCTTCTGTAACTGCAACCGTATATTTTTACCCGTTTTTTCTTTTTTGTGTTCTTTTTCTTTTTTTTTTCTCTTTTTTTTCTGTGTGTGTGTGTAAGCTTTTCTCGTTCTAGAGCACTCGCATTCAGTATTGCGATCTAAGATTTTGACCACCATACCAATTTTACAGGACAACGTCTTTGTTACGTTTAGAAATTCTAATTAGAGTACGTTAAAATTCAGGTACAAATATACCTGACGTTTGCTGAAAATGTTCAGCCTACTCTAAATACAATGACCCAACTTTTAAATAAAATAACTCTTCGAATCAAAAGAGTTACAGAAGCAAGAAGTTTACAGCATCAGACTTTTAAACTTACTTATATATTAACAGGACGTGACAGAAATATAAACGAGATTTCTAAAAGTACCTTAAGACGTAGCCTGTGTGTCCTTTTCATAACATCAAAGCTCTCGACTATTGAACACTTAACGCGATTTAGTCGATTAAACCATGATATCGCCGGCGCAACGTCGTCTGTGTCTGGGGACGGCAAAACAACAAAGTACCATTCGTCGCTGGACTATAGTAAATTTAAAACAGGAATCGTGACGAAACCTATGGCGATGGCGATATGGCGTATCGTAGGCGCCTAGTCAAATATAGATGCGTTAAAAACGAAGTAAGAAGGAAAATGGCGCCACTGGTATTAAATTAAATTACACAAGGTACTGGCCATTCAGGCGAGAATAATAAAGCACTTGTGCATTTAAAGCTCTATGATTACACGAATCTAGACGCCACACGATTCTCGAAGATACGCCCACCACGTCCTTCAAAAATTTTAATAATGAAGCCACAATGAGCCCCATAGTCTCGACAGGAGTTCTAAAAAATTTCACTAAGTTTCTTCTCACCTACTACGCGTCACATCGTTATACCGTAGCTAGGCATTAACGCGACTGTTCCATTTGATTCATTAATCAATATACTATTTGTGTTGTTCAACACGCACGGCAACGAAACTTTGGATGGATCCTATATTTCTCTCCAATAGCTGACAAATCCTGATAACTCTTTCCCTTCAAAATCAATTCATCATCTTTGGTATCGTATGATGAATTCCTTTCACAGTTCCTAATGCTGAAGATTGCATTCTGGACTTGTCAATCGTGTTTCGTCGCACGCGAATAAAAATATTTATGGAATTGAATAAACACAATTATCTGTTTTCTTTTTAGTTTGAAAATTGTAGTGCACAGGCAGTCAGCGAATGTGATTTGTTTATACGTGATACTGTCTTTTCTTGTGTATACGTATACGCGCGCAAATACGTGCGTGTTGTACCCGATGTGTATGTCGTACGTGTCTTTCTTACATATATTTGAATTTACGTGTACAGATAGTAATAATGGTAAAAGTGAAAATAGAAATGGCGATAATGATTTTTACTTGTCCCACCAATCAGGATCATTACCGCTGACATTGTTAGCAGAACTATTATACGGGCTGTTATAGTTACCTCCGTAATTGCCATAACCTCCTATAAGAGAGAGAATGATTTATACGAAATTTTCATTAAATTACAATAATGAACATTTACGAACCTCCGTAACTGCCAGGCCTATTGGAGGAACCATTATTACGGGCAGATCCGGAACTTGGTGTTTGACGATAATCTCTAGCACCAAACCCGCCGCTAAATCGGCCTTTAGTACTCCCAGCCCGACGAGATCCACCTCCAGAATATCTCGCTTCAGAGAACATATCGTCTAACCAAGGAGGGAGTTCCTGATTAGCTTCAATTAGAAGAGATACCAAATCGCGCACCAAGTTAATATTCTTGCTGTTGAAGAATGACGTTGCTAAACCTATCGCACAAATTACATTTGTACTATTATTAAACATCGGATAACAAAGGGTAGTAAATGCGTGTAATAATATATATATATATATATATATATATCATAAAGTAAAAAAGACGAACCTAAATTTCCCATACGACCAGTACGGCCAATTCGATGAACGTATTCTTCAACATCTCCCGGTAAATCAAAGTTGATTACGTGCTTCACATGTGGAATATCAAGCCCACGGGCAGCAACAGCGGTAGCAACAAGTATCGGCGCTTTACCAGCTCGGAAGCGACGCAAAGCTTCTTCTCGTTCACGTTGTGTTCGATCACCATGAATGCTAGTCACCGGATATCCCATATGATGTAAATATTCTTCCAACATATCTGCACCTTTCTTTGTTTCCACAAATACTAGAGTCAATGACTCAGCAGCTAAATTAAAAAGATAATTGTTAAAGTTATACATGTAAAGTATACACGTATTACACAATGTTTCGCAATTTCGATTACGTACAAGAATCTGAGTAGTTGCCAGCTTGAAGAAGGTCAAGCAAATAAGAACGCTTATCATGTTCTTCCACCCATACAATTTTCTGAGTAATATTTTCAGATGTAGAACCAACACGGCCTACAGCTAAAAAGATATAGTTACTGAGAAAGTCTCTTGCTAACATTTGAATTTCTTTTGGAAACGTAGCTGAAAACATAAGTGTCTGCCTTTCCCCGGTAGGAGGCATTGTGTCCTCCTGGACTATACGTCTTATTTGTGGCTCGAAACCCATATCCAACATACGATCTGCTTCGTCCAATACTAAATATCTGAAAAGAAAAATTAAACATTATACACTATAAATTAGACGTTCGAGATTAATGATAACAGAAGTTTTATACATACCGGCAATTATGCAACCCAATTTTACCTCGCCCTAACATATCTACAAGGCGACCAGGTGTTGCAACAAGAAGATGACAACCACGATCTAATTCTCGCATTTGATCTACAATGTTCGAACCACCATAAACAACAGCAGGACGCATACGTGATCTATATGCGAATTTCCGCGCCTCGTCATATATTTGCGTAGCAAGCTCTCTTGTAGGTGCTAGTACTAGACCAAGAGGGAAATGTTTACGCTTTCCAGAAGTGTTGGCTGGAGGTGCACGTGGCCCGCTTTCGTAAATCTGATTTAATATTGGCACTAAAAAGGCCGCTGTTTTACCAGACCCCGTTTGGGCACAGGCCATAACATCACGGCGCCCGATAATAATCGGTATCGCATATTTCTGTACTGGCGTGGGTTTATCATAACCAGCCAAAGTAATGCTATTCTTTATTATCTCCGTCAGCTTAACTTCGTCAAACTATAAGAAGAAGTAAGATCATAAGATGCGTAAAAGTTGATACGACTCATTTCTAGTTATAAACTATATGTGCGCAATTCAATTATATGCAATTTTAAAACTTACAGATGTGATGTGTGGAGGTATGTTATCCCCAGTAGCCTCAACTGGGATATCCTCATATTTACTAAAGTTAATGCCAGTATTGCCGCTACCAAATAGCTCCACCTCCAATCGCTCATCTCTGGAAGTGGGAATTGTCCAGTCGATTTCAGAGTTTGTTCTACCTCCCTCTCTATCGTCCTTCCATCTACCACCCATTCTGTGATCGTTTCTGCTCTCTTGCCAGCGATCGTTTCTAGGTTGATCCTGCCAACGATCATTTCCAGAATTAATTTGGCGATCTCGCTCTCGCTCTCGGTCACGGTCAGAATTGGCATATCTATAATCTCTTCCATTTTCTTGATTGGCACTACGTCTGTTGCGCCCACCAAAATTCCCGAAATTTCCAAAGTCGACATCACGAGAGCGCGTATCTCTGTAGGCTGAACCACCTCTTCCCCTATCACGATCTCTATCCCTTTCCCTTTCACGATCGCGATCTCTTCCTCTATCTCTATCGGAATATGGTCTTGAGTTGGAAGAAAAATGGTGATCACCGCCAGAAGGCGCGTTACCTGTGGGCAAATTAATATTACAGTCCTTATCTTCTCTTTATTATTATTATTATTATTAATTTTTTTTTTTTTTTATTATGATGATATGAGACGAAATCGTTTAAATAATAAAACTTTTTATAAAATAGCACTATACAAAGAAGCTCTACTGACTCATATATCTTTTCAGTAGCAACATTTTTTAGATACTCATCCAATATTTGATATTATATTTGGGTGTTTACAATACAAATTCTACATACATACTCTACATAAATAAACTAATAGAAGTAGTGAATGTATAACATAGTAGAAAAATCAACAGAATCATTTCAAAATATGATATTATGTATATATGCACATGCAAATTAAAAATAAAGCATAGATATAATGTAATAAGAATTTAGAAGACTCACTTCCAGATTTATTTCGCAAATGCGGTGCTACGTAGCGACCCCCACTTGGTTGGCGGGAGCCCTGCAAGTCCAGACCAGCTAACTAAAATATAAAGTACAAATATTTTTAAATCTTCTTTATTCGTAATATACAACAGTAACGAGCGAACTCTGGATTTTTTGATAATATAACACGTAAGTACTTTAATATGAAATTATTTAAATGAAATTGTCCAAATATAAATTGTTATATATGTACGCAAACACATGATTTGTTAAACCAAAATATATCAAGGAACACTTTATTAATAATACAAAACATATAACTGGAACAAATTAAACACAAAATCAAATTTGATTAGTTATTTCAATTAATTTAAAATAAGTAAAGTAATTAAATATAATTTAATTGAAAAAGCAAATATAAACTATAAATATATATGTTATTTAATAAACATAAAATTATATTATATACAGATAAGCAGTTGTTTAAAAATTGGTTCTAACTATCCCTTAACAGCATGTACATCATTGTTTACAATTCTTTTAATCATGCCTATTTACTTCCTATTTCTTTATCACTATGAAAGGTTTGGTTATCATCTTGCATTTCACTGACAATTTACATCACGGCTTTTAGTAGCCAAGAGACTGATACAAGAAATAAGTAAAATATCATATTGACAAAATTAAGTAAAATACAAAAAGTAGCAAATAGATCATGTTTAACAACATACATGAACATAAATAATTATAATGATATATATATATAATAAGACAAACTAGTCTTTGATCCAATATACAAAGTTGATAAAAGATATTTCACTGAGGTCAACAAATATTATTCGTCACATGTTACAACAATAAAGACTATAATGACAACATATAAAAGAATCCCTACGTTCATAAAATAAATGTATAGTGAAAAGAAATTTTAAAATGATGTAGCACTTTTTAACGAAGTCAATTTATTTATGAAAATAATATATGAATGAAAGTAAATATGAGATAACTAATAAAATTTATTGTTTGATTGACACATCAAGAACAGATTTAGTTTGTATATTACTTTCTATTTTTAATAACAATTATTATTATTAAACAATTATTAAATATTTTGTCAATTTCCAGATCTGAATCTATGTACGCATTTATACAAGGAATCGAAGACAAAATTAAACAGCGTCCGATTGATGAAAAAGAAAAAAAGAAAAAACAGACCTAACTATCGAAATAAAATAACCACGGGAGAGATGTATCTTAAATTTAAATACTAGGAAACAAACAGAACGTATACCTATTTGATATTTATATGCTGTCATAAATGTTACTATGTATGTATATATGATAATATATAGAAATTATTTTATAGGGTATATGCTGAAATTTGTCACTAAAATGTATGTATCTTCTTGTTCTTATTAATAGAATATCAAACATATTGCTTGTCTTTGTTAGATAATGAATTATTTACTGTTAAATAAGCAATTATTAGTTTAAAACTCATATCACATCTATGACAAATTTAAGCAGTGTGGATGTTGTTCTCTATTCCTTAAGCAAATGGAACTTTTACATCCGGTGTACCCTCAATTTTATACGGAATTATGTATTATATGTAATTCATCTAATCATAAGAATTTGAACATGATAGAAGAGCAATGTTAGAATGCGTCACGGCACGAGGTTTGCTATTCCCGGAATTGGTTGCCGCCATTACAAAGCTGTACGTCACAAACCAACCCGACGATGATCCAAGTCTACAAACTTTTTAATGCAGGAAAGATGTAAGAACGATTGATTCGCAGAAATGTAGGTTATAAAATAATACTTACGGACAGTCACGCACGATTATATGAAGAAAATTTTTGGGACGGTATAAGACAACAAAAGATTCGAGTAGAAAGGATAAAGAAAGAAACGGTAGATTGGAACAAGGCTTGGCCTGTCAAAAATATAACAAAACCGCTAATTTTCTTTACCTGCTGCTCTAGACCTGATCCATTCTGGTTGGCTGCATTACTCATATTACTCCGCCTCGGTGCGTATTTTTCGTGGCTCTGCCGCAGAAGCTCTTTAGCTATTTCTCACCTAGACAATCACTAAGCAAAAAATTTCAATTGTTCGTTCCTTTTTTCTTTCCTTCCGTTTCTTGATGAGCTAAAAACGAAACTTGTCGACTAAGTCAAGTATTTAGAATTACAGTTTCTGCCTGTCGATAATTCGATACAAAGGAAATTCGAATACTGGCTACGATGAAAGGCCTCTAGCCACACTTGACGTCAACGCAACAAAAATGGCCGAGCGCCGAAATATCGCTAGCAAAATGGCTGACGACTAATATCCGCCGGATATCGACGCAACTAAAAGAGCATACTTTGCTGGACAATTTTCTGTTTGTTTACCATTCCTACTACTCTAGCGTATTAAAGTTTAGAACAAAATTTACGGCTTATACATGATGTTAGAATGGAATCCACGAACACATTGTATTACTTTTCTAATTTATTATCGGTTGGTACCCGTGTACGACATATTGACTACATCCAAATTTCATACCAAATTGTTACGCTAAATTCACATTCCACTATTGAATATACTAGAAAAATAAAACTATAAGATTACCATTCAATACTTTTGTAAAATAAATCTTTCAATGACATGAATCGAACGGCAACGTGAATAATATTACGACAGAATGATTTTTTTAAACATTTTATTGTATAAGTCTCAGGGTTTAATCAATCTCTAATCTAATCGTCTTTCTTAGTGTCGGTCTTTCCACCACGAATTCTTCCTGTACGACGAGCAGCAATAAGACCGATCTTACGACCGGCGCTAGTTCCACGTTTAACTGTGGATGCTTTACCAATATGTTGATGGTTACCACCACCATGAGGATGCTCAACTGGGTTCATAGCAACACCACGAACCTGTAAATAAGGAAAGATATTACAGACCCAATACCGTGATGCCACACCATATTATAGATATCAAACTGTAGGCTTGCTCAGTTCAAAGATTTTCCACAACAAATTGTTCAGGTTTCAAATGTCTAAAAACCATCATCGACAAACATTTTTCTAATGAAACGTAAAAATCTGCACATATTGTATTTAGTAATGTAAAAGATAAACTGTACCTTAGGCCAGCAATTTCTCTTTGCCTTGTACTTGTGATACGCTCGACCAGCTTTAAGAATTGGTTTATCAATACGTCCACCACCAGCAACAATACCAACCATTGCTCTATTGTTAGATGGTATAACCTTTTTAGCGCCAGATGGTAATTTCACTCTAGTTTTTTTTGTATCGGGATTATGAGCTATGACTGTAGCATAATTTCCTGAAGCCCTCGCCAATCGACCTCTGTCACCAGTTTTTTCCTCCAAATTACAAATAATGGTACCTTCAGGCATTTGGCCAACAGGCATCACATTTCCAATTTGGAGATTCGCTGCAACATAAAATATTCTATACTATTGATTTATATCAATACTTTTTCCATATTTCTTCCATTTATAAATAATTCAATGCATTCTAAATAATATATCCTGGCTAAAGTTCTTCGTTTACCTTTCTTCCCGCAATACAAAAATTGTCCAGTATACATTCCTTCGGGAGCAATAAATAATTCTTTACGGGTTTTGAACTTGTACGGATCTCTGAAATGAACAACAGCTAATGGTGCTCCACGGCCAGGGTCATGAATGATATCCTGCAAATGCAATCATTTTTAACAGAAGATAGTAATAAACTTTTTATAGTATAATTTTATAAAAGCGCATAATAATGTCAGAAAGAGCCTCTAGTAGTTATTCATCAGATGTCTATTCAGAAGTAGACAAACTAGAATTCATCATGAATGTGAATATAACTTCTAAAAAAATGAAAATACAGTAAGAATCTACAGTAAAAAGGAAAAGTGAAAAAAAAAAAGAAAAAAACAAAGTTAACTAAACATATTATGAAATAAAAAAATTGAACAAACCTTCACAACACCTTTGATGTAACCATGTCTCTCGGAGAAATCCAAGGAGCGAAGTTTTGGTGCTCCCTTTCTCCTTTTCGTATGGGATCTGAAAACAGATCCAGCTCCTTTACGCTGAGCACGAATCACTCGACCCATGGTTTAAATCCTATACACAAAATTACATAAAACGTTAAATTATTTTGCTCTTACAATGCTAGAAACAGTGAAAAACGTGACACTATCTGTTATTCTCGTAGCGTAACGACATAACCTCTAAACGATACAATCAACATTTAACTTAATTTTCTTCCTAAAAACTAAAATATTTACAGAAACGTCTACAAAATTAACAAATGTGTCCTAATAACAATTGTTTTATAGCAGATGCATTTTATTTTCATAAATTTAAGAGGATTTTAAATGTAACATAATCACGCGTCACATACCGACCGAACCGATGTCGAACAAAGAAAGACACAACCGGAAATCACATCAACGTGTATAGTTTAAATTGGTTGCACTGCCTGCCCCGCCGAAATGTTTGATTTTAAAAACTGAAATGTATCTTTGACGAAACGATACTTGATATAGATTTTATTATAAAAATAATAATTTAATAATTGTTAATTTTATAGTGTGTGTGTGTGTGTGTATGTGTGTGTGTGTGTGTATAGAAACTCTCACTTGTGTTAGTTATCAATACCAAGAATACTTAGAGAAACGGATGTTCCGACTATTGTAATGCAAGCATGCAAAATGTGTAGACGCGTTTGCATAATATTCTCAAGTTTAGTTTTAATTTGTGTGTTTGCTTTAATTTTATCAAAATAATTTAAATGAAAAAAATAATAGTATGCTCATTCACTGCTTTCCTTTGTTTTTCGCAGTTCATGTTTTAGGTGATATTGAAATATTTTCTTTATCAACAAAATTTTACAAAATATGATTTTTCGTAAAAACTTAAATTATTCCAACCAAATTATACCAATTTAATTTAAAAGCTGACACATATTAATGATATATATTACAACAATAAAACTTTATCACTATAAAATATATGTATGTGGACATCAATTTATCAACTCATACATCCTGTAATAAGGATTGCAGGACTTCCTGGATCATTATTCCGTTTAGAGACTGATTCTTTTGCACGTGGAAGGTGAAATTAATGCCACAAAACAGGAACCACCGTGTTTCCAACTTAATATTAATTAACGACAAGAGAATTACAAGATGCGAAGATTGTAATGTAAGATTTTTGAACATATTTACAGTTACGTTCCCGAATTCTAACAATGGATATCCGGCATTAACATTTTCGTACATGGGGGGCGGGCGGTTTTAGTATGAGGTTCTGCTTGTCAGTATGAGATAAAGAATATAATTGAAAGAAAAATAATACAAGTTGTGTCGATTCAATATAGATTGGGTTCATTTGATAATCAAACTACAAATAAGTACCTACATTAATGTAATTATTATAATATTTATTTTCATTGTATAATAGTAAGACAGAAAAAGTACTTTTCATACATTATGTTACAGATTTATGTTTGGATTTTTAAGTTCCTGAACGAAGGAATTACCGGGTAAAATAATGGCATATTCGACATTATGCTAGTGGTTAAATAAGTGGAAGGTTATATAGAATATTTTGATGAACATCAAAGAAAGAGTTATAGCATTTGGTCATGGTACAGGAGCTAGTGCTGCCTTTACGTTCGCATTATCGAAATTATCGAGAAGTAAATAATTGTATATACAATTATAAAATTCTCATAATGATGCTTTATGATTAAAAAATCTCTATAACGAATTTTAAAGAATGAAACAAAAATCCTAAAAATCAATGATTTGATAGAAAGTACAAAATATGAGAAATTAAAAACTATGTTTGGAAAGAAATTTCAGCAGGCAAATATATAATCCACAAGTACAATTCTATATAAAAATATGCACGGAAAGCATAAAATAACAATATATTTAGCGCGAATTTAAAATGTTCAAAATGGATGTGATTAACTGTCATTCTTTGGTACATCCTGGAACAATTGCAGCATTTCTTCTTCCTCTTTTTCTTGTGCAAAATGCTCTTTATTTACTTCAGATATTCTAGAAATATTTTCCGAGCTACGCTTAATATCTCCTATTGTATTCGTATTTTCAATACAAATACCGTCAGTTTGTTTAATAACGTTCAATGATGACATTGATTTCGGTATTTCTGTATCATTAATCACGACTGTCATTGAAGCAGTTTCATTTACTGATTCGTCAGAAATTTGTACAGCTTGTTCACTTTCTACAATATCTTTATTCTGTATTGTAACTGTTATTTGTTCTTTTATCGTGTTATCTTGTTCTTTTACAATATCTTTGTTTGTTTGTGTAATATGCAGTTTATCTTCAGTAGTATTTTCTGTCCCAGGTTCAACAATTTCATTATGATTTGAATTTGTAACTTTTAATTTTTTATTTGGTGATGGTTCTACACCTTTGTCTGCAATAGTTTCAATAAAAGGTGAAAGTACGTTTTCCATTGTGCTATGTCCTTGTACAATTTGTTCATCAGTAACAAATTCCTTATGTATTGTCCTGAAAAATATATATAATTTCGATTTAAAATCTAAATTATAGAAAACTATTCGCCATTGACATTAATATTCTTAGGCAAATATATGAACTCTTAAAACTTACTCTACTTGAGTTAGTTGAATAGGTGGAGCATGAGGATGCGTGATTTTTTCAAGTTCGGCCAATGCCACTTTAGCTTCTTGAATAATATGTAAATTATTATCATTCAAAGCCATTTCAAATATCTCTAGAGAGTATTGCGTAGGTAAAGGTGTTAAGGAATGTGGATTCATTTGCAGAGCTCTCAATACTCTAAATAGTAACAAACGACAGTGAGTATGTTCTTTATAAAATTTTTGTTCAGTTGTACTCAAATAACAGTCATACAGCAAAGGTATTACAATATTTTGTACAGTCTAAGAAAAAAGAAAAGAAACAATTATTACATCCAGCATCAAGCTTTATAACAAAATATGAAAATGGAAGGCTTACCTTAAAAAATGTTTGTTTTAAAAGAGTTCCACTATTGAAAAATACATTTTGCAATACATCAAGAGCCACTTTACATACATCCGTATCTAGATAATGCTCTTTATTAGAAGCAATTCCATTACTCAAATGTATACCCCTCTCATATTGACTATCTCGGAGACGCTTCAATGCTCTTTTTGATAAATTTTGCGTTTTTTGAATCTGCGACACCAATTTATCCGTTAAACAAGTCAATTAAGTTTGCATTATATTGAAATACAATTAAATTTTTGTTAAATGCTATTATAAACTCACAGTCAATAAAACACGATCTTTTTCTGGTACAATATCTTTTAATATAGAAGAAAGATATTCATCCGCAACTGTCTCTATACCAGATAATGAATTAGTATTCATTAACCAAGAGTTCAGACATTTATAAACAGATATCCTTACATTCCTAAATGGTTTGTTTCTACTAATCGTTATCTGGTTTTCTAAAGCATTCTCTGTCCATTGCAATGTTTGAAGAAGCAGTTCCAATATCGTCGATCCATACGATACTAACTGTTCTTTAAATCTACATATTTTAAACTCGTATAAATTTCATTTTAACAATAGTTTGCTATTTCAAAATTATAATATTCTTACCCATTTATTAGTGAATTCAAAACATCGAATAAAGCAATATGTAGTTTTGGTAAAATAAGATATAAAATCTGTTCTTTAACAGAATTTTGATTTTTTATGTTTGACGGTTGTATCGCTAATCCTCTACATAAAACCTTCAAGATCTCATGTGGTAATACTGAATTTTTGTCATCAACTCCACTATAAAGTTTAGACCATTTAAACAATCTCCTTTTAATATATTACATACAAACTGACATTTGTAAATTATTCTCTTACCATAACATAAATGATAAATAAGAACACAAGTTCGAAAATCTTTGTTTCTGTGTAAAATAGAATTGAATGATATTCTCTTCAGATATATTAGGTAATTCTAATTTATCCCATATGTTCACATTTTCTAATTCTGTCAAGTTTGAAAATAATTCATCCATTATTACATGTAAGCTATTGCAAATAAGTGCTTGGTTATATATCCATCCAGTATAATTTGGTTTCGAAGGTGGAGGTTTAAACGAACGCTCTGTTGCTTTTGCCAGAAGGGCATAGCATTTTGCACTGGCGCAAACCAGATTTTCTTGCGTAGAATCAACTTGTAGTAGTATTATTTTTTTTATAGTCACCTGAGATATTAAAATATTTCACACTAAATAAATATGTCTATACATCACTTTTCTGCGATAGTAAATAAGATCGACTACCTGAAAACGTTCACAAACTTCTGGATATCGATGTAATAATACAGCAATTAAATAATATACCGGACCACATTTCTTTTCTGTACTAAAGTTACTAATTACATTGATAAGCTGCTTTACATTTTGCATAGATACTTGTTTTTGTATCTCAGGAATATCTTTTGATCTGATAATCAGATGTCCAAGAACTTTACAAGAAATGGATAACTCTTGTGGCGTACTATGGATACTATCTAATACTTGGGTAGCTTTTGACATCCATAGTATGCAATATTTTAAAAGAATATCTTTCGAGCATTGTGGTAAGATCGAGTCCAAAATTAATAAACCTTTACATCGAGATTGTGATTGATTTAAATAGGTATTTACAGTCGATACAATGACATTCTGTACTTTTTCAACCTAAAAATAGAAACGTACATTGTATATTATATATATATATTTGGAAAAAGGGTGGTGTATTTACGTTGAAATTACGATCGAAATGTATTATTTTTCAAGTGTAAGGTTATGTACAAAAATATAATTTTACCTCTTCTACATCAAATGGTATATCTCCGTTAAAACATATTAAGTGTTGCAAGAATTCTTCATACTCTTTTGACTCATGATCAAAAAAGTTAATTAATTCCATTATTGTTGCCATTTTATTTCTTTAACGATCCACGTGTTTTCGGCAAACTCACAAGTGAGGTTAACTACAAGGGAATCTAGCTATGAAGTATGTATAATATTTTCTATGTGCAATACAAGAATCCAATGAGTACACAATAACTATATTTAACTATAACTACATTTTGCATTTTTAATATAATTCAACATCATTGAAAAGAAATCAAAAATTTAATTTTTAAACATAAAGTAGTTATTATGTATATTTAAAAAATGTACATATTTGGTTCAAAAAAAAAAAAAAAGTACATATATATACATAATAAATTGTGAAGAAACTGTATTATATTTTAATTATACCTTAAAATAAAAATTCATATATTATTATTTTATATATGTATATATATATACATGTGTAATTTTTTGCTATATTCGTACAAGATGAAAATTAATTAAATCACAGAACTGAATCATCGATACTGATATTAAATATCATTATTAAAATAGTTCACCTTATTATATCTTGATATCTTTTGTTTAAATCTTCATCTGTATATTTGGAGATTTGCATAAATCGCGCGCTCAGAAGCAGTTAGAGCGGAGTAAATGACGAGATTCTTTTACGCAATGTGATTGGCCTCAATTGTAAAAGGAATTACATATTATGTAATTTTGCGGTGTACTCGGTGACGACGATTTAAATATTTCTTCTTTTCTCATGGATGTATACGATCACGCGAACCACGTTTTACGCTATTTTTTACATTAATCTCTCCGCTGCAATATGAGGAATAACTTTGACGTAAAATACAGTTTTAAATGTTTGTAACGTTTAAACGTATAAGATAATGATACAGATTGTTTTCTAATCGATTCAATTTGTTTGATAAACAATCATAAATATTAATTCTATAGCTATTTAATTTCAGGATTCTTCCATTAATTAACGGATAAAATTAAAAACCAGAAATAGAAGAGTAAGTGAGATATACATGTATGTATGTACGTGTATGCATGTATGGCATATGTATTAATAAGCGTTTAAAGCTAATTTTTTAATATACTTTTTGTAATGTAGGACTATTAAAAATTTCCTTACTGTTGTATAGATGATCTAAAATGTAAAAATATTCTAAAAAATAATTGGCTGCAGTTAGAGCGAAATAAAAATGATAAGCGGATGAGCTATGGATGGAACATAGGCGAAAGATAGAACGTTAACGTAAGAATAAATTTATTTTCCGTGTCAGTTGTTGAAATTAAAAAAATTAACTTTTAACGAGCATCAATCTGCTCCTTTTTTCAATTGTATTTAGCATTTCCTCTGTCTCTTCCGTTCGTTAGATTTCCAATGAACAGTCTGAAAATAGTATAAGATACGTCCCAGTGTATTTGGAGTATACCTACGAGTATATCTACGAGTGTATTCGGTTCCTTAAGAGTAGATTTCTTTTTATCTTGTTGTTTCTCTTTAAATTTTCTCTTTAAATTTCTCTTTAAATAATATGATTCACACCGTTACGAGACTATAAAGAAAAGGATGTTTATTAGAAACCGTAAAAACGGAGAACAAATAGGAACGGAAAAAGGATAACCAATTTGCGTAAAACAAAAAAAAAAAAAAAAAAGAAAAAAGCAAAGTAGCCGTGTAAACAATGAGGAACATAAAGTGGAGAGGCATTGAGACGTGGTAGCTGCTGGGTATTAGTGTGGAAGGTAAAAATCGAGTCACAGGTATACACGGTAATAAATAGAAAAAAAGATCTGAAAGGAAAGAAGGATATTTCAATTACATTCACGTGCGTATAGAGAGGTTGCTACATAGGAAGAAAACTGTGTTGAGCCCTAACGCCTACCGGCCATCCTCCTGCCTCATCAGGACAGCGTTGAGTACGAGGCTTTCCCCCTCCTGTTGGTTTTGTCTTTCCTCCCTCTTCTTCGTCGGCATCCTACGTCCTTCCTCTCGCCATTCGGACTCGCTCCTACCTCCTACCTAGCCCCTAGCACTCGTTCCTCGGATCAGTTCCCCTACCTACCGGTGTCCAGTTATGTTGTGGAGAACGTTGCTCGGGCAACAATTTGTTTGGACTTTTGTTTCGGGAGACGTCCCGTAGAATCGTTCGTTCGATAAAGACGTTGCGGACTGTATCACGTTATCGATCGTGCGTTCAGTGATCGTGAAATAGTACACTTCGTCGGTTTTGTTTGATTTTTTAATAATCGTCCAGTCCATTTACATTCCAGACCCACGCGTGCTTCTCGATATACATTTGCGCAGGATCTGGTGTGCTTGGTGAACAGATTCGGGAGAAAGGTGAAAATATTTTTCAAGAAGCAACGTCGACGGCAGTTTCGATAGGATCTCTAGCTGGAATTTTCTACGATCGAATCAGGAATGCGGCGCGAATCGTTAGCGGAAAATGGACATTAAAGAGGTACATACGTAAGTATAGCGAATAGCGGATCAGAACCTATGTATGCACACAGCCATATTGAAAAGGATCGGTTTCCGAAGGTGATTTCGTGACAGTTAGGAAAGAAAGTTTCGGAGCGCGATTCGTTTTCTGCCGTTAGTGAGTTCTTTGCTTCCTTTACGGTCCGTGAGAGAGCGGACCCACCTTCTGACAGGTGGAATGCGGCAACCTAACATAGCCGTGGGGCCCGACAATCGCGATCGCAGCGACGCGAAGCGACTTGTTCAGGTATGTGCCTTTGCTTTGCCCGCGACTCTTGTCTTTTGCCTTTTCTTCGTTTTGCTTTACTTTGCTACTTTCCTTCCCATTCCTTTCCTTCCCATTCCTTTCCTTTCCTTTCCTTTCCTTTCCTTTCCTTTCCTTTCCTTTCCTTTCCTTTCCTTTCCTTTATCGCGCTTCTTTCGATTCCCCCCCTCCCTCCCCTTTTTCTTTTTCAAACGGAAACGCGATTCGCTGAGAAATATTAATTTCGGTAGATACATCGGTTCGTTTAAAAATTATGCGGTGAAGTTTAAGGAAAATTTAAAGGTAATATATTTTCGTAGAATTATCATATTTTAGAATTGTATCACGTAAACAGAACATACACCGTTTCTTCGGGTGATTTTCTGTCATTTAGTCGATAGCCTTATGATCGTTAATTCGAAAAATTCGTTTGGAAGTTGCGAACCCGATGAGAATCTTTGGTCGTTAATGTGTAATAAAGAAAAGAAGTGCGCGAAGAAGTTAGCTACTCTTATCCATGATACGGGAGTGAAAGTAAAAGATAGCGTTATGCCAGAAGTAATGGAAGTAATAAAAATAATAAAACGAAAGTAATAGCAAGTATATATTTAGCTGATGTTCGCTACTTGATTTAATTCTCTTTTATAAAATCTTCTTATATCTCTATTAATTGTAAAAGAAGAAAAAAAAAAAAAAAAAAAAGGAACTTCTGTCGCACGAAACACCCTATATACGCTAATATACACGCAGCTAACGCGTTATTTATTTATCTAATATTCGACCATTCTCGAGGTGATTATTACAAACATGGCCTTAATGACACAACATCTGACTTGGTCGCTTTATGAGTTCTCGCGGTCACTGTACACAGCAATTCCTGATGCGCTAATATCTAAACATGGCATAACAGGCACCTGTTTCATCCGCGGAATGTACACGCAAAAAGCGTGAATTACGTTATCCACCAAGATTATTGCACAGTACGTAAGAAAATTGAAAAATCGATTTTCCAAGTGTTGCAAATATCTCGAGGCTTTTAGAAACGACTGCTCTTTAAATATTACGTTAAACTTCTTTTCGTTTCGTGCAATCATTTTTATGTACTTCCAAAGGCTCGATGTTGTAGCTTTGACTTTCACTCGGTGCACTACTTTCACCCAACCTGAAATGCGTAAGAAAATTTCGAAACGAAAAATCCTACTGATATTCTTGACGATATTACGCTTCGTTTCATTAATTAGGGCTACAATGATTTCGAAGTTAATATTGGCTGGGTTAGAAAGTTGATGGCGAAATTTGAAATTTCAAAGGCGATATAGTATTTTCATTGACTTATGATTTTATACACCGATACTTTTTGCAATTCATAAGGAATCTTATATAGTACGTTTCGCTATTTCAGTGTGCTGTTCTAAGCAAATTATTAAACCATGCTGCGTTCCTTCGATCGTTACATGACAATTCATTTCAATAAATAAAAGCTGTCGGAATCCCGGTCGGTTTTCGCTCGGCATCTCTACAACGCGATTTAGTCGTAGTTGTATCGTGGTTATTTCAGCGCAGCTTTGGTGCTTCGGTATCCGCATAAAACATAAAACTATCTCTCGTGTTTAATTGTTAGTCACTGTGCGTGGAGATAGCAGGTACTGACACGTTAGACTACCAATAGTCTCAGTAGTGATAAGAGAGGTGCATGCGCCACAGACTATTAGAGCCTTGAGCGCGAGTACCACAACGATGGTCCGAAACACAACATCTTGCTAGTAGCAGCCTTCTCTCTAGCAGAACGAGAATATACGCGTGCGTCGTTTAAGTGCGACGATAGTAGTCGTCAATGACTGCAACAATAACAAAAAGAAATTGATAATAGAAAGAAAAACGCAAACATTTAATGTTTTGAAAGGATATTTATACACGAAATTGGAATATCAGTTACATCGTAATATTAATGCGACGATAATAACATCGATAATTCATTCACTTTGTCTTGAAATTTAAATTTTCCCTCGAGAGATACGTACATATATTATCGTGTTAATATTTAGCTAACATACTTGAAACTTCCACTGTTACAAGAAAACTCTGTCGTATTTGAACATTCTCATATCGCAGAATGTGAGAAAGCAAAGGAATTAAATTGTTCAGAATCTGTTTAGAATTACTTGTTCTTTTGGTGGAAATCGTTACAACAAGGCGTGTCGTCGTGCTATCTGATGGGAATTTTCAAGGATGCAGATGGAAAGTTGTATCGGTACATTTTTCGTTATTCTCAGAGGATCAGAGAGCTTCTTCAGAATGGATCGATCGGCGAATTTAGTATGGATCATATACTTGGAACGAACTAGACGTTATCTTATAAGCAGTCTTGTTAGGTCGTTTATACGTTGTACGTTGCATGATAAATCCTTTATCGTAAACTCACCTCTACGATCGTTATACCTTTTTCGATCCGTTTCGTTCGTTTCCGTTTATATTCTCCGGATGTCAGCGTGTATCTGAATATGTAAGCGGAGTATCCGAAGAAGGAATGTACGTACTATGCAAAAGGTAGCTTTTAACACATTTTATCTGTTCATGTATGTTTATTAAACTGATTCGCACAATTTTATGGCATTTTTTTCTTTTATCGGAAGATTTTCCAATAAAATTAAAAAAGTTCATTTCTTTTATCTCTATGTAAATTTCTGTTCAAAATTTGTTCAAACTACTTGCAGTTAACTGTTGGCAATTAACAGCTTTCGTTCGTACAAAAAGGTTGTACGTTGATAAGCGCCGGAAGAACAAAGAAAAAAATGTTTGAACGTGATATACATCAGCGCCGTCCAAAGTTGTTTGCCGCCAGAAAAACGCTGTTACCACCATCGTTTATTTACATCTTTTGCCTCTCACACACGTATCGCGAATCATTTCTAACGTTTACTTGGCGAAACTGCGCAAAGGTTATCTCGTATCCGATTTCAATGACTTTGAAATATAGTCATAGAAATTAATATTTTGAATAACTTTTTCCTATATATATATGTATATGTATATAGGAAACCTGCGCGGTCACGCTTAGCTTCCGAGTTGGTAAAAAAACTGTCCGTACCACGCGGTAAGCGAATTCCGTCTATAGTCGTGCGTCTATTACAGCGTACGCGTGAGTATTGGTTGCCAGTCGCCTTATCTTCCGTTTATAGAGGGTCGAGCGAGCTTAAAGCCCCGTGCACAACTGTATGGTATATCCGAGACTAGAGATAGAAGGAGAAAAAGTAACGCGAGTAAGAAATGTCTATTACAACTCGATTAAATCGATTGGGCTTGGATTGGGCTTAGATTTTTCAATCCGGCCGCCGTGCGTGAAATAATAACGATACAATTATTAACAAACGAAAATGATCAACGAACGAATAATCGATATTATTTAATATGATATTATTTATTTTATTAATAGATAAACTAACTATTATCGATGAGAGATTTTAATGGCGCAAAAATGCACAGAATATATACAATATATATATATAAAAGAAACGCATAAAACGTTCAAAGTATCGAGTACGTGATTTAAATCTTTATTTATATTTCTATTTCTTTAGTTGTGTCGGTAAAAACGTGAATTTGTATAAAAATCGTACGGTGTTAAAAAATATCAAAGGTTATGTACCGTGTTATCGTCGTAAGAATAGATTCTGTCTGTCTTATTTGATATTCGTAAAGTGATTTGTAGTTTGCGTTCCAAAAAAAGATCTATAGAATAGCAACAGCATCAAAGCTTATATAATACACGTACGCAAGTATTATATATACATGTAGATTCGGTGCTTTACGGTATTTTAATGCTGTTTTTTTAATGCTCGTAATAAAATTTTCAGTAATAAATAGTACCGTGCACGAATGAAAAGTCATAAATATCTACTTATTAATTTTCAAGTCGTTAATTATAGACGCGAACCGCGTAAAAAAAAGCTTTAGAATCTAAAATACGTATCGATCACATCTTCTAGCGACTCGAGGCGAGATTCAAACGTTTATCTAAATTATTCCATCGGGTTTAGTATTCGTGGCGGAAGTTTATCCAAGTTACGTAATTCTAGAGAAGTCGGAGAATATAAAGGAATATGCATCTGTTTGTCGGATGTTTCAAATATCAATAAACATTGACGAGCATCGGGAAGGGTAGCCGTCACCGTTGAAACGGAGGACGATCGTTGTACCGATGACGAGTGTCGCTGTGACACTGCAATCTATTGTTAGAGCCAGATAATTCGAGAGAGATAAATGGCATTACCGTTGTCGAAATGCAATTATGTTATGTTAAAAGTAGCTTATGAAAGTATTCCAACACTTGTCCAAACCTTCTACGAATATACGGTGTGTCCGTTTTATCTGAAAACACGCGACTTACCTTGAACACTATGGACGATGGAAAATAACGTTTGAAACGAATGTCGTAGGATTCCGAGGAGAGCACAGTTGTGCCGATATTTATTTTATCTTGCAACGACTTTGAAAATCCCTATGGAAGCTCAGAAAAAAGGTTTATACCTTTAATAGTTATTCATTTGGGGACCATGATATCCTTTTATTCGAAATTCACGCATCGATACATACACGCGTGTCGAAATTAAAACATTTCATATCGCGTGTATCACTCTAAATTGAAAATAATAAGGTTAACGTTTACCCGGATTTCCTTCGAGCTCGATCTATCTTTTTTAAAGGTCGAATAGGAGGTATCGATCGTTCAACAAACGGTTAGACTAGCTGTTAAATAAGATTATTGATATTACGTTAATCCGTTGGACGTAAATACGATTATTCCGAAGCACACGATAAATTTAAATCGTAGAGTAACTATTAACGCGAGCCTCGTTTCCTGATGGCTGTAAAGTCATATCGTTCGCTGTAATAACTTCCTTCTATATAGCTATATGCGTTCTCTCTACGAACCTTTGTCTAAAAAGTTACAAACACCTTGTTACCTTGACATAACGTTACTGCCACGCCTTTCACGATGAATATGTATGGAGTAGGTCGAGGATCGTTAAAATCTACCGACTTGTTAGGTACTTTCTTTTTTTCATCTCCGTCTACATAGTCGCTAACTTTCAGAAATTTCGCTCGGTTAACTTTTATCGAACGTTTGTACTCGAATCTACAAACTTTCAGCGAATACAACGGATGGCACGAGCTCGCGGATAAGTCATGATTCAGTCATCCCGCGACCTTCCAATTTGGTTAATCGTCCACGGGGTCAACTCGATTACCCGATCGTCTTGTCTGACAGTTTCTCTCCTTCGTCCGTCTTCACCTTTCTCCGCCGTTGTTCTTCTTGCTCTCATCCATATATTAAATTATTCAAATATTAGATATTAAAGCAATTTAAAATTCTTACAATATATATATATATATACACAATATAATTGCCAGGCGATATTCGTGGAAATTTAGCTTAACACGTCTGGCTAATTTACCTTTTTGCAGAGAGATTCTGTCATTTGCTATTTTTTCTTTTTTTTTTTTTTTTATTTGGTAGATTATTTACAATCGATCGATTCTCATTGAGAATTATAAGTAAATTATTTTGGCGTGGTACTGTAACTTGGATTATAAGAATTTATAGTATGTTTGATTCTGTCATTTGCTGCTGATCTTTATAATCGGAGAAACAGAAACAGAAAAATTACACAGTGCTGGAAAATTGTAGAGAAGAGGTTCGTGTGTTGTTTCCGTGCCTACCTGTAAAGAAACTAGCGATGTGAAATCGTGCCCTCTCTGACGCCATTCGACTCTTTGTATCCGATTGTGAGATCTAAACGTACCGTAAATAACGCCAATACAGGAGCAATACAAATTTGTTCTTCTGACTTTGAATTTCAAAGTTAGACTCGGTGTCGTGCGTTAGCTTTTTTACGCCAATTTGTAGCAAACCGAGGCTGTAGAATCACGCTGTGGTAATCCTCGCATATAACTTCGACGCACCCTGTACAACACGACGATCCAAAATTGATGGAATTTTCATTATGATGTCTAACATGGTTGTTTTGCAATTTAAGATCGCCAATAAGGTTAAACGATTTTGTAATGGTTTGCCACGTTTCACTTGGCTTTTTGTAAATACGTAATATTACTTAATACGCATGAACGGAGGTGGTGTATTTTGTATATTTATAAATGAATATTGAGAGTTTCATCGGTAGTTACACTTGTTCAAAACGTTGAAAATTCTTTAAACCATTAAATCGCATAATCATCGATACGTAGGTATTCAGTTACGTTTCTCCTTCGACAACGTAATGGATTTTCGATGCAACCAACAGCTGTTAATTAATATCTGCACGGTTGCGCAATAACCAACGTGCACGATCGCATTTCCATTTCTTCGACTTTCCTCGTCTTTCCTCGCAGAAGTATCGACGAATAGTTTATCGAATAGTTTGCCTACCAGAAAATGGACAAATCGGCATTTTGCAAACAAATGGAAATCGATCCGTTTCTATTTTATTTAACATTCGACTCGCAGCTATTATCGTTTCTACGTGCGACGCTACGTGCCCTCGCCGTGATATTCTGCACGCGGCTCGTCCATTTCGCGATTTCGTAGTTTTGCAATAATACGTGTATTAAACGAGCGTGCAGACGAACGAGGCCCATGTTCTCGACGAGCATCGGCGACGACCGTTTTACCGCGATCGAATGTCACGCGTCGCACAGTCGACGAGTATTATTCCAGTATCCCGGTATTCGAGTGGTTCAGTCGAATTAGATACGAGCCAGAAACAAAATTTTAGTACGTCTTTTATCCTGTAATACGACCCTAATTACCATTGAGGACAGGCATCCGTTTAAATTAATAAATCATCTTCGATAAGTAAACATTTCGATTTGACAGTTACACGTACTATGCAGAGGGGATGATTCCAGCGTTGACCTTGGAATAATTTTAAATTTCATAAAACAACCAGTTTTAACGGAAGAACCGAAAGAGAGATTGAAAACAACGTACTGGCAACGCGCGATAAATAAATTCTTTCTATATATATATATAGCAATAAGGAAAAAGAACTAACCCGGTACTCACGCGTCGACTATTCTAACGTTGAAGAATAAGTAATGTACAGTGACGATGCTGTGTCGGAGGAAAGCTAGCTATGGGTGTGTCTAGCGCACGGGACCATCGGATTTGTTCATGACATTTTTGGTCAGGAAAGCGAGGGCAATATACGTTGCTTCTGATTGGATAAACGAAGGTTGGTGGTCTAGGAAGGGTCTTGGCCGCCCTCGATAGAAAGTTGCTAGTGGGAAGCATCGTACGTGAGAAGAACTAACTTACCCGTGTCAAGCTGTAGTAGACGATAATATACAGAAAATGATTTAGAAAGAAAGATATTTGTTCGGTCTGAAGGACCTCGGCTAGCAAATTACCGAGATTTACGATGGGTCCTTGAGATTATTGAGGGTAGGCAGTAAGGATGAGCGGACATCTGGTTCCCGTCTGGCCCGCGGTGTGTGGCTTGGTCCAGGTAGAGTGTCGCCCGACGTAACATAATTCTTTGCAAATAATTTTCTGCTATTTAATTCGTGCATTTTTTCAAACTTCTACATTAAGGGTATCGAACGTAGAGTCGGATAGTAATGTTGAAAAACCGTACGTCGCCAGCAGACGTTGAGAAAAAGAAAATAAGAAAGAAAGAAGACGGTCGACCGAATCGATGAAAGAAAGAGTGGAATAGTCGCGGTTCGATAGAATTTCTATTTACGACTGTACGCCTAATTAAATGGAACGATCTTGCTGCGCAATAACGACATCCAATAGACTCCTTTGAAATCGAACCAAGTACAAATGGAAGAAACGCCGTGTACTTTCACCAAATTACAAACGACGCACGGCGAAAGTCGTTATTCTTTTATGTCGTCGTACAAAATTCTGCCAGAGATGATGTAACGTCACGAGCTTTCTTTCGGAGAATCCATTTCTCCATTTGCATACTCCGCGCAGCTATTGCAATTTGTTTTCTTTTACCAGACTCGCAGACGAATCGCGCGGATCTTGATAGAAGGAATTATTCAAAGTTAGCTAGACGGAACGGTGATTTTCGTTTTTATATGGCACGACTGGAAACCATAGGTATCTCGTTCTTAAACACGTGTACACTATTTTTTGATTATTTTTTTAAACAATGGTATTTTTTGTTCTCTTTCTTCTAAAATGGATATTTTCAGTTTGGTTTCTGAGATCGGAACGACAATGGAATAAAGATATTCAACTAATCGATGCGATAGTTCATTTCTATTTGCAAAGTCATAATCGGCAAGGAAGATTTATTGGAAGCAACGAAGAACGAATAGCGAAGCGACTAACGAAATTAGATAATCGGAATTTATTTTATCGCATGATTTGTACGATTCGGCGAACGTCGCGTACGATTAAATCTAGCTAACTAAATTAAAATTAGTCAGATTCAGACATCAGATTCGATATCGGATTGTATCCGTTGAAATAAGTTGGTCGGAGAATTGCTTGGAAATGTAACAAGGTTCTTTATCGATGCATAAATGAAACACGAATGCTGTTTATATAGTAGAATCGCTACAGTAGTACGCACTTCATATAACAGAGTCACTGGGAAATCAGCAAAATATTTGAGATTTAATTAATCGATTAATCCAATCGTTCGAATGCAATGATAAATACCTTAGTAGCTAGTGCGTGCTTCTCCCAATTTTCTTCTCGTTACGATATACGCACAAACGTTTCTCAAAACTTTAGAAAACGTTTGAAAACGCGAGATTCAGCATGGCATCCCACGTAGAAGATGGACTATTGACTGTATCAGAATTTATGGACTCGTAGGTTAGCGGTATTCAAACGCGACAAGTATACGTACATATATATGTGCATAGTATATAGATACATAATTTTTCGCAGTGTTGTTGCGTTAGGTTGATTGGGCGTGCGCGCCACTCTATCGTAGAGGAGGTAGTAGGAGTAGGAGTAGGAGTAGGAGACGAGACAGCGGGAACGCGAGCCAGCAGCTCCGAGCGAGCGCATCTCATTCATTCGTCGCGAAAAAAATGCAGCTCGGTACCAGTTCCGCCTCTATTGTTCCTGACCGCAGAAACGCACACGAACGATCGTGCAATTTAGCCAGGTGTACGATGTGTATACACGTACGTACATACATACGTACATACGTGCAAGGTGGTCGGCCGTCGACCAATCCCGTGGTGAGTAGTCAGGCGCCGTCTGTAGTCAAACGCTAACGTCGCCAGCCAGCGGCACACTGGCGACTCGTGTCAGTTCGTGTACGACCGTCGTGCGTGTACCGTCTCTGTCACTCGATTTTTCTTCTCTTCCGTGATTTTTTATCAATTCGTTTCTTAGCGTGGACGCGTTTCGAGGTGCTGTCAAACCGTGGATTTTGTGATCGAACGTGACTGACGACCGTGAGCAACCGTGGGAGGGCGGGCAGTCGGTGGGGAGAAAACAGCGATCGTATCAGGTAGGCGATTTCCTTCGTAATTGCGAGCAAAATGTTGCAGCGAACGAACTCCTCGAGTCCATTGGCTCGGCAAAATGTCTCTGGTAATGCTCAGAGTTCGTTAATACGTGAATCGACAGGGGCTGGAATTTAAAACGCCCGTGTTTATTTTCGGAAAGTGAGCGTGACGTGCGTTTTCTTTTATACGTGTTTCTTATCGAAGTAGAATTTCTCACAAATGTTTTTACTTGGTGAATCAATTTAAAGCAAAATCTGGATTCTATTAAAAATATCTATTAAATATATCAGTCTCAGATGGAGAGGAAGGAAATGTGTAATACCGTTTGAAAAACGTTGCTTACGGGAAAATTGTCGTTTATAAGAAATAATTCAAATTAGAATGACCGTCGTTAAAGACCATGTTATCGATGCGATGCGATGTTTAAGAATGCAAGAAGACGACGACGAGCGTTAGATTGATCGCGGTTCTTTAACGAACAAATGCATAAATTAATTCTCATAGATAAACGATATGAAAATAACGTAGATAAAAACGACGCGAGTGTTGGATAACCATAACCGTAACCATATCTATTATCATCTGTGCAATAATAATACCTATTGAAGATAAAATGGTCAACAGTAATATTATGATTTTTGTTTTTGAATCGTTCGTTCGTTCGTTCGTTCGTTCGTTCGTTCGTTCGTTCGTTCGTTCGTTCGTTCGTTCGTTCGTAATAAATGTAGAAAACGGGGCGAGATCGATCCAACTGTTCGGTGAGAAAGTAGCGCGTATACGTGGTTTACATTGATTTTTCTTATTTTGTGTTACGTCGAATATAAATTATTGTAAAATATGAAAACAGTCGAGCTAACGAATCGTAATAGTTATTAATTAATCGTATTAGTAACAGGTAAGAAATAGGATTAAATACGTAGGAAGAATTTTAATCGTAAATTCGTCAATTTAACGCTTATCCTTGTTTACGGCTCGGGAGATATACATTTATTTTCCAATAGTTGCGTCGATTATCAAATTATACAAACAGATCGTGGTGCAGCACCTTTATAAAAGTTTCATTCTTCTCGCTCTTATCGTGACGTTTCAATTTTAACAAAATCGTCATTCCACACCAGTTGTTCTTCTATCGAGTCAACGCACAACTTCTTTTCTCTTAGGAAGGAAAAGCTGTTGCGAAGTATTCCGGATACGCCGTAATTTCCATCGAATTTTTCATTTACGCTGGCTTTATTAGAAAAGTCGTATCGCTTTTATGCCAAACAAATATTTTCTTCTCCTTATCGATATTTGACCGATTAGCATTATTACGTTGTCGGTTAAACAGCACGAAGATTTTCTCGATCAGATAAGTTTGCCAAAGATTCGGAATGATAGATACGCGTTGATCAAACTGATAAACGATACGAAGAATAGATAAGCTTAATGTAAGTGCCTTAATGTCGCATAAAACATTTTTTCTCAAATATTTGCTCTTGATCCGTTGGTAAAATAGCTACTGCGCGATTTGAACTTTCCTTTCGAAGGAAAACCAGATAATTTCAAGCGTTTTGTCATTACCGCCTAATGACAAAATCCGCAATCACTTGGTTGCCAACCCAATATTACGGCGGAAATTTTATACAACTGGATATACTTCTTCGTATCAGGAATCGATAAATTTACACAGAAACGCGATCTTTATTATCATCGTACTCGATATTAGACGAAAAGCAAAAAAAAAAAAAGAAAAAAAAAAAGTTTCACAGGCAATCGAGAAAGATTAGCCCAATACCAACAACAAAATGATACTTCAGCGAATATCTTCGTGTTTGAAAATAAAGATACGGAATATTTTGACACAACGTGATATTCTTGATACAACAACTATGCGCGTGTGTAATAACAGCGAGCAGGATCAACGGTATGCGGAACATTATTCTTCTATACGTTTGTCTCTAGTAATTAATCGCATCGTTTTTCTGAATATCGTACATCAAAAGAAACATCGTAGTCGATGGAATCGTATATTTTGTTCGTCTAACGCACATACCTTTCCTAAATAAGAAATAACAAGCTAAATGAGCTGATAATAAATAATAATAGATAAATAAATAAATAAAATATTGGAATATTAATGCGTGTCACTGTAAATATTAACAAGATAAGAGTTTCTATGGAAGTAAGCGAGGCAACTTTCTATTTTACGGTATAATAAGTCGAAATTGAAGGAGTTCCGTGTCGTAACAGTTATCGCGATCAAAAAAGGAAAAGCACGCGCGTTTACGAGTAAATAAATAAGTAGCGTGTTTCGAACGAAAAAGTTAGATCGTGGCTGTGATGGCTGTGGCGTCCTCTGATTAACGACGTTACGCGGATATTTGTCTTTAGGGAAGGAGAAATATCCGCGTTAGCAGGTGGGGTGTTGGATCGGTCTAATTTAGAGAGGGCCAGTGGTAGGGACGATTTCGCTCTATTTTGCGGCGTTACAACCGGTGCGTTCTCTGTTCGTTGTTGCTGCGAATCACTCGTGCACCTCGTGCGAGATGCGTATTACAGAAGAGCAATTACAGAAGGAAGTAAGAATCGCGTGTGCAACGAGCATGTATGGAATTAAGGACGAAAATGAGCTATGTCGGATGGTAATCGATAACCATCGGTGAGATGCACGATCTCTTGGAATCGTGTACGCAGCGAGGACATTCTCCGATCGAAATGGATATGGAGGCGCTGATTATCAAATCGTTTGGATGCGCTGAACGCGTATAAGATGGAATCGAATGGTACTCGATAGCACGTCCTTGTTCCCGCGTAAACGCGTAATTTTCCACGCAGCCAGATATCGAGGAGATAGATGTCTCGTTTTAGGATAATGAGAACCAAAGTGTTTTCTAACGCGCGATGTATTTGTTGCGTGTGCCCCGTGTACCAGCGCAGTGTTGTTAAGTGCCGTTATATGCCTGCAGCTGTACATTCAAAAATAAAGAGCACGACGATACACGCGCCCGTTGGTTAATAACGAGCCCTAAACACGATGATAGATCGTCTAATCGTAACGGTGAGATGGTCGCATAATTTGTTAACGCTGTGCAGCCAATAGAATCGGTACGCAATGACCACTGGAAAGATATTCCGGGGATAATTTCGCACATACCTATCGTGCTTCGTGCAGATGATTCCTGCTTTACGTCATTGGCCGTGATGTAATTAACCGCGCGAGTTAACCAGCGGCGATCATCGAGCTGCAGCGTGCACGGTACACACGGTACACACGGTACACACGGTACACACGGTATACACGGTATATAGGGTGGTGCGGTGTTGATCGAAATTCACGCGGAATACCGCGGTATTCTGCTTTTCTCGCGCAAATCGAATAATAGCGACGGCAACGATGATAAAATAGCGAACAAAATTCTCTCCATCGTATTCGATTCTTCGCCAATTCTTAATCCATCTAACGCGACTGCGATACGATTGGGTGCGTTCTTTTCTACATTTCGAAATTCCTTCCTTTACGGTAATATATCTTTTCGAAATTAGCTTCTGATCGTTTAAATTAATAAAAATGTCGATATATTTCGTTTATAAAGTTGGCAGAATAACTATATTACAGATACGAATAAACCCGATTTTATTCTCGTATTCTATACCATGATTATTCGTGAACAAGATGGTACCTTTTGCATCCAATGTACCATTTAAATAAATATGGTATGTGCTACGACGTGGTTTCTGTATCTAAAGTTTCTCGAAGCCTCCGAGTTGACCACCTGCGTACACGACGCAGTCACTCGTATTCTCTTACTACCGTCTCTAATAATAGAAACAACGTTAATCCGCGAATAATTACTTTTAAGTAATACGAGTACATACGAAGACCGAACGCGATACAAAACAAAGGAGAATTTTAATTCATCGAATGATAAATACAAACGAACCATATTAACCGAAAACAATAGAATATACGCAACATCTTTAATGCATTTGTTTCGCTCGAATACAAATGCGAGTATTATCAGCTGAAGCAACGCATGCGAGCGAATTACTAAGCCTCAACCACGCAACGTAACCTAACAAAGATCCAATCGATACATAATATGAATACAGCAATCTCTATAAACGCGAAATCTGTTGGTGCGTCGAAGGATAGGAAATGTGTATAAAATCGCACGATATAATACGTTGTACGTGATACGCTCGTGATATTTACATACGAATAAAAAAACGACACCTCGTTTCGTTCGCACAAATATAAAGATACTTATACGTATGTAGGTACGTAAGTATGTAGAGGCTGCTGATCGTTAGGATTGCTCGATCCAATGATTATCTTTGCCACGATGAAATTCTCGCTCTATGTACACGTACATATCGATCGGTACAAGCGTGAAACGCGTGTCTATTTCTAGTTAGTTCGTGTACTCGTAAACAATAAAATTGTAGTAGAAACGCGCAGAACGTATCTAGCATCCAAAAATATTTATCAGCCGCTGGGAAACAAAATCTGGCTAGAAACGTTTCAGATTTACTTTGCGCTCTCCTCTGCGAAATTGTAAAAGGGAACGGGCCGATACCGATCCGCGATTCGCGGAATCCGAAGGACAGAACATTCTCGGATAGCCGGTCTCGTGGATGAATCGCCGCTGACATTCGTACATCTCCGATAGAATCCGTGGAATTCGACGTATCGAGGCATCGGCGATAATTTTCGCTGAGACGCAAAGCGCCAAACGAATCTGCCGTTTCGTTTTCATCGTAGCCTGAATCGTATACTGTATCGTCGTACCGTGGCATTGTAACGTAGCTTTAGTGGACTTGGTGTTCGGATGGAATTTCCGACGCTGCTATGTTATAGCGCCGCGAAGAAATTGCTGGCGCTTTTCCGTGGCATACTTCCTCGAGAATAAAAAAAAAAAAAAAAAAAAAGAAAAAAATAGCCAGTAGGTCGGCAGGGATTCGATCTTCCGGCCGCTGCAACAAGCTCGACAGGTTGCAACGGGGAACCGTTACGCTGGCGAGACGAAGCAAAATGCAGAGGAAACCGCGAAAAAGCTACGCGTCGAAGCTGACTCGTGGCCGTGCAATGCTCGTAAAGTCAAGTTTACGGTAGACTGACAACGAGACAAGGACTTTGCGCAACAGTTATGCTCGCTATTTCTCGCGTGCCTCGAAATGCTGGAGAAAAATATCGTCGGCTCGACGTGCAAAGAAACGGCCCGATCAACTTCCACCGATTCCATCGTCACCGTTTTCTATACAAAGTTTCTTATCTCGAAGGAAGGTATACGGTCACAGGCAACGTTTCCTTCTCCGATCCTACATACATTTCCAAACATTTTCTTATTAGTTCTTTATTCGACTGCTTTTTCTTGTAAAACGATGTTTAAAACTTTGTTTAAAACTTTCTTTCGCAGAGTCTTCCGGTTTTTATATAAGAATTTCATATTTTTATATAGTGCGTACGTTTTAATAGGGACGATTCGTTATTTAAGTATAAGAAAGAAACTCTTCATGGACTGTCGATAGTGTCAATCCCAGATAGCGCGTATAATCTACCGTTCGTGTTAACGAAGCGTAATTTATACCAAGTTAATGACATAGCCGAGCACGAAACGCAAGTTCTCCATACGTACAGTCTCTGTGAGAAGGTGGAAGATTTTCTTGACACAAAGTTGCAACTTGACACAAATCGCCACGGTTTTGCTAATTTTTCAACTTTAACGCTTAATCGCGTAAATCGAGTAAAACATGGTAAATCGCGTGCATTAGTTGCTAATAGAAGCAATTAGAAATTTTCTATTTAAAATTGACCGCCTGTAGAGCGCCGCGAAGCATCTGTGCGAGACAATTACGCGGCTAGCAATTAAAATTCTTCCGTATATGAAGAATTGGTGGATAATACAGCGGAGATAGTTCTGCGAACATGTGTGGTCGCCTGACTACTATCCCAGTTGAACGCATACGATTCGAAGCTTCTAATACGACGATTAACTTTTACGAGAAAAAGTGTAATTAACATTTACATCACCTAGGATTAAACGACTGTAGTAGAGCGATTAACCAAATCGTTTTAGCAGAATGAATATGATAATTTATTTTCGCCGAAGGAAAAATCCTCCTTCTGCACGCTAAGCCGCGTTGCGGGTTTTCAACTTTCTGCAGTGACACGAAAGAACGCGGGGACGGAAGAAGGTCTCTCGATTCTCTCGCTGGATCACACGAGTCATTAAGCTCGGTCATTACGACCGGCGAGAAAACCTCATACTCTTGTAACGATAGATTCAATTATCGACCGTTTAATCCCACGACTCTTTCGCCTCTTTGCCCGCCTCCCCCCAAATATCTGATGGTTCTCCCTACTATGCGCAACGGAATGAATTTGGTTTCGTCGCCGACATCATCGTCCAGACCCATTAGCGATTAATCGTAGCCCGGATCGCTTCTTTCCTCAGCCGCGCCAAATTAATAAGACGATCTTGGTAATTGCTGCGAGCTACGCGAATCTACGTTCCACGGGATTACGAACGACAGGTAGCTGGCGTAGGTTCGATGGCTTTCTCTTTTATCGAGGTTTTTCACGCCAAGCTTTTCCGTCACGGTCTCTCGATTCTCCTGTTCGTTGTCTGGTTCGAACCGAGGGAAGAAAGCGTCGATTATTCGTTCTGCGCGATATAACCGGCGTAACGATATTAGTTTGGATCGACTCTCTTTCACATCTACAGACGAGATATCTCGCCTGCCCTTTCATCGAAGCCTGAAACGTCCGCTTCATCGATTTGTAAGAATAATACCTGATCCGTCCGTTTAAACAGCTTAACCAAGATCGGACAATATCGAAAGAAAATATTTGAAAAATAATATCGGTTATCAGCGTAGAATCTTAATTTCTTATAATTCTACGAAATAATGAAATTCATTTCGTCGTGCTTCGCTGTCAAATAACAAATTGCGATCGTAAATATCATCGCGAGCATACTGTAAAGACAATCGCAAGACAACGGTGATATACATATACATCGTCGTAAAATGGCGCGTACTAGTGCAGAAAAATGACATTTCCGATTGTAGTATAGCACGATTCTTGCTCGTTATCATCGTTCTACTCGCCGGTTATATTACGCCAAACACACGTGTATCGAGCACACGTGGAACCACGTAGAACCAAGCGGAAAGTATCGGGCCAATCGTTACGCCTAATGAATATTTTAACGTTAAACCGGTACAGCGTGACTTTGTCGACAACCGAGCTCTCTGACGTATCCAACTGCTGCTTATTAATCCGGCGTGCCACTTGCTCGATACTGATCTGGTAGCAAAAAGAATTTTATCGCAAGACCGATAGAACAATTTTTATTTAAACACGTAGCTTTCCTACAGTTGCGCTTCGATTACCAACTTGTCCAAATTGATATTTTCTACGCGTCACGTCTTAACCGAGCGAAGGAAACGAGAAAAATCAGCGATTTTAAATCGATAAATGAAATACCTTCTAATTTCAATATTTCGACGTCACGAGACCGTTCTCCGCTCCTTCATCGTGGCTTTGACCCATTCGTAACGTCCACTCGTAATACGAGTCTCAAATACAGGAGCCCAGGAACCTTGGCAAATGGAATAACGTAAAAGAACCGGTAGATACAAAGCTATTATATTTTTAAACTGTTATCTTATTTCGTATTGCACGCTCGTATCCGTATCTCGAATTCCGACTAAGTTATCCGAGTAGAAAAAGTAGTAAAATGCTACGTGAAAATTTTAATGGAAAGAACGTTGTGCTTTCCTCCATACGTTTCAAATAATATAATTTTTAGATATATTTCACGTTCTGAGTTTTTTTATTACAGAATTTGACGATTTTTTAAATCTATTAGATATATTCGTACATGCTCGCGTATAACGACGACTTGTACAAATTATGCCGTCACATCGTTTCCTTCCTAATGTCTTTACACATGTCTGATTTTGTCGATTTCCATGTACTTTTCCATGTATCTTTTATACGAAACAAGAAACTATACTACAAATCGCTTATTAGGTCGTCCGATAAGCTCGTTCCGCTTATTTCCTCGTTATTTTTCAATTTTCAATATCTATACGATTCCCATTATCTTTAAACGTTCGAGGACTTGTAGGATCGCTCGACTCTGTTTCATCCATCGGACGACCACGTTTCTGCTGTTCCACCGGATACGAATCGATCTTGAAGATTTCCTTCTCAAAGCGATCGAATCCTTTCGTGCAAGTACAAGGCGATAGACGCCTCCTATGCGTACATGTACACGTACATGTATATACGTGGTACGCTCTTTGCAAAGAGACGAATCACTGTTTCCTAGAATAGTTATCGATCTCACAGTTCGCTAATTCACGATTCGAATCGTGTCTGAATAACGAGAGTAGACAATTGTTTGTTACATCGATAAAAATTACGCGTTTTTTTTCGTTTGTATTTTTCATACACGGTTTTTCAATATCATGAAAAATATCGCAGACTACGTGTATAACGTACATCGTACACGCATACTCTGATCAATCTCCATTTATGTATTTCATGTAGCTCGTAAGGCGGACTCGAGAAACGGCGTGTTTCCGTCCACTGATCAGGTGCCGAGCGTTTACAGCGTAATTACGATAGGATACACGTTACCCTTTCAGCGTAGGAAACGTTATTGTAACGCGATTTCATCGTAGGCGTAGCTCGTTTTTCGGATGGAGTAGATTAACGAGATGTGCGGTGTGAAAAAAGAAGAAAAAAAGAAAGAAAATGGAAGGATAAATAGGAAGAAAAGAGGTTACCGTTCGACTGGCTCGCCGCGATACTACCTTTTTCCTCTATCGCGTGCAAACCTTTCGATCTTTCTTTACTCATACACACGCATGCTCCACTTTTCACGGTACGCGTACGTAACGACTGTGCGCAAGTTCAAGTTCTACCAGTTTTCTCGAAAAAACGAGTAGCAAAGTCACGGAACTCTTAAAGTTTTTTTCCTGTGGCGGAGAGGCGAGAAAAAATCGGATATATCGTAGGGTGAAAATCACTGGACTCGGTGGAATCGTCGGATGCCGCGAGACGTAATTTGCGTTGCCGCGGCGACCACCGTCCTTTGATCTAATACTTGCGCGAATTTTTTTCGATCAACGATTGGGAAAACGATCGTGTCTGGTAGCTGGTACACGCACGGTGCGCTTGGTGCATTATGCATTAACGACCGACCCACCAACGGATACAGGCCGTAGCACCACGGCACCTTGTATTACGTATTTTTCTCGATTACTGTTACTCGATGAAGTATTTTACTCGATGAAGCTGTTTGCCATCGACCTCGTACGCGTTAATTTATTTCACTAGGGACTCTCGTCGCTGATAACAATTTCCATCTACCCTTGCTACCGTGCTGCGTCTCCACGTAAATTGAAATTGCTAAGCGTTGCGAGTTTTTCCTCGTACGGACTTGCGCGCTTTTTCGCTTTAAGCGACCGCATTGTCTCAAAGGCAATCTTAATTCGCTTCGACGCGATATTTTTCACGTCTTCTTGAAATCGGTATTACGAAGATGGCGGTGAAACTGGCGATAGCTAATTTGTAATTCGTAACGACGATCACAGGTGAAAAGATGTCTTTATACCTCAAATTGCATAGCTGTTTGACATTGTTGAACTCGTTGTCGCTACTACCTCACAGTCAACTTATTGAAAAATCATCGAAATCCGTGAAATGGATGTGATATTAAGTTACATCGTTGACGAATAAAGGAAATTACCGCAGGTAGAATCCAAAGAAACGAGGAGACGATAAGAAATATGTCGCGGTAATCGGTCGCCAAGTTGTTGGCCCGATGAGAGACAGGCTACAAATGTTCGTGATCGTGATCGTTGGCCCCGACGAAAGATAAGTGACCGGTACACGTGCGGAAGTAGCTTGAAAGGACAAACTGCAGGGTGTATCTACCACGTGTATCGTAAGTCCTGCACGTATTTTTTTGCCTCGGATGGCGGGTCGTGTATCACTGGATCATGATTCAGCGATGACTAACAGGCAGTAAGCCGGGGATCGTTATGCGAAGATGTTGTTGGTGCTGCTGCTGCTGCTGCTGCTGCTGCTGGCAGTGTTGTTGCGTATCCCGTATAGTTAGTTGGGTCGTTAGGCCAGCCGATTAGACGTTAGTTAGTCCCGTCTTTAAAGATGTACACGCACGTACACGTGGACATACGTAACGGATATCTGTGTATATATATATGTTCGAAAAAGCTGGGACAAAAATTCAGATACAAGTTGCAGGTGTCGAAATAAGAGGGGATTTATCGTCGTTCATATAGACGGTAGGGCAACGCTTATACGAACTTGGTACAAAAGTACAAGAACTGGGTACAAAAAGTTTATATTTAGTAGCCCAAAAAAGTATTTGAGTGCTCGTAGAAGCTTTTTCATTATATTACAAATTATCAAAGTATCTTGAAATTTGATCAGCACCGTAACGAGACACGACTATCGCGACTGCGTTGGTAAATTTTGATAAATTTTGATAAATTTTGATAAATTTTGATATTCAGCGGAAGCTATACGCCTCGTAAACACCGTCAAAATATTTAAACAGTCGATTTTCCCCTGTATCAATAAGCCACGATACGTAACGATCATCGTAATCATTTTTAACGCTATGCATGGCGTATATCGATTTTTCGTTAAATCGATGAATTTGCAGTTCGAACGAATCGTATAGAACGTAAACGCACGACATCGGTGACATATGGCTAATTCTAATGCCAAAGCAAGTTATACGGTAGAATACGATCGAATTAACGCGATCGAATTAACGAATCGTACAACGAACAAATTTCAGATATTAATAAAGTCAGGTTGAAGTTCACGGTTGAATATTTACAGCGTACAAAAGCTAAATCAGTCAATTCGATATTATTCTCGTGTGATTCGTATCGATTAGAAACTTTGCCATTCTTTAGACGATGTATCTGTATTATCTGTCGAAATCGTACGCAAGTTTTTGCTGGCAAACTTTTTCAAACAACCTATATATATATATATATATATAGGTGTCTCCACCGAATGAAAATCGAAAGCATCCTCGGGGAAATTAAAATTGGGATTGTTATCGGGCCTGAGTCGCGACGCGCTGGCCAGCAGAAAATGTTCTCACGGTTTTCAAGGAACGTTAATCCTGAATTTTCATCGGTTAACCGCCGCGTAACTCTGGTACGCCGCAGCCGAATGCCATCGACCTCTTCCTCTATATCTTTTATGCTCCTCCATGAAATCCAAATTAGCTTGGGGAAAATTGATGTTGGAATTCGCCTCGACACAGATACCAGCCGCACGCTGTCGGCATTTCGTAATCGGCGAAATAGAATTTTCAAACGGATTGAAATCCACTGTCCGTTGCTGGAACCCAGGCTCAGTTGCCGGAACAAATGAAAGATATCCGCTATTTTATGGAAAGATGCGCCTCGCTACCATTTGCCTCTCTTTATTTCGTTCAGTATGTTCCAACGTTTTCGTTCGAAGCGCAACGTGCCATGTTACGCCAACTATCCAGTGCTTTTAATCGCATACGTTTGATCGTTCCGCCTTGGAAATAGGTGCGAGCAAAATTTCAAGCACCTCCTAAGCAAATTGCTTCTGTGTATATATTCTATATCGTAAGCCTCAAATTTAATCGAACACCCATCGATTAATATAATAATACATAGTTGGTTGATTCGACCAGGTGTGTCTACGCTTTCGTTCAGCTAGTTCCAACGTCCTTCTTAGATTTGTTACACGTATAATTAGCTATTTGTGAAAAAATCTATCTCGTTGTTTTCGTCTTCTCGTATTTTAAGTTGCTCCTATCTCTGTTTATTCGTAACAGTTTGCAACGTTTCTTGCGGCAGGCTTTCACATTTTTGTCCTTTATCTCAGAAACTTCCCTTTTCATATAATTTCAATTGCAGTAAACGGACTTGAATGTTTGCTATTTCAAACGTAGATATAATTATTTTAACTACTATTTCTTTTATTTACGCTTAAAAAGCGCAGATACGTATGCATAATGATATTTGAAATGGCCGTTAACATAACCGATACCGTAAACAAACCGATATTTCGTTCAATTATAAGTTTAATTGCAATTAAAAGATCGAAACTACGTGAAACTGTTATACATTTTATTTAAATTCCAAATGAAGTTTGCCAAGCTCTACTGGCAACCAACTTGTGCATCTATTAATTTATCATTTTTCCATAGAAACTCTCGAGCATCGTATACAGTCTGCTATCGAAACGTACGTTTTACATAAAATATGTTAATTAAAACTCGTTACTTTTATTTTATAAATTACCTAAATTACGCTGTCAGAAGTAAATGATTAGGTGTGCGGGAAAATTAAATTGGTATCGTTAAATAGAGATTCATGATATATGATGTAAAAAAGACCAGCCAATTGGAACGATTCGAATTAAAGATTCATCGAGCAGGTGCAGGACAGTTGCAAGAAGTAGAAAAAAAAAAAAAAAAAAATAAAAGTAGAATAAAATATGAGAGAAGTTTCTTGTGCAATTCATAACTTACGTAATCTCGTGGAATGAGCGAATCTAAATATCTCTGATAAATTTATTAGGAAATAAGTTGTTGGAAAATTGTGGATGATGTTCTGCATCAACGACAGACACGTTGGGAACGACAGTGCGAAAGGTTCGTGTAAATATCTAATAAATAAAATATCGGATCGAATGAGAAAGCTTTCGATAAATGCATTACGAGTTTGTCGTATTATTGCCGATACGCGTTCATCTTACCTGATAAATTGTTTCCTTTAACGTTCTTGGCGAGGAAAATCCAGCGGCGCAATACGCGGCGATCTTACGAGCCAAAGATCGATTCTTCCGTCCTTCGTCGAGGTTAACTCTCGTTTAAATATCGCGTCGAATGAAAAACCAGTCTGTTCTCCTTTTTCTATCTTTACCTTGTTTCTTACACAATGCGCTGACATCGTTCGTATTCCTTCGTTCGTATTCCACGGCATTGCAAATAGATTGGAAAATATTACTAGTAACTCATCCACGTATCCTTCTTCCACGCTCTCTCGTCTATTTTCATTTCGTTCTTTGCGATCGCGTCGATTCCTGTCGCGTAATATCTTATTAGCGAAGTTGAAATCATCGAAACGAACGATTGCTTTCTTTTTCGAAATTATCTTTTACGTAACAAGTATTAACATGGCCGATAAAACGTAGCCTATTCAGCGAATACGTGGAAAATAGAGCAGCGATTCGAAAGTGGGTCAATGATTTTATCATCTTGAAAGTAGAATAATTCTATTGTCGCGAAATTCGACTCGTTCTCGAGAAATGGATAAAAAATGAGAAACGTCGGCCGAATCTAACTCGATATCGTATGAATGAAAATTTCGATTTAGAAGCAGTTATTAGGCACAGCCGATGTTAAAACATTTATATACTAGTTGCTAATTGCTTTTTGAAACGGAAACAAAAACGTGTTTCGGTACGATGGTAAAGGATAAATATCGCGTGATTTCTCGCGGTTAGCCTGGTTGGATCTTTTCTTCGACCTTATCGCGTATCTCGCACCTTGCGGCTGCTTTTGCCGATTCCCAACGGAATCGACCGGTAACAAATTTCGCCAATCTCCGCGCGATTTACAGACGAGAGATTAGGAAAGATTAGAAAGGATGGAAGATTAATACCGAGGAGAAAAGGCTGATTAAAAGGGGAAAGATGCGGTATCGATCGTGTCATAGACGGTCACTGGTACAAATACCATACAAATAGAAAGAAAAGGCAGCGAGTGATTTAAAACGAGACAATCGTCTGCTTTATCAAATACAAATTACGTAGAATATTCAAATATTCCCTCTTTTAATAAAAGTAAAATCGATCGATTCTATTTTCCGTTAATTTGTTCGTTGCATCGGAAAAGTTGACGAGACTCGGTTCTCACGAGACAAGTGACTTTTCTAAATTCGTTTATCCCAAAAGCGAACGTTCTTGCCGGCTCTGCGACCGGCGTAGTTGCAGATGATATCGTCGAGGAAAATCCATCGACGTTCCGCGTAGGAGTTTCTCGCGTTTCGAAACCAACGGTTTCTTCGAATCGAACAGATTTCTTGGCATCGAGTCTCGTTTAAAAGTCCGTAAAAACGATTTGCGCGATCGTCACGGTCTTATAAGAAATTTTTCATTCTCGCCGCGCGACTTTCTAACGCGGCGTAGATTTTTCACTGGCGGCGAAAACAGTCGTGACTGATATTTCAATTAAACGGAACGAACGAGGGCTAACCTTTGAAAAAACGTCATTCGCATGCACGGTAAAAATAGGAAATTGCGGCATAGAATAGGAATAGAAAGTAATTGATTTCGATCGCAGCTTTGCTTTTACGCGTAGTCAGACATTATTTTACTTTTATAAAAATGCATGTGTATCTTACCTATCCGTCGACGCTTTAAATATACCGCTCGATCGTAACGTTATCACGTTGTTACTATCGCGTTTTAATATTTCTATCGACATGCAAACTGTCTATCAAAGAGTAAAAAACGAATACGAGAAACTTAAAGAGCACTCGACGATTTTATAAAATCGTAACGTAGAAGCAACTTTTCTTCTACTATTATCCGTCGATTCCAAGTTGTTTTTGCTTTGTTCTTTTAAATATCGTTTGTCACACGTGAAATTCTCAGTCGTCGTGCGTTATCAAGAGTTAATTAAAAGTCAAGAGTCATCTGCGTCGCGTATTTGTATATCGGACTTGAGAAATTTCACCGACTGGCTCCGACTGGAACAAACCGGAAGGAAGCGGATCGAACGCCGAGTGGTTGGAGCTTAGGCGACAAAACTTTTAACGATATTTTCCTGTCAGGTGTGAAAACGCTAAACACGTAAAGGAAAGGAACGGACTTTCCTGCAGGTGCGTGCGCCAACCGGAAAGAGATTAAGAGAGTTTAGTCACGAGCTCGCATCTATGCGTTTTCTAATGCATTTCCCTGTCCCTTGTTGCGTTTGCGTCGTGCATCGGCTTATAGGAATCGCCAAAAGCACGCATTCGCTATTAGAGAAACTTGTGCATCGTTAACGAAAAGAAAGCTAAGAAACGTACGTGTTCCGTCCTGGAAACACGGTTTTTTTTTTTTTACCACAGTGTGATACGTTCCTGTGGTACTTTTATATATCTCTTAATTACTATCCTATATCGGGTTTATAACATCAGAATAATATACATATATTATTAAAGCGTAGACGAAATCGAATTAAAGCTGTAGAATATCGAATATTTTTCTTTCGAGATGTTATCGATCCTTTGTATTTTCATTGTTAATCATCGACCTGAAATTCCATCAGTCTGGAAATCGTTTAACCTTTTTTCGAAATATTCTCCGCTGTTACGAACAGTTTCCGAGACATTCGTAAAGATCCATTTAAACCGCACGCTCTGTATACTCTATGCCTTTACAAAAGGGGAAAATAGATTAGGCGTGAAAATTTTGCGATAGCGAATTTCATCGATATAATCGAGAAAAATGATTTGAAGAGTAATAAAGTTTCAAACTCGTTCGACTTTAGTCCGATTTTAGTCGCGAGCCCTTTTATTTGCCAAGCTACTCGTACGGGGATCGAATATGTCGCGTTTAAACACCGACCTACTCGTTTCTTTTGTTTTTTCTGCTTGCTACGTAGCTACTTACTTCGTTCGCACGTACTCGAGCTCGTCGCTAAAATTAATATCGATAAAAGTTGACGCGAGACAGCGATTGACGTACGATCGCACGACGATAAATGGAACAAACGTGGTAGACGCCCGATTCACCTGTTTCTACCACTCTGTGGAAGAGACGCTCGAACGCGTATTTCCACTCTTCTAGCCGGTCGTTAGACAGAACGCCGGCTTATTAAAATTTCAGCAGCTGAAAACCAACCTCTGGCCTTTGTTTGGCCTTTGAGTTTGTCTCGACGAAAATGCAAACGGACCAACCTGTCCGTTTCGACTATATTATAGTCTGGATTATAGTCTGTTTCGAGGACAAAATTCTTTCTGTTCCTTCTAACGATCTTCTTTCTTTCTCATGGCTACATACGGTTATTACGTTATCGATATAGTTACAGGATTCGGGTGAGAACGTTTGAACGTTTATGACGGAAAAATTAATAGAAATCAAATTTTATCTTATCGATTCGTCGTCCGTGCGAAAGAAAAGAACGCAAAGACTCGGAATCGTTGACCTCGTCGGTGGATCTTGTTGATCACCTTGCCGGGGCACGAAACGCACGTTGCAGACGAAAAGAAATCCTGCAGGAAGCGATCTTGACTGTCCGTTCGAGGTGAAACGGTTTCACCGCGTTCACCTTGTTCCATGTTCGGCGCAGAATTTTTGAAACTAAAATTGCCAATTCCTTGCGTGACTAAAAGCGATTTACGTTATCCAAGTATCCTTTATAAATATAAATAAAATACAAATAAACCTTTTGCATCGAGCTGATCGACGTTCTTAAGGAATGTGCGAATAATATGGCAGAGCGAAGCCAGAAACGCCGCCAGGAGGCTGATCGCTCGATCTTTTTTCAAACGGTCCATGATCTTGCACCTCGATCGCTTTATAACCGCGCAAACATACACGCTGTAGTATATAACTCGATCGTAACTGGAGCACAGACGCTGTAGAAAGTGGTCTTGATTTTTTATCGTCCCGACCCAAGTCGCTCTTCTATACGTCGCTCGTGGCGCGATTTTTTGAATCGAGGACGTCCGGGATCACCGCGATCGACTTTTACGTCCGCGGAATATCGTCGGAAACGTTAGTTAACGGGTCGGAATACGATAATATTGCCAATACCGTATCGTAATTGCTTTCAACTCGACCCGTTTCGATTTCTCGTAGATGCTGCAACTTACCCAACATAGAAACGTTCATTCTCATTTGCGATATTAGTTTGCGAGTCGGTTAGCGTTCCGAGTTATTCGATAGTGTACCGATAGGTGACCGTCGTAATGTCACTAACGATCATAGTGGTATTTATGGTACAACGATAGACGAATAAAATACTGGTGGTATTAAAGAAGATGGACAAATGGAATAAATCAGAGCGGAACAGTTTAAAGTTCGTCGTAACAGTCTGTGCGTAACGCTCGAAACAATTAATTCCCCCCTTACGTAGTAAACGTTACTCGCACGTATCGCGTAATTTAGCTAATAACCGAGTTTCGATCGTGTCGAACAATGCCGGAATCCTAATCTCTGTATTACGTGCCGTAAATCGAGCTACGCTAAGGTCCGTGTTTAACTAAGAAAGCTAGTTATTAATAGGAACCCGTTAGGTGAATTGTCGCGCGAGCGTCGTCAAGACGCGTAAATTCCGCCTTAGGAATGTTCTCGTGCAAAGCTTATTTCCACGTTTGAAGAGTCGCGTATAAGAGCCGTTACGTACTCGGTCGCCAGCCACCAGATAGATCCTCGGTAATCACTGGCTTCGAGAAAATATGTAATAACGCGTGTACGTGCACGATACGAGGTCGTACTTTGTACGCACTTGGCCGTTGCGGCCACGAAAACACGAGCGACGCACGGGCCAACGATTCCCTTTGCTTTCTACAACTTTAAACGAAATTTCATAATACGATAGAATTTCCATTCATTCGAACAAAATCTCAGTTAACGTCCTCCAATCGATCGATTTCGCTCGTCTGCTCTTGAACTCTCGTTAATCATCGTATAGGTAGGTCATTATCGATAAGTTAGATTAGAAATTTGAAAATGTACAAATGCACGGAATTAAACGGAACGTAATATGGAAAAGTATATAAATATCGAAAGTGTAACATATTTCATTCATCTTGTAACATATCTCGCAACCATCGCTAGATAAAATACCGTCTTCCATTTCTTCAGCTCCATTTACAGAACTTATTAAAACTTATTAAAAATTAAAATATCCAATTAAATATCCGAAGGGTCGTTGTCGATTCAAGGCGTCGAACAAATACGATACGTGGCTACTAGGCATTAAAAAATCTACTGGAAAACTCGACTTTCCTCCAACGACATGGCCGATGGTTTTACGCACCGAGCCCCTCGTTTCACCTTTCGTTTCTCCTTTCGTTCTGTATCAACGAAAGTAGAAGCTTGCATCGTGCACACGAAGAAATATAATGACACAAATTTAAACGACTGCGGTTACTCGTAGGCGGTCGTAAGAGATTGCAATTAGGATCCAACGAGAGATTCGCGATAGCGATTACGATGCCACCGTCGTGAGAAAGTCCCGGCACGAACCTCGGTTTCCTTACTTCCTTCCTTGAGAAGGTTCGCCGGCTTCTCCGACCAATCTTGCCGGTGCCCCTTTACCCTTTTCTTTTCTTTTTCTTCTTTTTTCTTTCCTTCTTCACGCGCCACACTTTATTTCCTAACACGATCGCCAATTTCACCCCCGACACGACTCTGTTAATCGCAGCGCTATACCGCAACAACCACGCCCCTCCCCCCTTCTATTATTTTAACGGAAATCAGGGGATCGATCGATTCGCGGTGTCGATTCGTAGAATCGTAACGGGAATTTACGACTCCCGTTGACGCGCTTCCTCGCGATCGCGTCTCCCCACGATCGGTCGAAAATACAGCGTATGTATAAGTTACACAAGTGATTGATGACACGTTGACTGTTCTAACGATGAAGAATAAGCCAGCTAAAGTGACGACGATGCTGTGTCGGAGGAAAGCTAGTCGTGAGTGGGTCTAATCTACAAGAAAGAGCTGATTTGTCAAGGGCAAGGTTTCATTGGAAGAGCGAGGGAAAGACTTCGCTGTCAATTGGTTAATTTTCTAGGTTGGTTGGAGGAGGAAGGGTGCTAACCGCCCCCGAGAGAGAGTTGCTAGTGGCATGCATCGTACGTGAGAAAACTAACTTTGCCGTAGTAACAATAAGCTTTAGAAACGAGATTCGGTAAAGAGACGTTTGTTCGGTCTGAAGGACCTTAGCTAGCAAATTCCTGAGATTTACGATGGGTCCTTGAGACTATCGAGTTTACGCAGTAAAGACGAGCGGACATCTGGTTCCCATGTTGCCCACGGTGTGTGGCCTGGTCTAGGTAGAGTGTCGCCCGACGTAACACCGCTATCGGCAACCCCTTCTTGCGAAACCAACAGTATAAAATACAGTTGGTACAAAGACGCTTCTTCGCCCGAATCACGAAATTATCACTTCCTTATCTCTATCTGTACAGTGACTCACGAAAGTATTCAAACACCGTTAGAAAATGTACGGACGCTCGCTTATTTCTCACAGAATATAAATTAACTAAGAAATTACAATTGGACTCGGAACGATTTTATCCCTTATTAGATCGATCGATTTAGCATTATCACAGACACAGATATTTGATATTTCTATAAATCGTGTATCTCTAATTTTAACACATCATCGATAAGGTTGTAAATAAACGATTTAGATTACACACGACACACGAAACATCTTTCGATCGTTAGTATGCCATTAATTCATACACTCTTAGCGATAATCGTAGTTTGTTAGTCGAAGGTTCTTAATAAATATCGATCAAAACTTGTCAACCTAACGATATGTATGTACGTACGTTGATACGTTTCGAACGGTACGTTGGAACGGTCAATTATTCGTCGTATTAACGCGCTACGATACACGGTCGAGAGCATCTCTGGCGTTAATCGTATATTTAAGATTACTAATTAGTAAGAAAACTGAATTTCGTCCAGATGAAGTTTGCCACGTAATTCGAACGTCGGCTGTTTTTTTCTCTGTTTTTTCTCTGTTGTGTTTGAGACAATTCTTTTTTCCTACACCACCGCATGAAAGCGTCAAGCGAAAGTTTCACAGAGTCCAATGGCCTTTGAGCGAGCGCAGCACAACGACGCTCGTTACACGACTATATTTACTTGTCACTTTTTCTTATTACGTCTATCTATGTATCAGAGACGTAGTTATTCGCTTTTTTATTTTCCTCCTTGTTCGCGTCTCTTTCCCTTTTATATCGCAGCTATCTAAATAACGTAGTGCTTCAAAAGCTGGAAAGCTATTATATATGTACGTTTTGTTCCAACTAGCACGAAAGAACTACTTTTACGTATTTTGGCTTTTACGTATATACCTTTCCCCATCAGGTACTATATAATTCGACATATTATAATCGGCCGTAATTTATATCGTAAAAGCGATATATTTCTTACTTATCTTGAGACAGGTTTTACGTAGATGAACCTACAATGGTATATACTATTCTTCTTTCTTTCCTTTTTTTAAATATCGACATAGTTATTAAGCTTAGAAAAAGTGAGACGAACCTTAAAAATCACGTAATTATCATATAATTAGCGTATCTATCTGTTTGGCATTGAACAAATTCAAGGCTTTGTAATTTCCGATGTAATTTCATCGCAAGATTTTTCAGAGTTACGCAAACGTTTCAACTTTTTAAATTCCTTCGACAAATGCACAGTGATAATCGTCGCATATCGATATGTAAGTATTAAATTAGCAGGCTAAATCTCGTAGCAAAGTGCGTTCTTCGTTTCGTTCCTAAGTCAAATACACGTAATTAAAATAGGTGTATGTAGATTTTCACGACTGTATACCATCCATCTTATTTACGTAATTCTTACACGTATACATAGGTACGCACGTGCAAGTCGCGTACGCAATTCGATGACGCATTTTCCCGCACGTCATCCCCTTTCTCGTTTCAACCGATACAATAAGTTCCGTACTTTTGACTTTGTTCTTTCCACTTTCGTACAACTCTCGACGCACCGATGAACTCGTGTTTGCTATCATATCTATAAATCACGAAACGACGAAAGTACGACTGAGTTTCGTGTAGCGGATAAAACGTGAATTTGCAGACAGTGCTCTCGCAATCGTTGCTTTAGCATACAATCGTGGGAGGTTCCGGTGCAGGGCTATGCTCCATTTCCCTTCGTCTCGTCTTCCTTTGCTAACGTCTTTTTTTTCTTCTTTTCTTTTTCCAACCACCGAGATAATTACCACGACGAGCCATAGACTCGGTACCATAGAGTACCGAGGTCCTTTTCTTTTGCTCGCGCGTGTTTCTTCTTTATCTCTTTTTCTATCCTTATTTCGCGCGGACCAGTATATTTCGCGACAAAAGAGAGTAGCAGGTGCGTTTAAGGATCGTGCTTCTTCGCGACGCGTTTGTTTTTGGTGTCTGTTTAAACTAGTCCACGACCATCCGAGGTATATGTTACGCATGAGAATATTTTGATGCATTTAAACATTTACTTTCTTTTTTCTTTTTCGAGATATTATCGCATAACTTTACTTTCTCTGTTTGGAGACACTAAAGAAACGATGGGCGATAGAAATAACATCCAGTGAAAAAAGAAAAAAAAGAAAATAAAAAAAAAGGAGGTGCTACGCATCGTTCCATTGTACCTAATATCCGCTGTCTGTTTCTTCGAATATCTGTTTCGAAGGAAAGGAATCGATTGGAAACCGTGAAAAATTCTCGACTAAGAACGTCTTGGAAAGAAATTGACCGACTCTTGGATTGGAAGAGAACGAGGTCGAGTCACAGATTCGACCGTGGTTCAATTTAATTATTCAATTTAGCCAAGTCATAGGCTCATAGGTTGCGTAGTAAAGGCTCGCTCGGTTTAGCACAATCTCAATTACGGAAGATTCAGTTGTTCAGTTTGTTACAGTCTCGATAAAAATATCAATGGCTGGTCTTTCGAACCTCGAATGACAAATACGATCTCTAGGATCTTATAATCGAACAGTTTTCTATCTGTCACGGAATTTCCGATGTAACTTGTATAGCGGCCTGTAGAAAAAACGAGATAGCAAATAATTGTATCGCGTAAGAATTGGAAACGTAAATTTAGATGAGATCGCAACGGAGAACAACGCGATAGCGAAAAAGCTCCGAACGCAAAGAGACGAACCATATCAAACGGATATTTATAAAAAGAAGTGGCTGGTATCGCGTTAGGCGGTAAAAACAAGAAGTTGATATTTTTTCTGGAAAGCGTTCGAACGAACTCGCGTAAAAACGAAACGTGGGTGTCAGCGTTGATATCGTGTAAGTATTACCTCTTAAAAGCTATCACGCTGCCAATTTTATTTGACAATCGATTTTACAATCCACGTTACTTGTAACTATCGTAAACAACAACTATTTATTTAGTATTGTCTCTTATTTATTTAGTATAGTTACTGTATCTGCCTTTTATTTAGTATTAAATGATAATAGAATTCAATTAAATTGCGTTTGTTTGACTTTATCAGTACCTAAAATAAGATAAGATATATTTCAATAAGATAGTATCGCGCGATCGCATTACGAAACGCGATTCCCCTCGATGATAGCTTTTAAAAGTTAATACGCGGTATTATCGCTAAGTAACGATATATGTTCGTATAATATCATATACTATTATCTGGTTTAATTTATCCGTGAGCTGTACTTTATAATTATTTATACCTGTAAACTCTAAACTAATCTTTCGATAAACTCGTGTTGACAAACATCAAGTGGTAACTAGGTGGCACGTAATCGCCTTTGAAAACGATGTAGGAGACACAAGCTCGTGCGTATTTCGTCTAGATTCGTTCGCTTTGGATTTCAGAAGAACACACGGACTACATGCACGTAGTTCTTAGGATATAGATCGTGTTTTCAAGTTTAGTATGTCGCGCATCGCGATAGAAACGAATAATTTCATCTTTAGATAGAAATAGCTAAGACATATTTCTAAAAAAAATCTCGTCGTATGGAAGACTATCGGGCAATTTATTCGGAGAAAGTTTACACCAGATATAAGATTTTTTTTTTGCTCCACTCTAGGTCGTTAATTCCACTAAATCCTTTCGCTATTTACCAGATCCGCTGGTTAAACGACCTCTGCGATGCTATTTGCTATTTACACGAATACGGTGCATAAACACATTCTTTCACGTTGCTACTAGGAATGCAAACGCTTTCTACCGACCTTCGTCGAAAATCGAGCAAAAAGGCGAACGTGAGAATTAAGCAAATCACGTGGCTAGTCAATGGAACGATTTAGCGAAACAGCGAACATATAGCGCGATCAAAGTGTACATACACGAATGAACGCAACAATTTGATAGATAGAAGCACTTGCTTCGAAGAAAATAAACGCTTTATATCGATCTGTTAACGACCGATCTGTTAACACGATCGTACGACCTACAAATACAGTTTAAGAACTAGAAAGAAGTTCTCGCGAACTGGAATTACAAATTTCTCATATACTCGGCGATACGATCCTAGTGCCAGGCGCCTAGTCGGAAATTTTACCGGTGTTGTCTCCTTCTGCTGGCACATTTCTCACAATGTCAAGCATGTTTCGCAGATTCAAGGCACGTTCGAGGTCACCTAAATCTTACATCTACGCGTTTCGTTTCGTAAAACGCGAAAATCCGGCAAAGTCGAAGGCCATGGTGCGTGCTCTTGTTCTTACTACTCGTCTCGATGATAGTTGTATTAGCGGTTGATATTAGCGGTGATAATTCGTTTACGTGGAAAACGGCTACTCGTAACGACCCCAAAACCGAGAAAACGAGAGAAAACGAGAGAAAACGAGAGAAAACGAGAGAAAAAGAGAGAATTACGGCCGATTATATTAGATATTACTCGCTGACAGAATACTCGGTCGTTGGTACTTTTAATCGAGGAGATTGCAGGAACCAAGCGAATCGTGCAAGTTGCGTGGCAAGTTTTAGTACAAGTTTCTAGCATTTAGCACTTTAGCTACGTTCCAATTGATAATTACGATTAAAAATTATTTGAAAGATTCGTTTATTTTATATTTACAAAATGAATAAAAGTTTCACGATAATTCGACTGTTTGCGTTACGGTATTATATAGCGACAAAATAATAGCGATATAACTCCAAGTGTCTTTGATACAAGTCACGAAATTGTTAACCATTATGACCATTGGTTCGTATTTGATAATCGTAAAAATGTTTCAATTCTTATTCTCCAAGTATTTATCGATATTCGATATTTACCGACTTACGAATTATCAGGTACAACAGGTTACGATAGAACGATGCATGTAAATTTCTATCTATGAAAATTAACGTAATTTTTATCCCGATAAATCCGGAAAAAGTATCGGTTCTAGCGAAACGGTATTTAAAATAACTGTTTATTTAAAAATAACTGTACGCACATGTACACGTGGCAAAGCAATCTCGTCTGGAAAACGTTATTCTCAATTTTACATTCGTTTCATCTTGCAGGCTCGCTTCACTCGCCACGAGAAACTCTGCATCTATCTTAATTATCAAGAATTGCTACCTATGAAATTTTGCAATTAATAAAGTAATTTGCTACTTACATATTTGTATAATACCTTTAATCGTCAAATTCAACGATTTAATTCATACTATAGTACGTAAAGGTACAATTAAAGCGTGATAAAGTAATTACATCTGTTTTCTTATAAAATATCCACCTTTTTCTCCAAGCTTCGGATCGTTAGCCCATACTAACGAACAAACCAACCTTTCGTTACGTAAACGTACATAAGAAATAATTGGTCGAATAATCGCAGACGTTCGAGCTGCTAATTCATCCGCACCTTTTCATCACTCTACATAGATATAGGATCCATAGATGTAGGATGAAATATATATTACGTAAAACTGTTATGTTCATATCGTACGCGTTCATATCGTAAAAACACGTGGAAATTTTAGTAGCATCGAGTAAGTTGTTCAAAGTCAACTTTGAAACTAACGTAAAAACGTTTCTACGTAAAATCTAGAAACGGGGATTCAAGGTATTTATTTGCCGCCAAAAACAAACCGCGTACGATAAGTGTTAAATATCGAACGAAGATTAAGCGTGTGTGTGTGTGTGTGCGTGAGGTGATAGATGTATCGAAAGTTTTGCCCGGTGGCGTCGTAATTTTACAGTTCGTCGTGACACGTGACGGGATATTGACGCGCACATTTCAAACGAAGCGGCTACGCAGAGGATAAAGAGGCGATTCCTTCGATGACGATGTACTGCCATGAAATTGTTGCTAATAAATAGCGCGAAGGATAAAACGACAGCGATTTCGTTAATAATATCGCGATGAATCAAGATCCCGATGAATCGTTCTTTGTGCGATGGTTGTGCGACAGACGATCGATAATTTTACACAGATAATTAATAGTTTCTTTTAACCGTGACTTTTAATACAAATTATACATGTACGGATAAGCACAGGTAGATAATTACAAGCGATAAGATAACTAATTATTATAGCGACTACGGTGGTTAGCGATTTGTTAGAAGTAACAAGGCGTTTGAACGATCCACAGCAAACGTACAGCTTCTTCTCGTATTTACAACTTGCTACAAACATACAACTTCTAACTCGTTCAACTTCGAAGGTTCGTACCTCGATTAAACATTGCTTTAAACGATATTTAATCTGAACAACAGCTTGTTTCGCTGAGTTCCGAAGCTTTTCTCATATGCAATTTTTTACACACCACATACGTCGTTACTGCGTAATTCAGTTGCAACTTTGACTTTCAATATTTATATCATATATGTTATCATCTACTCGCTAGGTAAATACATTTTCCACGCAAACTCCACTTTTCTTATTTTAGAAATTCTTTATTTACTAGCCTCTAAATTTACAATATATCGGATAACGTTCTAACGTTTCGAAATTATCTATCGTATAATACGATATTCCATTATTTCGTAGCATTTATTCGTGTATTATATCACACGTTAGGTAGTTGATTTAACGACACTTGGCGAAACAGTCTTATGCAATCGTTGAATCGTTGAAGCATATACGTATATACATAGCGATTCGAGTATTCTATTTTCGGCCCATTGTAACAGTTACAACCGTCATCTTTGTGCATGACATTGACTCGAGTAACCACGATTATGTCCTGTTTAACAACATACGGTCGAGCAACGTATAATAATAGTCGAGATGTTCGATGGATCTTACAAATTTATGCGCGCACGTTGATCCTTGACTCGAACTGACGGAAAGCCTGAAACTTTTTTTCCAGATATATCGTACGAACGATCGTTGATTTTAATCGGATATCGAGTTCGTAATAAACGCACGTACAACGTCTGCACGTTTTCCGTGCGTTTATTCGTTTATTCCGTGCGTTCTCGTGCGATCTCGTGCGACAGAAGGAATCGTAGCTCGAGCGATAAGAATTGGTCGCGCGAATCCTCCTAATGATCACTGGTAATTATTACGCAGGTAATTACGATCACTGGTAAAACGCTTTGATTTATTCAAGAAGAGACTATACGCCTGATATTTGTGCAAATAGGCAGTCGTATTGGTGTATTCAGCACGACCATGTGGATTTTTATTGAAAAATTTGTTTGCATCAAAGATGAGAACGGAAAAATGATATTTCCCTTCCAAAAGCGATACGTATAGCGACTCTTTGAAACCGATATATTTCCTGTAAAGCGAAGCTTTAGGGGTTAAAGAAACGACTTTATTGTATACGTTTGATTTACGATAAGTTATTAGGCTCGGTTCTACGTTTGCTCTTTCGTAACGTCGATTATGTATTATTATAATAATATTTTCAACACGTTATACATGTGTACACCTACTACTAAGAAAGTAATTTCCACGTGACTCGATACGTTTTCAACAATTTACCAGCTTCGTTATACCACGAGAAGCGTACGGCTCAAATCTTGATCTCACGTTATTCAGTGACTAAGAAAGCACTTGCGAGTCGATCGTTATCGATACGATGCGTTGTAAATCGGAAGCACTTCGCGGAAACGATTATCTACTGGTCGATTAGAACGATGGTTTAATCGGTACCTTTTCTCGGAGACGTTTCTTCCGTTCTAAATAACAACGAACACCGTTCTTGCACTTTGCCTTTAGCTATCTTACGTTTTTATTTTCAAGCCGGACAGACAGCAATTTCTTACATCGGCGTTGCGTTTTATTTAACGCTTACCGCGCGCAATTACGGTTAATCGCAAGTAACGAGTTATTATCGAAATGTTCCAACACTCGTCCGATAATCACCTGACAGTTTTAAAACACACGATCGTTTATCAGTTTTCTTTTTACAAGTTCGCATGCTTCGTAGGTTAACGTAACGGATGAATTTTTCACGACAAAGGAATTTTCATATTATTTTTTTAATCGTGCGAGTTTGAAACATTTCTTGTAAAACAACTTATTAACCTGCCTATATCAAACCTATCTATATCGTCTGTATCAAAGTCATTCACTTGGCGGATATTTTAACATTTATCTTGTAAAATCCATCGTACGAAAGAAGGAGAAGGACGCGAGGCTTTACTTTTTCTTTCCATTTCTTTTACATTCTATTCTATTCTATTCTATTCATTTATGCGGTATATTGAGAAAAAGAATACCTTGGACGCAGTGTAGGCGTGCGCGCGTACAGGCAAAGAAACACTCGATAAAAGAAATTCGAAGGAGAAAGAAATTTGTCGGTCTTCCGAAACACGGTAGCTCGATTCTTGGGCAACGTTTCCTACTGGACTGACCGCAACGCTTCCGTTGAAAGCCGTAATTTCCGCTAAGATAAGTTAAGCGGGCAAAAACATAGACGATTTGTACTGTTCAGTCCGCGCCGAAGCGCAAGACAGGAACCTTGGGCTCGAAATTCAACAAACCGTGTACCAGCTTTTACGCTTATCCCCGTCCATCCTTGCGATCCTTTTATTTAGCGTGGTTCGCAGTGAGAGAAATTTCGTAAACTCTGTCAACACGTCCCGTCATGTGTGGTTAATCCACGTTTCATATTTCGATTCGCGTAGTTTGTCATTTTAGCTGCCAACAGCTACAAATATGTTGTTCAACTACAAATAACGACACTATATATACCTAGTTGTAGAATTTTTCGAGATTACACGTTTAAAATCGATATAACCCAATACTAAACACGTTTTTTCTACCTCTTAAAACGACGTTGGAAATTTCTATTTCTTCGCACGTTCGTTTACGGTCGGCTACAATGTTTTGCATGTTTTCCATTCCACGAAAATGATAGACATTCGTGTGATTTTGAAGTTTGTGAAATCGGAGGAGTGGCACGCGCAGAGTATCATGCGCGTTTGTGGGAAACACCGATATCGATAATTGTTCCATATTAACGATACCTAGTAAATCAAAGAAATCACTGGCGAGACCGAGATTCCGTTTCTTTAGTTGTATTCAGAAAAATATGACTTTGCGTACACGTACTGTTACTCCGTAATACCTAGTAACAGACAGATGACAACGATTACTAGATATAAATATTGGAAGAGATGGGACTCTCGAGCACCAGTCCCTTTTTCATTTATTAAATATTACTAAATATTACTATTTATCAGATACCGGAATATCGTATTTTGGATATTTTATATATTGCCCGGTATTAAATTAAAATGTAAATGCGTAGAAAGATCGCGTGTTAAATTACGTAACGAGAATGTAGCCACACTGATAAAACGATCAGCTTTATAATGACATTTTATGCGCGTTACGATCTTTTAAAGTTTGAAGTATCGCTAATGGTTCGAGACGGACCTTTCTAATCGACGCAGGTAATAGTTATTTTTCAATTTTTGCCAAGGTGGTGGACGGCTGGTGGACGCAGTTATCTGAAAATATCTACACGATATACACGTTTATACGTACACGCATGGAAGACAATGTGTCGCCGCTTTTCTGACACGTGCTTATCGTCCGGGTTCCATGTGCTTGCAAACGGAATACTAACGCGCTTTTATCGAGGTTTCCACGCAAAACCTAGTAAAAGGTCGTCCAGGAAATTACATCATGTGTCTTTATCCTGTTGCTACGTATTCGCATCTGCGATTCACAGGGCTACGAACAGCCTATTCTTCTATAATTCTAATAATACGAACGAAGATCGCGCGGAAAGTGGTTCCTAAACACGGACAGAGATCTCGTAACAATGACATTAATCGATCGACGTTAACGAGAAAATTGCACGTATTAACGTTTAGTTGGTTGCACCAATTAACAGGTATTTCTTTATTTGCTTTATTCGCACGTTGCTTCTATAATACAGCGATAAAGATTCGCCTTCGGGTAATCATCGAGAACGTATTCGCCATGTGAAACGTATCGTATCTTTGCGTGTTGCGTAACGAAAATTTGAATTTTGAAAGCCGAAACGCGATGTTCGTTCCTCTAGAGTGGGAACCAGTGCGAAAGTAACTCGGAAATGTAAAATAAATAAGATTTTCTCGCGAATCCTCGTACTCGAGACAAAGCGTTTTTGTAGAAACAAGAAACAAGAGAAAGAAAATAGAGATTGGATACACGTGTAAAAAGAATATATATATATATATATATATATATATATATATATATATATATATATATATATGTCGGAGTCAGAGTGGACTCTACAAGAGGCTATGAGTAATAGCGGCGATAGGATGGTCGAGATGATAGCGACCACGGATTCAGGTTCGATAACGAATCCACGGTCCACGGGAGCACGAGTATCAACGTAATACACGATTCGGGTAACTCGATCAGCGATTCGTACAACGACTAACTAACTAACTAACTAACTAACTAACTGTCTCTCTACTTCTCTAGCTCTCGATCCAAATGAAACTGCCCTTATATACTCCTGTCCCCACTTCTCGGGTCAATCTTTGTTTTTAAGGTGGGCCATATAATCATTCCATACTTCTGTTAGGTAAACGTCCCTCACGTGACCGTGGCTAAGTCTAGTGACCTGCTATGTCACCTTGAACCCGAACACATCGTCATAAAGCCGGGTCGGAACATTAAAGTTATTTCTTATTCATTTCTTTCTTTCTCTTTATTGCTTACAATGCAGTTATCGTAAAAAGTCTGGACTAGGGTATTGGGGTTTTTCCAGCATTCCAGACGGGAAATCCCGCTGTCCTTCCATCTCCGACATATGGGATGTTGGGAAAAATCCCAATACCCTAGTCCAGACTTTTACTATAGCTACACGTAAATAATAAAAATAAGAAATAGTTTTAATGTTGCAATCTGATTTTATGACGATGGGTTCGGGCTCGAAGTGACATAGCGGGTCACTCGAATGATTATATTTCCCTCCTTAAGAACAAAGATCGACCCGAGAAGTGGAGACAGGAGTATATAAGGGCAGTTTCATTTGGATCGAGAGCTAGAGAAGTAGAGAGACAGTTAGTTAGTTAGTCGTTGGACGAATCGCTGATCGAGTTACCCGAATCGTGTATTACGTTGAGACTCGTCATCCCGTGGACCGTGGATTCGTTATCGAACCTGAATTCGTTGTCACCATCATCTCGACCATCCTATCGCCGCTATTACTCATAGCCTCTTGTAGTGTCCACATTTGTATCGATAAACATTAGCTACATCAGCGATGGTAAAGTAAGTAAAGGTTCATCGAACGCCCCCAAAATTCCAACCTGACTCCGACATATATACACACATAGGAGAATTTCTACTCAGCCTACTTACGCTTTGGGAGATGTGAAAAAATGTCAAAAATAGCAGTTCCATTTTCACAGTCTTGAAACGATCCTCCACCTCCCACTTTGATTTCTCGCGACAGTACCATTTCTATTTTACAGTCTACGCGTTCTTCGCGTCATCTTCTTTTCTTTTAGGATCGCTTTTAGCATTAGGTCGTAATTGAAAGAGCAATTAAAAGACACGCGCTGTTAGTATGATGAATTTAAATTTCAAATTTACATCTTGATTTATATAATAGCACCTTCTCTTTTCCGACATGCCTTTATATAGGTAAAGGAAATAGCCATCCGCGTTTTACAAGATAATTACATATTAGAATAAATGTGGTTTATATTTGGAACGATAACGAGCTATAAAAGAAATATCTGGTAATTTCGAAAATACCGCTGTTATTTAAGAAAAATTCATTGTGCGCGTGTGCGAAGCAAAGCGCGTGCAAAAGTTTAATCAAGAAAGAAAAGAAAGAAAAGAAAGAAAAGAAAGAACAGAAAGAAAAGAAAGAAAAGAAAGAACAGAAAGAAAAGAAAGAAAAGGAACTTAATCAAAGGAAGAATATATCGATATCAAACTTGTTTATCGTCGCTGTAAAAATTTGTTTTTTCTTACCACGCTTGTTAGCAGATTTTCTATTATCGTTGACCCAGTTATCGAGGTTTTATTCGTGGATTTCGATAAAACGGCTTACAATTAGAAAACCAAAGCGATAGAGAGTGTATTATAAGAAATTAAAAAGTAAAATTCGAAAGTTTGTCGAAAAGTGGGCAGTGTAGGTATTGCAGTGACAGGTAATGTATTTTAAGAAGCATATACCACTGTAATATCAAAAAAAAAAAAAAAAAAAAAAAACAAAACAAAACAAAACAAAACAAAAAGAAAAGGAGGGTATACGCTTGGTCTATCACATATTTAAGTTGGAGTTTTCTCGGGATAGTATAAGTTGTAAATTTAAGGTATAAACTAAGAATCGTAAGAGTGCTGGGGAAGAGAGAAAGAGAGAGAGAGAGAGAGAGAGAGAGAGAGAGAGAGTGTGTGTGTGTAAGTAAGAGTGTATGCCTTGGTGACGTTAAAGGAGTGGGAGAAGGGTGCGAGGGTTGAGGATCTGCATTTTTGGATCTGAGAAGACAGACGTTGTGAGCCTAGTGCTGGAATAAGACGTACGAGGATATTGCGGTCAGTTTTTGCATTGGGTATTGCTTGTTAAAATAAAACTAAACTTCGCTTTAAATAGAACATTCTTTCTTGTCCTTACTCTAGACTATTTAGATAGTACACCACTGTATTCCACCAATGCCTACCGATAACAAACGATCGAGTTTTCTTTTCTGGCTTTTCTTTTCTTAGCGACTGGCGCGATAAAAGCAATTCAGCGATGAATTTCGATGTCCGATTTTGTTGCAGGGGCAACCGAAGGAACGTCGTTCGCACTGGGAAGGAGGTTCCGGAAGATATTGGCGGGTTTTCGTGAGAACCAACGACCTTCCATTTTACTTGAGAATAAGTAGGAGAGGTCGGCCTTGAAGCGTGGAAATACGCGGCGTCGCGTGGTAATAGTCGTGGAGCAGGCGGCAGAACTCGGTATCAAGAGAGAGATTTATTCGAGTTTCACAACCTCTCTCGATCAGCGGCACCGGTGGTCGCGGTCGTGACCTCGATAGAGCTCATCCACCTGGTTGGATAACTCGACTCTCGATTCGAGCAGCCGCCACAGAACCCTGAAAGGTCGAGCCGCTTGGTGGCCTCGCTCTTTCGCCAGTCTACTCCTGCTTCTCGGTACCACCACCGACTCACCACCACTAACTCATCACCACCGACTCACCACCACCGACTCACCACCACCACCGCGCACCACCACCGCTCACCACCACCGGAAGTCGCACGATGTAGCGACTTTTGCCGGCGATTCCATCGCGCGATAACATTTTATCTGATCGAAACTGTGTTCTGCGCGTGTTACGCTGCGTGTGTTGTACGCGTCCGTGCGCTCGCGTCTCTCTGTCCCTTGACAGGAGAAACAGAAACAAGACGTTGAAATATTTTCGGACGATACAACCGGACGGTAGCAGCGTGGCCGCGGTCGCGCGCCAACCATGAAAACGATGGGCGACGTGGCCCCGAATTCCGTCGACGAACAGAACGGCAATTGCGCCTCGGCACAGAACCCCACTGCCGGCAAAGAATTCGGCCACAAGACCCTCAAGTCCTTGAAGAGGGGCCTCGGCAGACTTTGGAGGAGGCATCGTGGCAACGCCTCCATCACCGAATACGACCCTTGCTACAAGGTCGCTTATCTTGGGAACGTACTCACTGGATGGGCCAAGGGTAAGCCAATTGTCTGATTTTCTTTGTCTTTACGGCCAGTCTTTGGCCGTTAAGGTTTGCACGCGCTTTCCCGCCAACCACCGGGCCATTTCTTCTTATTCGACGGCCGCTTCTTTCGAAATAATCACCGAGTTTTAATCGTTTTGCAATCGATCGCAAGAGCAGAGCGTACGATCGGTATTCCTCGCTCGCGTAAAACCGAAACGTCGCAGAGACACTGTGGTATCGAGGCTCGCCTTGCTCCGATCGCTCGATACGATGTCTGCGAGGCGAGCTTCTATCCAGACAGCGAGAGAGCGGCTAGCTTTACGTTAATGTTAACGTTTACCTTAACGTTTCTATGGTTTCTCGCTTTTCTTCCCGCAATTTCCTACGATCAGCTCAAGCAAGAACTTATCGACCGACTGGAAATACCAATACGCGGTCTCTTATGACTTATGTTAATTAATACGTGGTTTCTTCGTGCGTGAAAGCCGCGTATATTTGCCCCGATACACGTAATACGTAATTTGAACACACTAACGACGATCTTTTTTTCCGTTTCACTTATTCCTTCGAATCCGTGTTAAACGAATCCATGTTCTTGACACGTTCTTGGCATCTATATACGCATGTATACGCATCTCCTATTAATACGAAAACGATATTCACCTCGATACTATATACTATATTCGATACTAATGCCTATTATCGTCGGTGTCAGCTATGACAGTGAAAGAAATCATTCGAAACGTAATGAAAACCAGTTTGACGAACTGATAATGAAAACGAGGAATCGCGTTTTCGGATAACGCGACGATAAATCGTCGATCGTCGAACGTGCTGAAATTTAACATTTAATAAAAGAGATATAACGAGAGAATGTCGTAAGTTATATAAATAGCGTGATAAAAAAGTTCTTGGAAACTGATAGGAAGATTACATGCCGATTAGTTCGAGCAGTCCTATCTAAATATAGATACGAATACCTCGCGATTTCATCTAATAACGTCTGACACCTAATTAATCTTAGTATAAAAAACTACTTTTATCGTAACAATCAACTTGCCATTTTACTCGTTTTGAAATATGTCACCGCATCGTGCGACAGCTTCGAGTAAATTACGTAATTTTCTATCTAATATCGATGTACATAAGCTTCACACCTTGCACGATAAATACCATTGACGATTCTTGTCTTATGAAACATGATTTTCTTCGTCGAACGTAAACAAGTAGATGCGAGTTTTGTATCGAACATTTATTATGTACAACGAAGAAGGTTTCCACTCTGTTCGCATCTACGTACGAAGCGACGTATATCCATTTATCGTTATTAGCAGACTGTGCACGTTTGTTCGTTCGTTCGTTCGTTCGTTCGTTCGTGGTAAATGAAAAAATGCAACGGCGCAAGGGATACGTTTATATGCGTATTATTACGCGATTATTATTGCACTGGCGGAAAATATCCAAAGCAAAGTATAAACATCCAGTGGTTGAAACAAATCGCCTCTCTACCACTTGCTCGGTTACAAGAGTCAGTTTAAACAAATGTGAACTTGCGTAAACGTTTTTTAGCCTAGTGGCTGCAAATTCTAATCGGCAGGCCAGCTAATTAATCGCGTCAGGAGAAAGGTGGCTGACCTGACACGGATAAATTAAAGGGACGTCGAGAGACGGCAGAGATGCGCGGAGAGCTTGCGTATTTCTAACTCGTCAAGCCCGAGACGCGTGAACGACCAGACGGAAGCGCGTAATACGTACTCGTTGCAGTTAGCAGCCGAGCAAGGTCAACGTCTAACCAGCCCAATCGCGTACTCCACCCGTTGATACTGGCAGCGTTCGATACGAATAAATCATTCGACTGGAATTTGTCGTAAATTCGTCGAATAAAGCGAATAAACGAAACGAATTTTACTCGCTAAACGATTATATCTGCTTGAGAAGTAACGAAATAGAAACTCTGGAGATAACGACAGCTTCGGCGCGTGTTAACGAGAAAACACCGTTCGTCGCGTTTGCTGCGCACAATTTGAGAAAAAATTCGTACAATTTGTATAGTATCTACTAGGCGTACAAATATTCTATTATCCGGTCTATCGATGAGAAGAAGAATCGTATCCGCTGTAGCCAGAGACGAAGAAGAGAGAAAGAAACGAATACTTGGATATCGCGCGGTACAACGACAGGCGTATACGGAGTACGATCTGCGATCTCGATAGGAGGGGACTCCTACTTTCTCTACATACCTTTGCTTCGGACTGGGTCGGCCTTAATCATCGGGAACACCATTATTACGGTACGTTTATTCGCAACCGCTTATTTCGTCGCGATTAATTAATTCTCGGCTGACTCTGGCTAGCAGACACTCGTAACCTCCTTCGATCCCTTTTACGGAAGGTAGTAAAAGCCCCGTCGTTCTCGCCGAGTTGCTTTTCACGAAATCCACCGCCTGTCGCGATTCCCAGAAACTCGGAAAGAAAATTATTTAAGTAATCGACTGTAACACGATCGCCGCCGATACTTTCACCCGCTAGAGATCATGCGACGTGATCAACATCTTAATAGCGTGGAAGGAGGTTTTACCGGCTATTGACAGCCACGAAATTAACTCTGCATTGGCATATCGCGCTCTCTCGTTACTAGACCGCGAATTCTCCTCTGTTTCTGCCATATTCGAAGATGCAAAGATGCAAATATTAACAAAGTTCCATATGTCTCTTTAGCTTTGATTAGAAAAATATCTCATGCTTATCGATCAAAAATAAACTGCGTTTTACAACTTGAACGTTACAACTTGAACGAAAATACAGCCGTGGTTACCGCAGCGTACGATCGAGAGATCATCGCCACCAGTTAAAATTTACCAATTTTCATTTCATTTCCATTTAACGTTTTCCATTAAACGCGATTAAACGAGACTTTCTCGACTTTTCTCAAACATCCTGATTTAATCCGTTTATCTAATACGTTTAATACGTATAGTTTAATACGTTTATTTTCTATTATCGTTATCGTTATCGATATCGTACTATTGTCATTTCATCTTTTAGTAAATTCGTGTCGCGCAGTCGTTGTCGACTATATATGGTACGATGGTTAGTAGACAGGCACAGATATCTGTTTAAATTCTATCTTTTAGTTACGTTTACAAGGATACGAATTTGCACAAGTGTCCGAGGAAGAAAATGTTAAATATGAAACGCAAAGATCGTTTACTTTTACGCTAAAAGAAACGTATACTTTCGTATTTCGATTTTATGCATAAAGATTTTCTCGGAACGTTAAAAAAATGTGTTTCTTTGTAGAAGATGTGTTTGACGGCAAAGACGTTCTCGAACACATCGATCTATTATGCATCGTGAATGCCGATATAATATTAAAGCGAATGGAACACGTATTCGACGTTTCTTGCTAATATGCGCATAAATTATCCTCCTTTGTAGCGTTAACATTAATTTTAACAGCTACGTCGATCAAATTTGTCGTTACTTTTCTTAACGGATACCGTAAAGTCCGAGTTTATAGAACGATACTTGTAGCGCTGGTCCGTCGTTCAATTTATTCGATTTAACAACTTCCAGTTTTGCCTGCAACTCGTTCTCGCTGACCTTCGCGCCACTTTCGAGAAGAATGCAAATAGATCCAACCGAATATCACGATTTTTGACTTTCCGTAATCTTGTTCGAAACACGGTTCTTCATCTTCCGTAAGCAGTAACTCTAGACAAGTGGTGATAATAGGTACGGTAAAGCGACGAAAGAGGAAACTGACGACGCATTTTCTCTTCCATCAAATATCTTTTTTTTAATTCTATTTTTATCCTGCTTATTAATCTAGAATCTAGGATCCAGACCCTAGGACCTAGGTTTCTTCTATATAAGGAATAACATTGCGATCGAATCTCGATACGTTACTTTGATTTGTAAACTAGATATCGATAAGTTGCGATACAAGTAGAGATAACTTATTGTCAATACGACACAGTAGTAAAATACGGTGACAGAGTAACGGACAGATTTGATAAAATGACTATGCACTTGCCTAGATCTCAAGTCGTACGACGTTATAGAGCGAGACAGAAAAAATAAATCGGTATTCGTTTACCAGCTAAGAAATAAAATTCGGTAAACTCAACTGCGTTAGATAGGCTGTCGGCGGATTTAACATTTGCCGATATAAATTATAATACGAAGTTTGTCGTTTTATTGGGTATAAGCGAGATGGCAGGGAAAAAAATCATCGTTTGTTTCGAGTCGGGCAACCGTAGAATATTGGAGTATTGGAAAGTATCCGTTTCAATTATTATCAAAACGAGAAATGTTCGAGCATTATCGCTACCCAGATACTTTGTTTCTTCCACGCACTCGTATACAGTAGGAAGAGACCGTGTATTTTTAGCCGTAGTAAAAGTGAAATCATACGTTGCTTCGTTCCAACGAATCGCAGATGTAACCTCTTTTTGATCAGCGCGCCAATCTTTAACCTTATCCGACGCGAACCGATAAAAACATCGAAAATAGACCTTGCTCCCTCTGCCTTTCAAATTTATATATATCTATATATCCGTTTAATAGGTTTTAACCTGGTTACGTTAATAACTGCGCATATATGGCTAGAACGGAGGATAACGTGGCTATTAGATTTTATCATCGACGGTCCTTTCTTTTTATTCGGAGATTCTTGCAAGAATCAGCAAAGTTGCACAACATGGACAAATCGAATCGCGCTAGAAAGGTATTTCTGTCTATACTTTTACCTGGAAATCGTTATCTATCGTTGTGGGTGCAACGAGCGCAGGAGAAATGCGTCAATTCTGTTTCGCAACAGCACGTGTTTCGAAATGTGTCGGAGACAATGAAAAACTCGAGGCAACTCGACGCAACCGAGAAATAGTAGAAAAATTCAATAACCACGAAGTCACGTTGCTTCTCCGCTTGGAAGACAAAATCAACTCGAGTTAAACTTCGTAGCAACTACCTGGACAACTTTTGGTTCTGGCCAAACACCATATACTTAACATTCCACGGCGTAACCTATAAGAATATCGATGATGGTATGGATGACCGTTGGTTGTCGCCAATATCAAGGTCGATAAAAGACACGCGTACAAAGAAAAGATGCTTCGAAATGCGATTGAAAAATCATAAATATAATTCGACTAAAAAGTTTTAAACCTGAAGAAATCTTGGAAGCTCGCGACAAGATTCCAGGTTTCGTATCGAGATTGATAAAAGGAAGCTACCTGCGTGACCATCTATCTATGCTTTTAAAAATCAGAGATATAGTTTGACCGAGATGCTTGAAAACGTAGAAAAGAAAAAATCTTTGAAGCCTTAGATAGAAAATACGATATATCAATAATGGACTGTATATATAGTTGTTTTGTTTATCCGTGGCTATATCGTAAATAATGGAAATTTCAATTGCACGCGTGTAAGAAAGATATCGATATTCCATACTACTCGCGATTTAGTAACCTGTTATCTCGTTAATTGGCTAACTTTTCGTTGCAGCCTTAGTTGCAGCCCGTATATTCTTTGCAACGTTTAGAAGGCGAAACAAATCTCTATATAATAAAAATACGAATTTTAACTTTTCGCGATTTATTCATCGACGATGCAACGATAATTTCAGCTTATCAAAATTTCTTCGATGTACCTGGAAATATATACATATCGGGTAGAAACTCGATGTACTCGATATATCGCGCGATAAATCTTGTTTCCTTTCAATTTTAATAAAAGCTGGCGAACATTCCACTTTTGGGGAATTAATTCTTTGGAGAAACACGACATATCCGAAGGGTTGCTGCCCTGACCGGTATATTTAAAACGATCTTACCGTACTCTCCGAGTATTTCGATTACGAAACGACATCCGTTATTATTATCCATTAAAATGCTACGCGACAGTGAAACTTATTTTTCACACTTGGATAGATGGATGGACTTTGCCGTATCGTTAATGGTCGTTTCATCGACGATATGGTTGGATAATAAATGGATTTCATTCGACGCATGACTAATCGTGGACCGTCCCCGGTATCTATGGGTGACGACGAAGCGCAGAAGCGTCGTTAACAAACCACTATTCCAGCAGCTTATTGTTTCGCGTTGGAAAATAAATACGTACACCGATCTATAGCGTATACAATACGATAACGATCTCCGTCGTTTATTACCACCAGAGAGACAATTCGCAGCCTGATAATTTCACATCGTTGATATCGATTCAATTGCCTGATTATCCTATTTCTGATAGAAAATTACGAAATTTTGCAGATGAAAAGTGTAAAACGTTGTAAAAAAGTTGTTTCCCTCGTTCGTGTTCCCATGTTTTCAGAGATACGGAAAGATATAAGGAAGGCGGGAAGGAACAGCGAAGGAGTGTAGCTATGGAATAGCGAAAAGGACACGAGCGGAAAATATCGTTCGATTTCGTAGAACGTTTGGCCAGTGAAATGTTCGAACGGCAGAACGTTGGTATAATTAGATCTTTGCACGTACTTACACTATTCGTAGATCACACTCTACTCGAGTTCGAATATTACGTACTTTGCATACTTTTCCATATCACGAGTATTTCGCTCATTTTTGCACCTCTCGATTTCCCACAAATCCGTAAACGCGCTAGCAACTGGCAGTCTAATTACTCGCTATTTAGTCTACTTGCTTCTGTTACGTTCGCGTGAATTCCCTTATTCGCACGATCGTACGCTGCTCGGCTTTGACGCTACGAAAGGCTCGAGACCAATACGATGCAACGATCTTTTCCACGAAAATGCCACCTAGGACACGGATTCCTTCTAGCTGCACTGCCCCCTTTTCCCCCAAATTCTTGGATATAAAAGGCCTAGAACGACGAGAGCCGAACGGGTTCGGTTAAACACCCGATCGACCGTTCGACTCCCTGCTAGGAGCAACGTACGCGATACGAAACGCGAACAACACGACCTACGACGACACTCGCGAAACAACCGAAACAAAAATAAATCGCTTTCCATATCCGTGGATACGTTTTAGCGAATCGTCGATCAGTTTTCAAAATTATTGCCTTTTAACGTCGAATACCAGTGTAGCCTGCGGTAACGTAAAATTCATAACACAATTTCTTCTAGTTATTCCTTTAAGCTAGCCTTTATCGATGCCACCGTTGTTATACCGTTTCTCCTACTATCGTTCCGTTATATATCTCCGTGATATTATCAAACATGATTCAAGCTTGTTCGTCCACCGTCGTTATCTTTTATCTATTTTTAAACGTTCGAACCGTACATTCGCTTATCGCCACAGGATTCCGTGTATCATCTACCTTCTGTCGAGTAGAGCATTTTTGACAGAGTTACTTATCAGCTTATCTTTCAAATCCACGCGCTCGATGCTTGATTTAACGCTCGTGATTACGGTAGATCGTAAAACATTAACTTTCCATTAAAGATACCGCGAACAGAAACAAAGTCGCAAACACTCGAGTAACGACGATTTACAGTTGTTCGCGTTTTCATTTCCTATTATTGTTCCGATTATTGCACGGATGGTTGGAAACCTGACTTTTAGACTCACGATGCCCAAGTACGGAACTTTGTAAGCTCTCGTAAGATCGTCATCGAACAAATATAAAACATAAAGAAAAGCCGGCGCCGATGCAAGATTCTTGCAACTTATCGACACAAATTGCCTACTATTTATCTGGACTTTGAGAGTTCGTAGTCACAGAAATGGCACAAAGTTTACAGGAATTTCGAGAGGTTTGAAAGTTCCAATGTTCCGTTCTTCTTACCATGTTGATCAGTCGAAAGAGATCAGTCAGATTTCGAAGTGCCGAATAATCCGAGTAATCGTAAAGAAATGGTAAAAAAAAGAAAAAAGAAAGGAAAAACGTAAATCGAGGAAACGGGGAACACCGATATCTTTATGGTGTCCACACCGAGAGATAGTTCGCCTATTATTATTGTTAGTGCGAGTAACAAACGTAGGTGACCGAAATAGCCCTACCACGCTACAATCGAATTACAACGTAAGTCTCGTTACGTGGATCCGTATCTGCGTCATTCGGATCGTTGGATCGTGACAGTTGGTTAGCTCCGCTGATTCGAACGATGGATTGACATCCAGGTCGCAACAATTGACCGAGCAAACACGGATTTTTCATCTGCAGCACGATGTCATTAGGAAGGCAAACGCGGCAGCGGTCTGAAGCGTCCTGTCGCGTCCTGTCGCGTCCTGTCGCGCGTCGGGTCGGCCGCTAGCTGGCCGTAGCTCTCATTTTCTCGAAAACACGATGAACTCGAGGCCGGTCGGCAAAATGGCCGACGTCTAACGGAAGAAAAATTAACGGGTTGCTGGCGTTACCTTTAATTGGATAATACCGAACAGAGTGTTACGGCCTAGCGGTCGTATATACTTTTGCTATACCAGTCGTTCTGCAACCGACTGGCTCTCCCGTAGCGACGCTTCCTGTTCCGCGTCGTTCCAGATCGTCCGTTTTTCCGCTTGCGATTCGATACCAACAGCGCGATACCTCGCGTCGTTGGTTCGTTCGATCGTGACGATCATTGTCAACGACGCTGCTGCTGCTTTCTCTCGACGTGTCGAGAATCGTACGATACACATTCGACAGAAAATCGCTATACCTACGGTGTGTATAGTAGTCGACGAAAGTATTCCAACGCTTACGACGGAATTTTTTTATCCATTTTTTATCCATTTTTTTATCCATTTTTTATCCACCTATCATACGCATCGTACGAGATCGCGTGAAATTTCGTTAGCGATGCAACGAGTGACGCGACTATCACGATTGTAACGGTAGAATTTGAAGCAATCTCGAAAAGAAGTTGCAAACATACGCTCGATGGAAAATCAGTAGTATACTAATCACGATCGGTGCTCTCGCTCTGTGTCGGGTGCCCCGTAGCTCTATTCTATCGTCGTATATATGTATCGGAGAGTCGCTTCAGCGGTGGATTCTGCGAAACGAAACTAACGAAAACGATAAAATGCTCGATCTTCTTCTCAAGTTGAGACTGGCGAAAAGCGAAGACGGTAGCCCGAGAAACGGACAGAGTGAGACGGTTCGGACGTAAAGAGGTCGTTTTGAACACCTCTTGCGGAGGTATGCAGATACAGTTTGTCAAGGAAGAAAACTAGGTCAACTACGTCAAACAGGGCATCCGTCTGTACGAACGTTTTTTTACTCTTTTCATATGCAGAATCCATTGCCAATGCGGCACGCCCTGTATAACGTAGTAAATATTCGAATAATATTTTGCCGATCTTTGCAAACTTCAAATAAATACCCTGTAACTTGCATGTACATCTTCAGATCTGTTTGAAATTTTACCAATACTATCGCGATAGGCGTGTCTCGTTGAAGTTATAAGCGAGTACCACGATAAACTTCCCGTCATCCTACGTGCATGTATATATTTCTGTATTGCGTGTATCAAATGCATAAAAATCCGCAGATTACCTTAACCTTTCTCCGAAGATAATGTTTCCCTTAATGTTCGCTCTTATAATTTTATAATAATTGATCTGATGTATGTTACAATCGCGCTATCGAGTTCGAAAAACTATAGGTTAATGATAATGTTTAAAACGGACGTTCCATCTATAAGATCTATAAGATGCTATAGCGTTCCACTCTATATTTCCTATATTTCCCATATTTCCCATATTTCCCATATTCTTCATTTTCGTCCTCTTTTAAGCCGTAAAATCTACCCGATTTCGCTCGTGCCACGAACTTACGCCTGCAGCGTACGTTGTTACATATATACTTTTCATTCGTGCGACGACATGGTGTTTGCAAAAACTGGTGAAACTGAAACGGGTGTCGTAGAGCAAACGGCTAACGGCAGGTATCGCTGGAAATTTTAAATAAGCTCGTTGCAAAATTTCGTACGAATCGTACAGGCTGTAGTAATCACGTACACTATTATACGCGATCGTACGGAATCTGAAGAATGAAACGAATACAAAGCTCGTACGTGACAACAAACGGAGGACGATGGAGCAATCTGTAGTCTCGCGATTGTACTTTGACAGGAGTTTAGTGATATTCGTGGCTTCGTCTTTTCTTACGTACTTGTCATTTTTTATTATTCTAATTAAAACGAAACACAACAGATGTACAACGTTGTTCGATATCCGGCTGACCATTTCGATCCATCGATCGCGAATCTTACAGATTTATACACGCACGTTGATCGTTGTCTCGAACTGGCAGAAAACCTGAAACTTCTTTTCCGCATATATATCGTACGAACGATCGTTGATTTTAATCGGATATCGAGTTCGTAATAATCGCACGTACAACGTCTCCACGCTTTTCGTGCAAACTCTGGACGATCACTGGCGATTACGCAGCACCGTAAACGCTTTTATTCGTTCGAAAAGAGACGATATTTGTGCAAATGGGCAGTTCTAAAATTAACAAGTAATAATAAATTCGGGCGGTTTTAAAGAAACGTCCACCGAATGTATTCGGGTGGACGCCAGGCTATCCTGGGATGGCTATTGACGTAACAGTTGGACGATAAGCGGAACGCGATAAAGATAATTAGCAGGTTTCGAGACTTTGTACTGGCATACATGCATAGTATGTATATCGCGATACTCGAGCAAACGAAAATTTCCACCGGAGCATAAAAACGACAATGACGAATGTTATCGGCGGTGTGAAGAAGATGAAGTCGCCAATGATAGAGGCGTAAGAAACCGGCATAAATGAGAAGGTGTAAGAAAACCTGCTGCTAATCCGTTCGTGAGAACCGAGAATAGTCCAATGGCTCGGATTTTTACGATCGTTGCTCGCACGGTTCGCTTTTATCGATTGTATTCAACCGGGATTCGATTTACCCGAACGACAAGATGTTTCGTAATCGCTCGCCATTTCTGTTGGATCGATGCGTACGAAATGTTGTTTTCTCAGGTAAAGTTTAGACGAGTTTAAACGCCGCACATGGCTGGAATCGTTGTAAACAACGCGTACAGAAAGTATCGGGATGTTCGTTTTGTCGTTATTGGCGCTTGCCATAAATGACATAGAAACGAGGAAACTTTCAAAAATCACCGGTTTTAGGATTCGAAAATTCTTCTCTTAATTTTACAGTTTTCTTCTTTTTTTCGAATTTGCCACGTTGAACCATTATTAAACAATTAAATCGGAGGAATATCGTAAACCGTAAACCGTAAACCGTAAACCGTAAACCGTAAACCGTGTAAACCGTAAAACTGTAAACGATGCGGTAGAAACCGCGTTGAATTTAATTACGAAACCTAAGATTCGTACTTGTTTCAAGTGCGCAGTTTTCGAAACGGACGGAATATGCGCGGAATGTCGGATGAAACATACAAGTTAATTGGATTCTGTTGCCTGTTGCGCCTGAGAAAAATTTGAATTTCATAGTGCGAGAATATGTATTGACGTAAATCAAGAATTTAACGTTATACGGTTAGCCGCTTGATGTAACGAAAGCAACGAGAAACTAAACTTTGCGCCTAATTACGAATCATGAAATATTTATCGCATTGTTTTCTAAATAATTAACTCGTCTGTTATTTACACTGCAACCACTTTGTTCGCAACACTGTATACTCTATGCGACTGTACGACATTCAAAGAGTCGTGAAACGAAGAAGATGATCGTTTCGTTGGTGACAAAAGCATCGATACGGTTACAATGTTGCGATCATAAAAATTATCGTGCAACGGATAAAGATATCGTGGAAACATTTTCTCCTAGACTTTCTCGTATAACGGCAGAACACGTGATTGATTATTCTCCGCTACTAGGGAAAACAAAACTCTTTTTAGTTTTCTTTTAGAGTGGTTTTATATTAACGACAGGATAGTTTGTCCTTCGTATTTGCATACAGAAAAACGTCGATGGTAAAAATACCTGGCGAATGAAGCGCGTAAAACGCGACGAACGAACGAATTTGACGACCGAATATACGAATAATTTAGAATATACGAATAATTTAATTTAACAAAGTTCCAAACGAGATATCGATTATTAAAAGCCTCGATTATGTTCTGACCATCTCACGGTTTGACGTCTATCTTTGATTTCGTTTGCTTCTCAGTTTGCCTTTGTACAAGGCTACGTACAAAGTGCCCACACAAAGAAGCATAAGAGAGATTATAAACTCAACGTTACTGATTTTTCCTTTCGAAAGCAACAGGTTTCTGAATTTGCATAAATTTCATCCTCGTTCGAAGATCGACTCGTTCTAACGAGTAGTTCTAACCGAGTAATTTTGTAATGAAAAATTTCAATAATTATAAAACTATAAGTTATACAAAGGCGAATCAATCTTAAACAGGTGGATTCCAATTATTTCAAATATAGGTAATCGTGGTATAGTTTCATTTAGATAGAAACGAAATAACGCGTATTAAAAAGATATAACTTATCTATCTACGAAATCCACATAAAATGAAATTGCAAGGTAAGCTGTATGCTCGCACTTTAAAAATACTCGTAACATGTATACGTAAGAAAATCTTCTACACAGAGAAATCTTGCGCATCGTTTCCCGTAATTATCTTCGTTTCAGCGACTCCTCGACAGCTGCACTGTTTCTCCGATCCGATTGCTTCTTCTTTATTCGCGATCTCGATCGATCCCGGTTATGACCATAGTCAAAACTCATCGATCTTGAAATGTCCGTGACATGGTCGGAGACTAGGCTTTCTAAAACGAGATCAACCTTATCATCCGTTTCTTTATATTTTATGTCTTGAGAATATATCTAGTTGCTACGCTTCGTTCTGTATAACACATACTTCTATTTTACTACATGAATATTTATGAGGATCACCTTATACGTTACGAAATAAATGAACCTATTAAAAATCATACGGCGGAACGAATGGTGCGACCGCTACGAACGGATAAAGCGGGCACTTTCGTTTCTTCGAAATTTATAAAATTTGCAGCCTATGGATTAAAGAAAATACGGTTATTCGTACTATTATTACTCGTTCGCGTTGGTGTTGATTCGAGTTTCTCACTTCTTGGCCCACTGAAAGTCAGTTCACGCTACTTTCACCACAAGACGCGTAACATGGCCAAGTCGATCCGTACGGCGAAGATCTAATCGGAAAGGACAGCGTTAAATGTTTATCTCGATATGCATCTAGACGAAAGACTCGCGTGGATCTAACACCGAGAAACCAGCGAAAATAGAAAATCGAACGAAAAAGTAGGAAAGAGATTCTTGGAATTTCTCTTCGCGTCGATCGTAGCGTTCAGAAGTACGATTCATCATCGATGAATAATTTACTCAAATGTCGCATACTTGCTCGATCAAAATATATTTGATAAATGGCAAATGATTACAATTCTAACTTATCCGGTAGAACATTAATGTATTTCGTTCTCGTTAGAAACGTTATTCTCCGATTGTCTTCCCTTTTCGGTTCGTTCGTTCGTTCGTTCCTTCCTTCCTTCCTTCCTTCCCTTTTCATTTCCAATTAATCTTTTTTTTTCCTCGCGGAAAGTAAAAACGAAATTTTCGGTGAATTTATTAGATTTATAATTTTATTAAATAGAAAGCGCAGTGCTTTACGTAAGGTGAAAGTCGGCTTTTATATAGGTGCTAATAATATTTATCGATCAAAATTCATGTCAAGATGACTAAAATCGTTTCCTCGTTGATCACTCGGTAATATCACTTCAATTATTTCACTTTGTTTGCCATTTTCGTTGCATCGCAGAATCATACATATTTTATTTAAATGGATAAAATTCACACGCCTGTTACGATTTATAATACTCCGCGATAGCATTCGACATATCGACTGACGTTCCATCGTTTGATTCAACGTATGTTAAAACATAATCGCTTTACTATCGTCGAACGAAGATAGAGCTGCGTGATAATTTCTGTTATAGCTATCCTATATAAATTCAGTTGTGCATTCAGTTGTGCAGGATCGAAGAATCTAATTATAACAACACGAAATAATGTACGTAACGAGCAATTTAATTGGCAATTTAATCAATGTACGTAGGTAGATGCAATTAATCGAATTAGCAAATACGGATGAACGTAGTTACACGCGATATAGGCTATCGCGTTTTAATCATTGCATGGAAGTATTGCTGAAATGCAGCATTATTTATCAATCTTTCGTAAGCGGACATACCACCAAAATTCTTAAGGCAAATGCTACTTTTTTTAAACGGACCTACGTATCCTTTTTTAATTGGACCGTCAGTCTAGCCGGTCCCAGACGAGTTCACTGACTGACTGAGGTATACAAGTTTGCAAAGCTCGAAGAAGAATTCCGACTCTATTATATATACCTTTTATACCGATTAACTAATTCCGTTGCTTTACATTTCTATAGTCATTTTCGATACACTCTATGCATTATCGTGCATCGAGGTTGGGACTAGGTTTTCCATTTTCTATTCTTTCGCCGTTGTTGTTCCCTAGTTTCAAATACGTCGCAACTGTTTCTCGATAATACGTTTCTATCGTGATTATAATCCAAGGAAATGACGAATTAACGAATAATGGGTTTGACACGTGGCTCGCGTATTTATCTTTACCGTGCCATTGTCTCGGATATTTTTCTTTATCACAAGCGTAATCGATAAAATATCGTAAAAATAGATTTTATTCGTTCGATCTAGATATCGATTCTCTCGAGTTCTGTCCATTATTAGCCACTAACAAGGAATTCCAAGTCTCGCGAAAGAGATAGAAAGTCGAGTCGAGTCCGAAAACAATTACAAATCGACTCGAATCTTGTCTTAAATAACAAGCGATCTAAAAGTTTCAAAATTTAAGCGTAGGCAGGAGGACCGACGAGACAAGTATAAAATACGAACTCCTCTTCTTACTTCAACGCGCTACAGTCTCCTTTCCAACACGTACAACAGGAATTCACGTTTTAATTAAATTTTGATCGATTGAAACGTAAGTGATAGGATTCGATTGGCGATAATTAATTTGATCGAGCGTTATCAGAAATTTCATTGGAATAAATGAAACTCGTACGAATCGAATGGAATTTCGTATACGACGAACCAACGAAAGGAAACGGCGTAGCAAATTATTATAGAGAACGCGGGTCAGGTTTAGTTACTCGTGCGATGACCCGATGGCTTGCAATTAGCCATCTCTGCTCTGTTAGAAGAGAGCAGGTTGCTTCGTGGCGACGTTTACCCGCTATTGCTCCTCCGTTGTCGCACCCTGTCGTTGTCCTGTTCGTTTCTTCGCCACTCGCGCGCTCCCTTCCATCGCTTTCTTTACTCTAAGTAACTGTACTACTACTGGCGTTTCCTGTATCTCTAAATTGGTAACGCGATCCGAGCAACGAACGAAGAACGGCCGATCGAACTGTATCGAAGGTCAGGATATGCCTGTTCCTCGATTTAGTTCCCTCGCCGTGTATTCCGTACGCGTCTAGAAGCTGGAATGTCTGTCTAGTCGAGGCGCGTACACGCGCCAAGGCATTCGGTGCTAACGACCGCTCGCCGTCCTTTCTTACGCTTCTTCCAGGCACTTCTTCGTAACATATCATCGATCGTCCCGAAGTTTCGAGTCGCTTTGCTCGCGGACGGACATCGCGGCGTTTCCAAGTTACCAAGTTTTCGGCGTTTTCGAGGCTCTGAGAAATTGGAAAATCGAAATACCGCCCGTTCGCATCCACCGCTTTCTTTCTATTCGCTTCTTATTTCCTTATTTCGCGGTGATTTTCATTTTATAACTGTCCTCCTCTTCTTTTCAATTTCCTACGATCACTCCAACGCAGATAGCTTTACGCTCGGAATCTCCTTCGAGAAATCGCTGTCGTTTTTCATAAGCCATAACAGAGAGACGTATCGCGAGCCGATGCAGAAGAAGCAAAGAATAGTTTTACGTTCGGATTCGTGCGAATATAGACCGCGTCTTGGCTTTAACCCTGAACAGAACCACTTTGTTTCGAGCTCTGTAATGCAAGTAACAGATATTACGTACCGTGCAATTGTACTTAGTGTAATTGTACGCGGAAACGAGCGGTGAAACTCGTGTACGCGCAGCTTTTGTCTCGATTACTGTTACTCACCGATGCCACTCTTAATAATACCGCGATACAAACATTGAATGATAATGGCATGCGGTAACAGTAAGGCGATTGTTACGTTGTTTGATCGTAACAACGTAACAACCTTCTGCAACGTATAGAGACATCTTGCTTCGAAACTAGTTGCAATGCCAATGGTATACATAATACGATAATGCCTTGACGAAACCAATAGTATCGTTATTTTAGAGGAGCGAGAAGATGGAACGAGGCAACGATCGACGAATAACAGGTTACTTTTTTCCAACATGTGTCGTACGACTTTACGTTTTGAAACCTCTACTACTACTACTACTACTACTACTACTACTACTAGGTTTTTATCGAAAAATATACAACGATACAGTGCGTATCTACAAAGACAGAAGTATTTGTCTTAAGAGAGAAAAAAGAGTGTTTAAGAGAGAAAATTTCAAAGATCGATGGCAAAATTGATATAATTTCGTGCGTTGCGAGCCTAAAAGCAAAACGTATAAAAAACTACGTTTGATAAGCTACGTCTGTAAGGACAGAGAAATGTCCTAAAATGTTTAAAAGCCCTGTATCAACACCTCGTCGAGACGTGAAATTCGATATTTTTCTTGTTATAGATCGTCATAAAGGTGACCATCAAATAGTCGTCGTTTTTAACCGACCTCGCTCAGAAATACTCGAAACAAAGTTTAGATATAAACAGTCTAATTACTAAATACCGTAATTTTACGAAATAATATTCTTGTTCTATTTGACGAAAGCAGCGAAGAAATATCTACCGTAAAACGGGTACCGATAATTTCACTCGAGCTTGATCAACACTTTACCGATCGATAACCGATCAATCGGTTTTTTTGTCGCCGACAATCTTTCTCATTATTTGAGCAGTAGTTTGTTATTTAGTACCTTGTTCCTAAGGTAGCTTGCTCAGTTGCGTTGCTTTGTAAGATCCGGTAGTTTTATACCAATTTGAAAAGCGGTACCGTTCGCGATGAACAAAAAGAATGGTATCGGAGAGTTTAAACCGAAACAGAGAGTGTAAACCGAGCCAGGGAGAATCTGTGCCTGAGCTGCCGATCGGGGTTAGGTTGGGGTTAGGTAGACTGTTGAAACGCTAGCGGTCGGTAAAGTGTTAAAACGCGCCACTGTCGAATAAGAAAATTCCGATCCCTACTCGCGCACATAAAGCGCAACAATTTGCCATAATTATAATAAAATAAACGCCACAAAATGCAATAATTTCGCCATAATTTGACAAGAAATTCTGATTGAAATCGCAGGGGAGGGCTGTGTAGAGAAACCAGTGTCGACGTTATGGCGCAATTACGTTACCAGCAGCAGGCCGGACGTGTCGATGAGGTTGACGGTCACGAACGGCGGTTTGACCGCCACGACCAAGGATCACGGTTTGACGGAGTACTGGGCGCATAGGGTGACCTATTGCACGGCACCTGCTTCTCATCCGCGCCTCTTCGTCTGGGTCTACCGGCACGAAGGACGTAGGTTGAGGCCAGAGCTCAGGTGCCACGCTGCCCTCTGTAGCAAGGAGTCCACCGCCAGGAGGCTGGCCTCGACCTTGAACGCCAGGTTACAGCAAGCGCTCCTAGAATTCCGACGGGACAAGGTCTCCAGACAAAATGCTAGGTAAGCAAATCGATCGTGTGTTACGCGTAAGTACGAAAGAGAACAACGGCGTGATCGTTGAAAAGAATTACGCGAAAGGACGCGAACAGATTCGCGGTATCGTAATCGGCATCGATCGGTCCTCCTTATTCCTCGTATACGCCTCTTATTTCTACTCCTATTCCTTTCCTCGTCGCAAACGAACTTGCGGGGTAAGTTTTCTTTTTTTACTTTCCCGTTTTCTCTGCTATTAACGTCGCTTCGACGTCGAAGCTCATCGGCAACTTTGCTCTTACGTTCCTCTTGGTCTCTTATTTCGCGTTTGAAATCATCGTTGGACCGAGCACAAGTAAAACCCTCTGTTACTACTTTTATCCGAGCCGAGAAACGGCAACGTATACCTATTTCTTTATTTATTAATCGTATCCTTTTAATTCCGATTAGCAGCTACGTACAACGTCTTATACGCGTACAATGTTCTCTTTTCTTTTTCTCCTTACTGAACATAAGTCTTTGCCTGTAATGGATAATAAATAAAAATAAATAAATAAAGCGTTCAGTGTACGTAGCATATACACGGCATATATTAGACGTAGCCCGTATCGGTAAATCGTAGATACGTCGTTTAAATGTTCGACGAAGCCCGTCTTCCTTTACCGTAAGAAAATCGAGGCCAGTGGATTCCCGCAGGAATTCGACGGCGGGGAAATCAGATGCACTTGGTGTGTGTGCCAGCATTGCCAGGCATTTGCCAGTCGACAAGAGCTACCGTAAGACCGTAACCTCTCGCCGAAGAGACAATTTGGGTCGCGTTCGTAGAACACGATCGCAGCAATCGAGTCACGATTCAGGTCAAATTCGATCGTTCGACAACGCGTGTCTAACCGAATGTTTCTAAAAAGAAACGATCACGACGATTGTCGTTTTCCTTTAAATAATATCAGAGATTTATGTTTTGGCACGATCAAAATCCCGAATGACAGAACAATATTTGCTTCGATACAGTTGGTCGCAAAAGATGCGAAGAAATTGAAAAGTTTCTTCATTTCTCGAGTAATTTTATTGAAAATGCGCTAATGATAATTGTATCGATTTCTAAGTATAAATGATTTTGTAGCAGAGCGTAATTTCTCTTTCGAAAAGACACAAATACTCAAAATTCCATAGATACGTGTACTTGGACTCTACTGTCACTGACCGCCGATATAATGAACCGCCTCGAAGAAAACAAGCAAACTAAACTTTTGTGTTTTAACTTTTGGTGAAAACGGTTCCGTATATCAGACCAAACGTAACAGTTATTTGAAATTATCAAAAAATCGAACGATCGACCGTGATTTTGCGTTCGTGTAAGATAACGATGCACAAATTTTATAACAACTGTTTCTACGTGTTACAAGAGGAACGTAATACCTATCAAAAACCACGTATTGACCGACCATCCGCCGCTAATCCAAAGACAATCGAAAAACTTTTTTGCCTGTTTCGTACGATATATTCGATCAATATGAAAACTAAAATTAACGCCAAGCTAAATCTCTAAAACTGTGAACATCGTTTTTTTTCTTCTTTCTTTTCTTCAGATTATCGCTAGCAAACGCTCTGTATGAGAACCCTTCGTTACCACGACGAAAGCTACTTCTCAGTATCGGAGGCCAGAATTACCGACCTCCCCTTGAGAGATCGAAAAGCGCGCCGAAATTATCAGCGATCGAGGAAGATATCGTCGCTGAGGAAATAGAACAGCAGAGGATCCTCGAAGAGTTGAGGACACTAGAGAACGTGGCGCACAGTTGGCAAGATCAAGATAGCTGGAGGCTCGCTCGATTACTCGATGCTCTGAATCGCGAATCTTCCGACGAGAACGGAAGTATTTCGAGCGGGTGTGAAACAGCCAGCACCGCGACCAGCGAAGAAAGAGCTCCAGGTCCGGAAGATCACCATGCTACAGGTATATAAAAGTCAAATTAAATCTCTTAATTTCTTCAATTTTGCCTTTTCTCTCAAATATATATGTACATATACGTATATATGTATAATGAATGGGACGATGAACATAGCTAAAAGATAATACGATGAATTTGAAAACATATAGGTATAAAACAAATATAGTTACAGCGAATTATCGTCAAATTAATTGTTTTAAAATTAAGGAAGATCGTTAAAGATCGAACTTTAAAAACTGATACTAGAGAAAAATTGGATTTCGTCGATAAACTTAATAATTAAATAATAAATTAATAAATAGGTCGGTTAAACTTGGTTCAGATTATCCCTCGATTATGGTACATACATCGACTATTTTATTAATATAAAGTTTATCTTATCCAACAATCGCTAATACAACGTATTAGCATAATGACCGAGCAAATTGTTCAACATCTCTGCGGATATTCCAATTTCGATATATTTCTTATATCCCTGTTTATCCGCTGTGACGAATTTTTCCAACAATTTTCAACGTACCAAGGTATCTTCTTCCGACGATCCACTTGCCTAGTCCCTAGATCGATAATTTCTCGTTTCTTTTTTCACGATTTAAATCCGTTAAAATTTATGTAACGCAAATATAGCGAGTTCAAATAGAAATACTGGAAGCGGAACAGCTCGGCTAAATAATCGGAACTAGATTACTCGAGATTGTTCGAGATATGAATTACTATAGGCACGTTTACTCCTTCGTAAACTATCGTAACGTAACACGCATACATTACAGGTGAGACAACGGAACAGCGAATAGACAGAAGAGTGATGTTCTCGGATGACGCGGTCGTAAGAGGTGCAGGTCCCCGAAGAAATTCCGAAGGTTCGCCAAACTTCATGACCTGTGCCGGAAGTCCGCGTTTTCACCGTCGAAACACGGTGCACACCAGCCGTGAAAGGTTTCCACATCGGAACGAAGAGGACGAATCGATGGAAGAGGAGGAGGAGGAAGAGATAGAGGATCCTGCGTCGCATGTGTTCGATTTCGAGTACGTCGAGGACTTTGACGACGTGGTGGATTATAGACCAAGAGGCGAGATATTGTGCAGGTTGGACGACCCGCAGGATAGAGAGAGACGAGTGATGGAAAAGTACCCTGGCAGAATGAGTCACGACCTGCTGCAAAACGACGACTCCCCTTTCTTGACTTTGGACTCTTTGGACGAGGAAGTGGACAGCGACGAAAGCGGCTACGTCGAGGCACCGCCAAAGTCTTTATTGGGCCAAGACGACCGCAAAGAGGACGAAGAGACGAATAACGGTCGCGCGGAATCGGGTCAAGACCAGACCGGGTCACCGGACGTCCTGAGAGGATCGAACGTGGAAGAAAGTGCAAAAACGAAAAACGACGATTCCAAAGAAACGAAAGACGCGAAAGACACGAAGGACACGAAAGAAGAAGCGGAAATGGAAGAGCAAGTCGAATCGAAAGATTCTATGCTGACCGTGGACAATAATCAGAGGATCAAAGAGAAGGAAAGGGAGAGAGCCGATTTCATCAAGTGTCCTATTTCAGAGACTATAAAGAAACTGGCGAACGCGTCGCTGAAAAGCTCCAAGTCCTTAGAAATGACTACGAACAACTGTTTGAAGGCTTTGAATAATTTAAAGACGTCGAAGTCGTTGGACGGTGTTAAGCCGGCAGAGATGGAAGGAGAGTCGCCGAGCCTTCATCAAAGGAAACAATTGCTCGCGCAACAAGGCGTTATCGTTTAAGAGCTGGTCCAAATAAGAAATAAGAAACACACGAACGAAACGGACGAAAGCCCGAAAATTCTTAAATATAGGTTTACCCTTGCGCCATCGTCCACCTATCGATCAACGACAGGCCAATCTGTGTATCGCGTATTACAAACTCGTAACGTTGCCGCATTCGTTAGACAATTTTTAAACGATAGAAAACTTTACCGAGAGATAATAATCGAGAAGTTGGTTTTGTTCGATCGATAAAGGTCTTTGGTAAACCGTTGTGCCCGTGTTATTGATTTAACAGAAACGAAATGCGGCTTCGAGTATCGTGAGAATATGTAACGTTAGAACTTGCGAGGATATACGTACGTTGCTCTATCGAATTGTTGACGATTAAACGATTTTTTCAAGAAATCCGTGTAATAAGAAGTAAGTTTAATCGGAATGAACCGTCGAGTTGGGTACACTGGCGATCCGTGATTATCAAGTTCAGCTTGACGCGCAGGATCGTTAGTTGCACCGCTATAGTATGGACAAATCGAACGTTAAGCGGGCTACTCTTGCGGAGCATGGTACAATTATTTACGATTATATCGATTTACGAGCGTGTACTTACAGCACGGAAAACGTGAAACGGGTTCGGCGCATGGTATAGAAGCAATATTTTTCTAAACATATACCATTCGTTGAAAGAGCCAAGCTTTCGGCAAATATACAATTGATAGAATCGATCGTCACAAGATAACAAAGATTCGCACGAAACAAATACTTTGAAAACAAACAAAAAGATCCGTTTTATAAATACACTTACGAAACGCTAATAATGCTAGAAAGAAAAGTTTCGTTGCTAAAAATTGTACTTTACACGCATTTTAAAAATAGAAGAAATTTTTTAACTAAAAACCTTCGTAACTTTTCGATTCGAACGATTAAAATAATAAAGTCGACGAACTTTGTTGCGACAAACTGTGTAACGCTAAATTTAAATCCACGAGCTTCGTGCTTGCCGAAAATGAGATTCAAATCGTATTCGGTGCTAGTCGCACGTAATAATTCGAGCATTCGAATTGTCACGTTTAAATTTATAAGACACGGTTGTGTAAATAGGAACCTGTCATACGTATACCCGATACAGTACGTACGTTTCTTCGTACTTTCAGCAAAAGAACTTTACTCTGTTATCGATAAACCGTTAAGAATAATTTGGACCGAACACTTTGATAATTACGCATGTATCCCAGATGGAAGCTAAACCGCTCGTGTACCATGCTACTAACGATGCGAAAAAATCCCAAATATATTATCACCATTGCTGTACAAGAAAGATTCGAAGACCAATAAAATAGACAACGATTCTTGAAAGTCTAAAGCTCTTGTACTTTTCTTCGTTTCATCCTGCTTAAACTCGCAGAGACTCGCGTTCGGCCAAGTATCGTGACCGCCATGAGTCGCCCGATAATTACAGATCGCGTGCAAAACCGGCAGAAAACGCGAATCACGACGCTTCGCGGTATACGCATCTCCTGTGGAGGATTCAGGTCGATCAATAGGACAGAGACGCAGGCGTCTCCATAGGTATCGCAAATTCCTCCGCAGGCTCGATTCTTCGAAATTGTTACACAGAAATTCTTTATTATTATTTCTTACGAAACGATAACGATCGTATTATTTCTATCGAAAACTTGCAAACCTTTGTTTCATCGTTTTATGAAATTTCTTACTCTTAGATCTTTCTCTTTCTACGAGATTTCTACGAGATACTATTTTACGAAAATATCTTTGTATAAAATTTCTATCGAATTCTAGTAACACGGAATATAGGCTGCTGCTATTTTACCAAATTGCGATTAGTTGAATCGATAAAGACAACGCACGCATATTTATGCCACCTATCCTGTATTTCTATACTAATTCGTTGCAAGAATAATAAACATAAAACATCCTTTCAACCATGTGTCGGCGTTACTTGCCGATAGTAAAAACACAGAGATTTCTAAGCGTAGTGTGCGACGAGCGATCGTTTATTTAAATTTTGACATTCGCGATAGCGCCTGCACGAATGCAAAAAACCAGACGTAAGACGAGGATCATCGATTTCATTGCACAGCGATTCGTGCAACTTTACCGCATATATGATCGCCGGACATCTTTCAGCATTCCCTTGCAACAACGTCCGATGCGGAACGTCCCCGTCAGATGGCGGCAAATGTGCTTATAACCACCTAGCCGATATTCAAAAGTCGTTTACGATTCGATCCGAAATACATTTATGTTTACCGGGAAAATTAGTCGCTTATTTCGTTGTATCGATCGGCAACGAATAAATCGTTCTTTCCAATTTGAAATATAGAACGACGGGCGAAGAAAAGTTATAAAATAATATAGGAAGCCTTTAAACGTACCATAATCTTACAAAGTGGATTTATAGTTAGTAAATACAAGGTACATCGCAGAATATACGACCGCTACGAATACGATAAAAAACACGTGCATTGAAATCTCTAAATATCGAGTAACAATATAGGAATACGTATAAAGGAAAGATATTTTCATCGATTTATATCGTATAACTGTATTTTACGTTACTAACAACTGCATGCCGGACTAACAAGCCGCATTACATTAACAGCTTCTTCAATCAAAATGTACAAATCTACGTTCGTTTCCATATACATACAGCCAAATAAATGACAGTTGTCGCGATATTTCCTCCTGTATATCGCACGAACACGTTTCACGGAAAATTTGCAAACACGTAAAACTTTTTCAACTTTTCCCATTTACGGTCTACTAGTACGTACAAAGTCGGTTTAAGTATGCGGTTGCAATGCGCGAACAATGCGAAAGCAAATAGGGGCAATTCGATATCGAACGTGCGACGACAGCGAAACGGTGCTTGCATCCAGTCAAGATCAAGGTACATACCTCGTCAAGTCTCGTTTCGAGTCACAGTTCTCCATGGATACGATAGCGCGTTGGTTTGCGCTGCTCACGCACACCTACGTCTCTCGTCCATGCGACCTACTAACTTATCGAGCCGCGCGCACACTCGTATACGGATGTGCATTCAGCGTGCACGCTACAAATCCTACATAAATGCACGAACAGGACCCAGGATCTGTCCCTTTTACCCCGCTTAATTTTCCATTTACGTATCCTTCGTTCTTTTAATTTCCCTTAAACGTAACAGCGACACTCACTGTTTTTCTCACTGTTTTTCTCCTCGCTTCGAACAAACGAATATTTCTTCGACAAAGTTTTAGCATCGCGAACGTTTCTTACACGCAACAGACATATCCGCAGATCGACCGTCTACATTAATCGCTATTATAATAACATTTATTAGATCAAGGACCTTTCCCCGGTCACTTACAGCCATTTCGTTGACTGTATTTAACATTTACGGAGCGTTCATTTCAAGTGATCTTGGAGTAATTCAAACCGCTAATACATAGATCCGTATACGCGGTCGCAGCGTTGAGATAATTCATAACAAAACTTTTCCATCTTTCTTCTCACCAACGACTACTCGATTAACGTAGATTCCAGTCTACGTAAGTATAGGTAAATCTAGCATCCTATAGTTGTCTACGAGCTACGAATTTAACGACTAACCTTTACATAGACTTTCCAGCTGTCTCGTTGCACACGCGTACACACGCATACAGATTTCGGCATACAGGTCCACTTGTTTCACCCATACCAACAAGTCCGTCTTCTCCGGTTCATCTTACACTCATACGCACGCGTGATGTATGGTAACACGACGTTACATACAGATACATGCAGGTACATATATGCAGGTAGCGTATATCGGAGGGGCACGTCAGGCCCCCTGACAAACGATGGAGGGGGTCCGTGGGGTCCCATAGAGCGGCGAGTAGCTGGTTGGGGCCCGCACCCATACGCGCACGAGCCGCGAGTAGTGTTAACGGCCTTGCTTTATGTGGGTCATGAAACAAGGTCCCACTAGCACGAGGAGCACGAGGAGCACGAGGAGCACGAGGAGCACGAGGAGCACGACGAGCACGAGGAGCACGACGAGCACGAGAGAAGCAGAGAACGCAGCGGCACGGCGCGCTCGACTCGAGCTCCGTTTCGTACTTCCATGGACTTACACGCGCACACGCGGTGCTCTCTCGCGAACGCGATTGCACGCAGCACACGTGCGCCTGCAGAATTGTTGTTATTTATGCTCCTTAAATATGTAGTTTTTTCTTTTCTTTTCTTCTCTTCGGCGCTGAATACGTATGGTAAATATTGCATAAAGCGATTAGCTTGTCACAGCTAAAGATTACAATGGCTCGGAAAAGTATTCCAGCGTCCCTACAAACTTTTTACGTACGTATACAGATATTCTGCAAAACATTTCGAAATCTCGTTAGCGTTATAACGAGATACGACAGTCTCTCGCGATTATATTAGTTTCGAAACGCATCTGAAAATATACACACACATATATATATATATATATACATAGAAGTTACAAGATATTTTATTGGAAGCATACACTTCGCAAGATATTCGCCAAACTATTTGAACAGTCAATTTATTCGTTATATCAATAAGCCAGGATATTTAGCGAGACCATCTTTGCCACCAGTTGTACGTTCAAGACCGTTATTTATGTTCTATACTAATGTTTCGCTCGGCGTATGTTTGTAACAAACGTCCTCTAACTTCTCTATACATTTTCGGAATAACTTTTTAATTTTATCACCGTAATTACGATGGTCGCGTCTCGTTGCAGAGCTAACGAAATTTCTAAACGTTTCGTATAACGCGTACGATCATATTCATAAAAATCTTCCGTGGTAAGCGTTGGAATACTTTCACGAAATTTCGAAACCGATCGAGGATAATTTTATATGTTGATATACGGTCGAAAGTCTGAAATAAAATATTTGTAAAGAGGTGTATTTGTCGTCGAGAGAACAACGATGCGTTAAAAATTTGTCGAGTGCACGTGCGAAGCATTCCGTTTTATTTACTAACGTAAACTGAATTCTGTGCTGTTGCACGTAGAACTCTGTTTTAGAAACCAGAGAATTTCAGATACCGCGCGCGTCGCACTTCACTCTTTTCATTTGTTCAATGTCAGAACAGTCATTTCCTGTAGATATTTGAAATTCTTATCGAGATTTACGAATCATCTTCCTGGAAAATAAAATTTTACTCTAGACTTGCGATTTATTTTCTCTCGGAGAATTACGCTTTGTCCACGGTTAGATTATCGATAATAAACCAAACTGTATAGGCAAAAATTATTTACGCAGAGAAAAATCGAAACGACGATCGACGTACTTCACGTACTTGTCACCAATTATTTCGAACGACACTTGTCTCGAAATAACGGCTGTGCAACGTTTGAAATTTTAACGTTTGAAATTACTTGGGAACAGTTTTACAGGGGAACAGCCTGCCCCTCGAGAAACCATCGGATTAGTACGATCGATCAAAGAAAACGACAAAAAAGAAAACGCCAAAAAGCTGGATTATGCTTATTTGATAACTGCAGAACCCGCGTTGCAAGATATTTTGTCATACGAAAAGTTAATTCGGCGTGATTGCCTTTGTTGTTACGAAGCGCAGTATCTTGTTTCCTAAATTATCCCTTTCCAACAGTCTACATACAAATTTAAATGCGCCGCTATTATATATTAAAGGTTTGAAATCGCTATCTCCTCCAAGCTGTTGTTTCGTTTGATTTGCGATCAAGCTATTCGATCAACTCGACGCTTGCAACTCAACGGATGAACGCTTTCGTGCTGGTGTATCTGTACATTGAAGTAGGCAGAGGCAGAGAGAGAGAGAGAGAGAGAGCCACCAACGCAATCGGTGCTTTCTACAATGTGCTCCAAGCACAGTGTACCTTCTCTTCCTGGTGCAACACTGGCAAAAGAACCGATCGACTCTACGTAAGCGCGTGTCGATACATCGCGTTTTCAATCAGCCGGATTTATTCGTCGTAACCAGCGGATGATCGTTGGATGATCGTTGGAGGATTCGTGATTGCAAAACGCGCAAACCAAGACGGAATGTTAACAAAGTGTCGACGTCGAGCGATCCTTGATTTTGTGGATTATTCGAATAGCAGGCTCGATAATGATGGCAATAGACGCGCTAGATATACTGGAATAGTAGTAACAGTACCAACGGTACAGTTATCGTACAGATTATAGTAATAAAGTTAAACGTGCAATGGTATGGTTACATCGATCCTAACGCCGATATTACGCCAACAACAAGAAATTTTCTCATTCAACGGCTGCCTTATTTAATTTGATGACATTATTTAAATATTCTCCTAACTCATAGTTTCACTTCCGAAGAATTTATAAAATAATATGGACGAAGAGTTCTAGACGAAGATATGTCTCCGCCCTTCTAGTAACAGCTACTTTCCCACTTTCAAATCATGTATAACGATGCAAATGAACAGTTGACTCGTAATTTGATACTATAATTATGTTAGCAATGATCAACCGAGTAAATTTTAGTCAAAGTCACGATCTTTGGAAACAGCCATGCTACAAAGTGTGGCACTTTCACTGCGGTTGAAATAGATCGCGTAATGCGGGTTATATACTTGCAGGCGCGATGCGAAACTAAAGAGACTAATGCAACACAATATAAAGATTGGCATAAAATTTCCGTAATACGTATTTATATAAACATCGTTGTTAGAATCTGAAACAACTTTAATTAAGATGCTCTAATTAGGAGATCTATTGAAAGGAAATGAACGATTGGCAATCATAATAAAAACAAAGCGATTTATACTAATCTTAATCATTAATAATTGAATTGAAAGTTGCGAGATCCGTAAATTCGTACATTAAAATTCGTACATCTCTCAGTTTGCCTCTCCAGGGCAGACGCGAAAAAGAAATTTCTTTCAATTTGAAATCTTAATCAACGTGAAAATGAAAAATCCAGTATTACGACGATAATGCAATATTATGCGACGGATATTCACGCGCGTGTGTCACGAGCGAACGAAAGAAAGGTTTCGCCTCCACCGGCGACGAGGTTCGACGAACATAGTTCAAATCGTATCGAGATCTATCATCGTCACACCGCACCGTTGGCTAGTAGCTAGTACCAACTCGCGGAAGGTGGTTCTTCGTTCGCGTATCGAACTGAACGACGATAATGTTCGATGGCAATTTTCGACGGCACCCCATATAGTTTTCACCGCGCGTGCTGCACACGCGGTAGCTACGATGCCAAGAGAAATCGAACTTGATCGCTAAGCGAGCCGCGACGTCAGCTCGGCCCATTAGCCGCGTTCGAGGTTGTTTTGCCGCGTGCAAGAACAGCCTGCGAACACCGAGGACGAGGAACGATCGGACGAAGCCCGAAAGAGACGCAACGAACTACGAGTGGCTTCGACCCATTACAAAATCGGTCTGTCACTTTGGTCTTCGGTGACTCTCATTTTTAATTTTCTAACGAAATTACGATCTATCAAAAATTCTACATACTAAACGGTCGAAATAAAAATACACGTTGGGAATTTTGGGCAAAAATGGACAAAATGGTTAGGATACACTGCCATCGAAATACATGCAACCATGTGCACGCTTCAGTTAATTCCTATTAACAATATATGAACGACGTACAACGTCTATTAGATTTAATAAATCAATAATATATTTGCAAGGAATTGTAATGATATATTTGTAAAAATGTTGAAGGTGAAATGTGTAAAATATTCAAAGTACGTTACATCGACATACATTGCGTATATCACATCCTCGTTATTACATTTACGTAGCAGGTAAATACAATATTATTGCGCAAAAGAGCCACCACACCGTTGTGTTTTGTATCAAATAACAGATAGTGTCGACTGCTTCGCTGATAAATTCCGCACACGGAAACAATGAAACAAGTTCGTATAAACGTGTGCCCTGTTCGACCTTGTTTCCGAGTTATGGCGAGTTTCTTCCGAAACAAACTTTATCTGTGCGTGCTTCCACCAGAGATGTACAAAATGACCTGGTTGCATCCAAACACAACACAAGACTGCAGACGTTTTATCATCATGCTGCCTTACTCTGCGCGTTTTTCCAGCCATCGTTAGTTAGATATCGAGCTCTGTTTATAAAGAGGCAAGTAATATACAGGCAAGGTAAACATAGCGAAATAGGTAGGTCAACTATTTTCTTTTGTCGATAGAATTACTCAGATATAAAACTCGCTGTATCTCGTAAATGTTAATTCTATTAATTATATATATATATGTGTGTGTGTGTGTGTGTGTGTGTGTGTGTGTGTGTGTGTGTATGTAACGCTTTTTTAAGATAATTAGATATATATTAGTATTTCAATAAAGAAAATTCATTCTGAACTTTCGAACCCGATGTTCTATTGTTTACGTTGTGAATACTGTTGGGAAACTCGTGCTAATGACGATTCCAAGACCGTGATTATTTCGCACGAAATAACGTATTACATATAAACAAATATACATAGTAGTGGTAATACTACTAATAATTCATTCGCTTTATTTCATTACTTGGATCTCGTTAATATTTAAAACGAATATGCTGAAACGTAGTATACCAAAGTCGCGGATCGGTTCAGGCCTGACCGATAAATACGTATCATACCATGTATCGTATCGTATCGTTCGTAAACACTGGACTACTTACTTCCACTTGATTCCATTCAGTGATCTGAAAAATTAAAGAAAAACGCACTTCTTCCTTGCAATATAGAGTGGGTCTCGCGTACCTACGACAAGCTACTGTTCCGAAACGACGGAAGATGGGAAAAACTTTCATCGAGCAAAATCGAATAATCTGTAATAACAGAGGAGAATGGTCGAACGTGGAATACCATTTTCTCTTTCAAATGTCATTTTTCCAAAATAATAAAACATATTTATAGGTATTCGGTATTCGGTATTTCGGTTTACGCTCGATCGAAGAGCAGTATTATATTTCGAAAGTTATCAGCAACTTTATTCCATATTACATCTTGTTAAATTACAATTACATTATTATTACATTAATGCATTTCAAGCTATTCCTGCGTGTTTAAATACAATTACGCTGGAATTTCCCAGAATGCACGCTATTCTGGCCGCAACGTTATCTTAACGTAAAATAGCGATATCGTTAAGGTAAAATCTAACCAACAGCTTACATTTTTCGTACACGTTTAAGTCTTCGTAAAATACAGCAACCGATCGATCGTCTCTCTAATATCGTACGAACTGAAACGGAATACACTTTCGGATTCGCATTCGATCGATATACAGATCGTACGTCGCTGTAGAAACTACTGTGCGGAATCATTATAACGATACTAACGGTGAAATCTACGGAAACGCGATACAAGTATCATTAATACCACGTACGAGTACGAAATGTATCCATTCTCGAAAAAAAAAAAAAAAAAAAAAAAAAAAGAAACGAGACAATGAAAACAAATGCCGCTTGGTATTCATACACGATACACCAGAACAATATCAATTTTAATGAAATCTGTGTGAAAAATCAACAGTCGCTCGGCTACAATCGACGTCTATTATTCTATGAAATTTGATGAATTTCGTGCATTACCATTTTTTCATTCGAATCCTCGCATCTATCGCAACATTTCTTCTAAGAAAAATACGCTAAGAAGATTATATTATATATCGTGAAATAATTAGATACGGACGAAACGTCGAGTACTTATTCGTCGTACAACAGCCAGAAAGGAAAGGTCAATTTTTCCAATATATGAATATACTTACGTACATGTATGGATGTATATCGCGTTCGCGACAAACGTCGTAAATCACGTTCGTTAAGATGTCAGAACGGAACATTACAGCGGCCACACCAGCCAGATTGTTACTTTGAAAGGCCATAACAGATAACAATCGATCTCTTCCGTTTCTTTCTTTTTGCCGGAAACGACGTTTATTTAACAACGTTTCAGTATTTATTCGATATTTTATTTTGAAGTTCGTCTAATCGAACATTCATCGTTGTCGATCGATTATTCCAAATAGATAGATTTTTATGAATTTGTCGTATACGTTTGTACGTTGAACGATCAATAATAGCTTTATCGATCAATTTACTCGATGGTATTGGAGTCGACGAGATATTCCTTCTATTTCTACATGTATACAAAGGATTACGCTTTTGCCAAGATACTTGTCTTTCAGAACATCTAGGAGAAAGCGAAATATATAGAGTGTTTTGAAAAGAAGGTCGAAAACTTTTAGAGCATATAATGTACATGTATGTAAGTAGGAAGTCTTAACAAATACACGTTCTAAAAATTACTTGGTTTTAAGCTACAAGTTATAAACAACGAGGAAGGAATGTCGTAAATATTTAAAAATCATTAGTTTCGTTAAAATTTTAATTCAACGATCTCAACAACCTTAAATTTCACTCGTTCTATTGAAATATTCTCTATTTATGTTTAATCTTGAAACTTCTATGCAAAATACTGCACACCGAATAGGAATCTTTACATCTATCGTATCTATACATGCTTAGAGAGAAATAACGTAGAAAGCTACGAGATATCGAAATGTTATTTAATCGATAATTATTTATTCTAATAATATAATTTAATAATATAATAATTATTTAATTTAATCGATAATTATCAAACAACTGAATTGTCAATATACTCTATTAACTATGTAACGTCTAACTATGTAATAACTAGACTGCGATTAATTTTTTAAGAATCTTTTTTAAGAATCTTAAGAAGAAGAAAAAAGATCTTTTTTATGAATATGACTGAAATTTACGCAGAGATTTGTTTTCCATACTTTATACTTTGTATACTCTGGCTTCGTTCTACGATACCGAGCAAATACAAGGATTACGAGTAACGTTAGTCCATAAGCACTTACCTCGTTAGCCCCGACCAATCGAGGTTTTCAATCTATCCGTTGATCGATCGTTGATTGTTGGGTTCTATACATATACATATAATATGTTATAATTTAGTCGTTGCGCGCGCATTAAAAATATGCTAATGTAATCACGGTACCGCTAGAACCGATAGGAAAAAGGAGAAAGATAGTGATGCGGAAAGAAAAAGAACGATGGCAGGTGCCCTTAACGCCGATGACAAGCTACGATCGTTGTCATTCCACGTGTACATGGTTCGACGGCGAATCGTAAATCGTGACTGGAAGGGAGTGTACAATGGTAATTAGGAATTCTTATTTAAATGGAGCATCAGATAAGGGCAAGAACAGCTAGATATAGCGATTCCACGTGCGACGAATTCTTAACTGTATTTCTCCGTGTCTTACTGCGCCATTTCTTCCTCGTTTTCAAAAGCATTCCCAACTAGCAGCCTCAATAGCCAATATATTAACACCGAGGTTCACTTATATTATCCACGCGGTTCCATTCGAGCAAAAATTCCTCTACCCGATTAAGTACTACCGTTCGGATGATGAATCTTGCGTGTCAAACTGCTCGATTCCACTCTCTGTGCGAGTCTTTTAATTTCATCATCCAAATACACGATTGACGTTGTACAGCCTAAATAATAAACGATTCGTCTCGGTAAACGTATCGATCGTAAGAAAAAATATATATAAATATAATTATATAAATTACAATCACTTATATAAAACTTGTATAACTTTATAAGGGTCGATTAAAGATAGCTTCTGTGCAACTCGTTAGTCGGTATCACTTTTATCTAATATATTTAGATACACGTTAAAGATCGTTAGGTCTAGCGTTAATGAATTCTCTCGATTCTATCGAAAAACCAACACGAAAATCGTATATGGCTTTCGAAAATATCGGGAAAAATTCTTTTCGAACCCGTCTCGTTCCCATTCTGCGTCTGAACGGATAATACGAAGCTAACATTGTGTAAAGCGAGCTTTATTTGGCAGCGCGGCTTATTTGCCGCAAACTTCAACAGGGCGAGAGGTAACGCTCAATGGCCCCTTAATCACGGACTGACGCTACTCGTACGCTAACGATCGAGATTTTTAAACGACCGAACGGAACGAGCAATTTGACTAAAAGTTAACAGGCCACGGCCTGCCACGTGGGTCGAGAATAATTACGGAAAGTCAAACCTCCTTCCGAGGAAACAATTGCCGCCTGGTTTCAAAAAATCTTCCTTCACCTTTGTGAACTTACTTCTTTAGCACCTCCTATGTACACGCTTATTTTGCCGATAGTATCTTAATGGTGAAAGGCTTTCTATGCTTTACGTACTACTCGTTGTTCGTTGTGTTCTGCTTTCTTCGATAGATCGACAAGTGTTCCGCATTTAAGCTTCAGGGTATAGTAAGATTCTCATTATCTAGACCGATACAGACGTAGAGTGGTGACCAGACGATCCGATCTTTCTGCCAATCTAATCTAATAATAAAACGATGGATTCTTTTGCTGCTTTAATCGCCTTAAAATAGGTTACCTAAAGCTTAGGTTTTTCTTCTAACTTATAAGTAAAAATCTAACGTTGATCAAAGTTATTTGATTAAGATGTTTTATCGACAGAATCGAATAGTCGACGATTATTTATATTGGTTGTTTCATAATATCGCTACGAGACATAAAATTGCACGTGCAACCCTACGAAGCGAAAGAAAAGAAAAGAGAATGATATTGTACGGAGCGCGAATCGAGTCGAAGAAAGAAGCGAAACGAGAAGCGTATTCTTTGAATCGTTTTGTTTTCTTGTTTTCGTCGGACTGCGACCTAATGTGTCGCGAATCTTTTGACACGATCTCCGGCTGAGGTTGCGTTGAAAAGACCGAAGAACGATAGACCAGACGATGGGAACTTTACCACGGGAATGGAGAATCCTATTACGGAGTCACAAGTTGGAAGTATGACGCGGGTCTATGCGTGTACAGTGTGTACGCGTGTGTAAGGTGCTCGTCTTCTTGTCTACAAAGCATACCCACCATCGTCCATTGAGAAGCAGCTCAGAACACGTAATTGTGTGAACCATACCACTCACATGATTCGAATCGCCTTTAATTATTCGTCCATTTACGAAATTCTTTTTCCTGCCCCGCGGCCCCACAGCCGCGCAATCGGTTCGTCAGCAACCGCCGGGACAACCGTCTATTTTCCATCCAAACATATCACGCATTTATTTTTAGATTTTAAACTTTCACCGCCATCACACGATACATTTTATCCAATTATTCGAGTTTTACGTATTTTTTCTAAGCTCAACCGCGTTCCAATCATACGTGTTAAAAGATATACGACGTGTATTCGAAAATGTCCATCTTTCTTCAATGTCAAGATCAACTTGGCGGCTACTTTTCGACGTTCGTGACAAACCATTTTCCAACAGCCTGTACAAGTACGTATCTATAACATTTATATAGACGAAGAACATATGTATATATAATTAGAATAGAGAACAATATCTCAACGACGTGTTTGTACAGCTGGAGAGTACGCAATTAGAGCATCGAGATAAATCCTAATTAGAATAAGATGGTAAGAGCATCGTATCGACGACACCGTGCGGTTTATTTATTGCGACTATTGGTGAAACAAATTACTATGTTTATTCCTCAAAATATCCAAATTTCGCAGATGTAAAAATTCTGTTTCTACATCGTGCTTAATGTTACCTAACCGCTTTATATAAGAAATTACTGGGAGGGAATTATTTTTCAAAATTTGCTCAAATTTCAAACGGCACGCAATGTTACGTAATAACGTCTTACGAGAAAAGAAATTTCATTTGGAAACAGTTCTAATTCTACAAAGTTACTGTTCATATTTAGCCGTTTACAACGCCAACTATAATAAAAAGTAAAAATATGTAATGTAATAACCAACCGTACGTGTAACCATACGTAAACGTACTGCACATGTAAAGAAGAACCAGTGAAGAACCAGTTTCAATTATTCGTTTGTATATGTTGTATATATGTTGTATATGTTGTATATGTTGAATAAATAATAAGAAAATTGTCGTTTAAAAATAAAAACGTTGGAACGTGGATAACGTTTCCACTGGTACTCCGCCATAGTAGAGTAGCATAGTAAGTAAGCAAGTACCCTTTACCTTCCATTATCAATCTCCCTCGTTCTCGACGAAACGGTACTAGAGACATGGACGACCGTGCTTGCAAGTGCAATTTCGAGGATCTCGCGAGTGACGCAGAATTTTGCGCGACGAAACTTTCTTTAAATGGTGGAAAGCGTGTCGAACTTGAAACGAGCGGATTCGACGTAATTTCGATTTCTCAACGGGAATTCGGAACATCTTGCTGTTTCATGCCGCCATCGCGTCGATCGTATTGTCCGCAGAACCGCGAGGACAACGACACCCGCAGACGCCACCGGTCTTCTATCCATCGCACCAAACGAGCAAACGCTCGAATTTGAACACGAGTTCGAGAAGTGCGGGAAATTTCGACTTGGCCCAGTTGCTGCGTAATCTTCGAGACACGGACGTTCGCGCGCCGCCTCAATCTCGTCGCTGATTATGAATCGGTCGAACCGAATCGGATCGAATCGAATCGAATCGAATCGCGTGGCTCGAACGATTCGCGATGTTATCGTGGCCACGTCGCTATTACAATGGCTAGAAAAGGTATTGTCGATTGACTTGGTTGTCACTTAAATCGATCGTTTAGCCTCAGATATATCAAATTTCGTACGATTCGCTACCTACTTCCGCTACCTTCCTACGACTGCCAATGTCTGACACTCGACAAATATATTCCAGGTACCTGTAGCGTAGCAACAATGAATGAAAATTTCATTCTTTTTCTCTGTTTTCGCGCGCGTTTATCCAACTATCGTTATATATTAATTGTCAATTTCGATATACTTTCCTATATATTTATTACGTCGATGTAAGTATGTAAATTATTTCGAAAGACGCCAGCACTGAAAGGCAAACACTGGAGCAGGAACGCGTTGCCGTCATTCCGCGACACGCGATTGTTATGTTAATTATCTGACGCGTTTCACGTATCGAAACACTCCGTTGCCCTAGAACCTTCAACCTGTGAGAACCAGTTCGTTAGATTACGTTTAGTTTATAACGAAATCATTTCTCTCGGAATAACCGCGCCAGGTTTTGTCAGCAATGCTCTCGTCATTTTTGTGCAAGCGATTAGAAAATCAAAGTATTACAAACACGTAAATTACGAATTACACAAACAAAAAAGGTTTGTTTTTCTTAACAATAAAATAATTTCGCGAACACATGAGATTTATTTACTCAACTTTTGTTACGATCCTCGTTACTGCTACGCAATACAATTTATCAATACTAATGATCGTTTTGAATCTGGTATTTGTCAGCGGTTTAAGTGGATCATTCGGCGCAAATGATAAGCATCGATCGAAACGCGCGCACGTGAATTCTCCCCTAGTTTTCTAGCATCGAGTCCGTCATTTCCTAAGGAAGTATCGACGCTCGGCACTGCTCTATCGGGAATTTCACGTCGGAACAGCCGTCGTATACACGACCGAGTAGTACATGAGGCGGTCGGAGCCGTGGAATAGACCCACTCTTCAGGATCCTGAACCGAGGCGGGTTGCTAAGTGTGCCGTGTAAGTGGAACATCGCTGCCTGGTACCGACGACCAAGTATACCAACGTAACAACGTAGTATAACATCGTTCTCCTCCCTCGTCGTTCCTCTTTGCCCTGTTCCACCACTATCCGCTGCTGCTCCTTCTCCTCGTACTCCCCCCTGTCGAGTCGCGTACACGGTGAAAGACTTTCTTCGACCGGCCTATGCCGCTCTACAGTCGCTGCCAGCACGCTACCGTCTGTCACGCTTTACCCAACGGTAGAACCCGTGCACCAAACCACAGAAGGATGTCTACTGTCTCTCTCTCTCTCTCTCTCTCTCGACGAGAACCCATAATCGAGCCCAATCTTCCGCACATCCGTTTTCCGAGACTCTTCTTTCCTGCACGCTTCAACCACCTCCGAAAATACCGATCTTCCTCCACTTCCGCGTGCCTCTATTGTCCGACTTAACGTTGACCGCTACAAAGGGCAATTTATAAATTACTAGGTTGGCGGTCGAAACGGAAACGTGAAAACGCTCGCCAGGAACGCGGATGTTTGCCTGGAATTCGAAGGCGGGTGGGAGCACTCTCCGGATAAGATAAGATACAACTACGATGCAATGGATCGTTTACATCTGATAAACCTATATTCAAAAATACGTGTCTATTTATTCATTATATATATATATATATTTATATATTTATAATTATGACGTTTCGAAACATCGTAGAAACGTCATTTTTCAACGTTAATCGTTATTTAAGAGCAGCAGATGAGTCCGCCGATACCGTGCGGATAATGGAAAACGTAGTATCGACACCGAGCATCCTGTTAATTCGGATTCTTCGATTTGTTGCAGCGTCGGACACCTTCTTACGTTGCCGCGCTACGGGAGTCCAGGAACCAGTCTCCTAGAAAAGGTGTACGCTCGTTATAACCTGACCCAGCGATCTTTGGTAAAAAGCCCTGCCTGGCCCAACGGGCCCGAAAAATCTAGGTCATTGGCCTGACTGGCTACGTAGGCCGCGATTGGATTCGTGATGCCACGATCCCTTTCTTCTACCGCGCCGTCTTAACGTTTAGCCGTTTAGCCTCTAACTCCTCGTATCTCGTCTGTTTCTCGCCTTTCTTAATCAATCACTCTTCCTTCGGATCGGTTCCTTCTCTCAACCGATCGGTTTCTTTCATCTTCTTCTTCTTCTTCTTCTTCTTCTTCTTCTTCTTCTTCTTCTTCTTCTTCTTCCTCTTCTTCCTCTTCTTTCTCTTCTTTCCATTTCGACCGAATACGATCAATGGTATGTCTCTTGTTATCCGATCAGACTGATCCACACTTTGTCGAATACATAATCAGACACGATCAATTATTTACAGAAATATCGCGTTAGGATAATTACACGCCCTAGAAAAGACAATTTGCTGCAGAAATTTACCACGGCGCTAACGATTATCACGTTCGATACTATTCGATGATATTAGTATATATGCATAAAATATTGTACAAGGGAGTTGATATTTGATTTGTTGATAGGATTAAGGAAATGAAATCTAAGCGGAGAATCATTTTCGTTTAGGAAAGTATTACGAGTAATTTACTCTTGTATATACATGTCCAAGCTGATACATTATCCATGTTGAAAAAGGAGGTGTATCTCTGGTGCCGAGGTGCCGGAATTAGCCTAATTCGCCCAGTCTCTCGGCCTCTGTCCCAGGCAAATTCGTCGATAAATGGTTATAAACGGTGATAAATGGCGATGGCGGATAAACGGATTCGCGGTAGCAGACCACGTCTATCGCCATCTGTCTACAGCATGAATTGCAAGGAATTCGTCTGTACCTGCTATTCGCGCTTGTGGCTTTAACGGATCTCCATAATCGGACCAAAATAAGAAGATCGGCCTGCCGATCTCGTCTCCTCTTTCGTCCGACTGCACCCGTTCTACCTCTGTCCCCCTATTCTCCCTGCCAAGACAACGTCACGAGAGACCGTGTAACCTTTGGGACCGTAACCCCGTTATATTATTACATTTAACAATGGTCCGCGGTCTTTATTCTAACCAATGCACCGTTCCTACAACCTGTCGCGGAAGCTGTCGTCTCCAATCCTTCTTTTTTTCCCTTTCTTCGTGAACGCTCTCCACCTTTGACCGATCTTCGTCCTGTAATTTGACACGAATCGTCGACTCGAATCCACGCTCCTCTTTTATTTCCATATATACGTACGCTTCACTTTTAACAAACGTAAAAACTTTATGTTCCAGAAAAATTGTCAACGTATTATATTATACTTTTATATCGTATAATTTTCATATTGTATTACATAATAACGTCATTAGCAGATCTTTTTGATTTTAGACACCAATAAAACGAAACAAATACGATATTTATTGCTAATATATTTAACGTTAAACGAAAAGTAGCAAGGTCATTGTTTGCAACGGTTACAAGTTATTATGAAACTGTTATAACTAGGCTGAATTCACGTAAACTGAGATTTCACTTTACATAGTTTCGTTCGATACTCAAGAACTTCGTAAAATAAGATAAATACGGAATAGTTGAACGCTTCGAAACGTCGTCGTAATTTTCTAACAACTTTTAACGTTTACTTGAGCTTACGTACGTGTGCCGATACTTGCGAGACGGAGCGAACGTGGTAATCGACTGACTTGTTCTAGTGATCTACTGCGTGAGACAAAGATGCAAGCTGAGAAAATCAGATCTATGATGCGTATGCGTGTTCGAGTAATACGCGTATTCATTGAGAAACCGGGGAATTCCCTGTTGAGGAAACCCGTTTTACGAATGCAGCGGCAATTGAATTATACAAGACAACGTAATAATAAATATAGCAACCGAAAGAAAAACTTTCTACTCACTATTTAATTGGGGAAACGGAACGGCGAGAAAACGATAATAAATTGCGAAGAAAAGACAGGTTAATCTTAAGCAAAAGAGAAATAAATTATTGTTACGGAGCAAGCACATTTTTCCAAGTACGTGTAACGAAGTAACGAAAGAGAACAGCAGGAGAATGTTAGTCGTGCCTTTCGATCCGACTGTAGCGGGATACAGAGTTTTATTTTTAAACGCATTTCGAACGTGTCGTCGCGGCTCCACGCGACTACGTTCCGACTTATTGAAAATGAAATATCACATATCGACCATTTATCGATATATCGGCGATTTATCGTACGTAACGCGCAACTATATTAAACACGGAGATAAGACACACCGCGACAACACGAAGCCTATCGAAATATCTCAACTCCTACTCTGCACTAAAATCCTGGTTAAAATGTAATTTTCGTTGAAATATTAATCGATATTTAATATAACATTAATATAACATTAATCGATATATAATATAAAACAAATTTCTATCGTAAAACGAAAATTCCTGTAAAATCAAATTTAAAGCTCTGTTTAGAACGCTAAATACTATATTACTAATTTATTTATTAATGCTAACGCAGATTCCTCTTGTAGAACGAAATATCGTATACGAGACTAAATCTCGACCAACGTAAAATTAGAAATTCGTTTCGAACTCGGTTACACGCGGATAAGAATTTTTTATTGCTTTCGATACTTCATATTTGCATTTTACATTAAATAGACATCGAGTTTTTATCCACCGCCAAATGTACGATAAGAAGAAAAATCTGTTTCCGAGAGATCGAAACACGCAACGGGACCATTATGCGAAGTAAACGCAGAATCCGGACTTGGGCTCTCCTCTTTGAGTCAGTGCCACACTTAAAGTGAAATAAAAGTAACAAAACGGGCACGTACACGTGAGAGGACATCCGGATACACGGAACACGCAACGAGCAGCCGAGATCTGTGTGTGGTTCCTGATTGGCTAGCCCCATAAATACGCGGAGGGTACATTTCGTCGTCAAGTATATTACAGCCTGATTATTTCGGATGAAAACTTGCCAACTTTCACCTTACGAATGTCGATACGTTCCGCTTCGATTAAACTTCCACGAAGATGGCAAATTTCGTTACTAAAGATGGTCATTTCGCGTGATCTACTCCTATACGGTAAATTAAGTACACCGCGTTAATCTATGATACCTGAAAATTCCAAAAGGAAGATTACAGAAAGATTTCGTTAATTCGTAGGATTATTTAATTAAACATTCGTACCAGATGAAAGACGAACAAAACGACCAAGGCCAAAAAGCGCACCTACGGAGGATGAAACGAGTAGGGATCGTGGGAAGTAAAACGAACTGGCAACTTTGTATTACGGTAACAATCATTTAATCGAACATGAGTTTTATAAATAATCCACATCTTCCGACTTTATACAAATTAAAAATTACAGTTCCGCAGTCATCGACCATTGCAACACACGATACAATTTCAACGAGAATTCGTGGATCGAGTAAGGAAGGACGATCGAAATAAATTAATACCAAGGTCGAAAGTATCAGCCTGTCGAAAACTAATGAGTATTCTTTTGAAGACGTCGCGTATTTTTAAAAGAAAGATATCGGCCTCCGTCGGTCGATCCATCGAAGGCTCGTGGCTCGTTCTCCGACGACGAATCGAAACATCGATCGAGCAAGTACGTATAATTCTCTTTCCCAAGTTTTCTTCAGACAAAAGAAAAAAAAAAAAAAAAAAGGAAAAAAGAAGAAAAAGGAAGAAAAGAAAGGAATCAAAAGAACGAAAAGAACCCGTAAAGAAGCTTCGACAGATACGAACATTAAAATACGAAAAAGAGCGCAATGTCCTATCTTTGAAACGTCGGTCTCCAAAAGGATGTCCTCAAACAATCCTGATATTGTCGTCGTGCACGTGTTACATACGATGCGTGACGATCAAAAGCTAAAGGACGAAAGGAACTTACAGAGCGGGAGAACAGGCAACGGAAAAGGATGAGAAACACGAGTAAAAAAAACGACATAAAAAACGACTTACTATCTTACAAAGATAAACCGATAGAAAGGGGAATAGATGAGAGAGAGAGAGAGAGAGAGAGAGAGAGACGAATGAAATTAAATAACATAGAAACAGAAAAGGACTGCGGACAATACGACTGTGAGAGTATATAATATAAAAGCAATATAAATAAGAGAACAAGCGGTAGGACTTACTTGATAAAAAAAAAAAAAAGAAAGGATAATAAAAATAAAACGTATTTGGAAGAGATTAGGTACATCCGTAGCGAGGCCATACGCGTGGCCGCGCCTCGCGTAGTTTTCGTCACTTCCTTTTACGTCTATTACGTATATGTTACACCTAGCTATGTATATGTATACACTCATATATGTGTATATATATATACATATATATGCATATATATATATATGCATATATATATACATATATATATACACTCTCTCTGCTCAATATGTTTTGCTCGAGATTTTCCTTTTTCTTTAATGTTCGCTTCTTTCTACGTATGTATACGCACGTACCCGCGTACGTGTGCTCTGTTATCGACACGTATATGTACACACCTCGCGACAGTGGCTTGCACGCACAATTTAACGTCGTCCATATAACACAGCACAAGAGATCATCTCACTTCCTCTGAATTCACCCCCGCAGAAGAATCGTTGGTCGAGTCCCGATCGAAGGCTTCATACCCATCTACGAGATTCTCGATCCTGCTCGATATTGCACCTGGGAATTACGCACTGCCGCCTATCCTTTCTCGAGACCGAGAATTACCATTCGGCACGGTTTCGTTAGGTTCGGCGTAAGTTTGCTCACTCACATTCGCTGGATAGAAACAGATTCCTCGTTTAGGTCTCCGTTTGACAACGCAACAGCTTCTCGTTGATTTCCTCGAACGAATCGTATTAAACACGTTAGATAACGATCGATTCGTCGACGTTTCGACGTCTTAACTTCGATCAACGCCATTTCGCCATAGGTACTTACAGTAATTTAGGTACGCTCGATACGTTCTCCCCACAATAGAGAGAAACCGTCAACTCCATCAATCTAATCCCTACCGATCCTTTTGTGAATCTGTTGGTGTTTAATGAGGTGCGCCTTCTGCCTGAAGGCTTTGCCGCATACTTCACACCTAAACGGCTTCTCGCCCGTATGCGTTCTCAAGTGCACCTTGATATTGCTCTTGTTTAGAAATCCTCTGTTGCAGATGGAACACCTATGCACCGGCTTCTCCTTGCCGCCTATCAGGCCAGATTCCGTTCCGTACGGTAGTGCCGTCGCACCCGTGCCTGGACTCTTCTTCGACGGATTCTGCGAGCCTGGAGCAGGCCGTGACCTCTTTCTGGGGTGAGAAGGTGCCGCGAACGACGAGTGCAGCAAATGATCCGGACTGCACGAGGTTGAGACTCTGCCAGGTGGACTGACAGGTGGGTAGGGGCTCGTCGACGACGGAGTCTCGCCACAGGATGCATTTTGTAGGCCAGCATTCGCGGATTGCAACCTGGCGTTGATCAGCGGCGCGTACCCATGCGTCAGCAAACTCTGCAAGGTCGAGCCGTGCTGCTGTGCTTGCGTCGAAGGTGTCGCCGTCCCGTATATCTGCGAATACGGGCTTGGCGACGTAGTTTCTTGAGCTTTCGGCGAGCACGCGGTATCGATCCACTCGGCAATGTCGATCCAATCGCGCGACGCGTCCGGGTCGTGCTCCGAACCTGCCCCGTTTCCACCACCAGGAACTGTCGTGTCCGCTATCGCCGAACCAATGATCTCTGCTATATCTTCGATATCGTAGTCCACTTGTTGCGTCGATTGTGGCAGCTGTTGCTGTTGGTGATGATGATGATGATGATGATGATGATGCTGCTGTTGTTGTTGTTGTTGCTGCTGCTGTTGCTGCTGCTGTTGCTGCTGCTGCTGCTGCTGCTGCTGCTGCTGTTGTTGTTGTTGCTGCTGCTGCTGCTGTTGTTGATGTTGATGATGCTGTTGTTGCTGTTGTTGTTGCTGTTGTTGCTGCTTTTGGCTACCCTGCGGGCACGGCGTGCTGGAGGATACGACCGGTGACTCGTAATACTCCTGATTCGATGAAGACGTTGG